>NC_065448.1:151548781-152148781 GCF_917563875.1 Diabrotica virgifera virgifera | reverse complement strand
TTTTGAACATAAAAAATACAGTGATAATACATTTAAAGACGGCAATATTTTGGGCGGCTGTTGCCAAGGAATTAAAATATTTTCTTTATCCAGTATCTTCTTAAGCAATAGGGATGTTCACTAATTTTTAAATATAGTTAAATTCAATAGATTACAAGGTATATAAAAACGTAACAATCATAAAACTGTTTAAAAATGTATATTTTTTAAGATAAATGAGTTCATAATGTTGATTTTCTTGGAGGCTAGAAAAACGGTACCCTGCAGCGAGGCTACGGTCTGTGACGTCAGCAGTCGTAACGTCTTTGATCGACGACTAGTTTTGTATACTTATTTACGAAGTGTATTTGAATGTGCGCAGTTTTTTACGTACTTGATTATTAAAAATGAAGCCAAATAAGTGGTGTTTTGTTCCTGGGTGTGTAAATATATCAAAAAACAGTTCTGACAAGATTTTTATGACCGTTCCAGCCAATTTAACACAGAAAAAGAAATGGTTTGTTGCAGCTATAACTTAAAATAACTAACTTAAAGAACTAACTTAATACAATAAACACTATAGAAGTTTTCCAGAGACTTTCGGCCCTTGGTAATAATGTAATTGTTCTTTCTGCATTTACATTTTTCAAAAATACTTATTAGTTTTCTCAGAATTCGAAAAAAATTAATGAATTTAAATAGCATTAGACCAAGATTTTGCACCTACCCCCTTAAGGAGTAAATGAAAAAGTTTCGGGACCTCAAATTTGTATTCCTTAAACTGGGATATTCCTAAAAACGGGATTCTAATAATACATACAGTAAACGTAAACCTTGAAATAACTACATGTGGATGTAGGTATGACTTTATATTATATTAAAATCATTAATAATTTAGTGAAAAGATTGGTTGAAATGAAAATGTATAATACCCAAGTTCAAAAATATTTTTTACCTTGGAACAGTTGTCAACTCGAAATACGAAACAACCGAAATAAGATCTAGAGTTGAAAAGGACAGAGCAACATTTAACAACATGCATGAGAAATATTTTCACCCATTGCGACATAATATCTCTTTCACTAAAAATGCGGCTGCTAAAATGTTATTATTTCCGGTCTTGCTATATGGCGCAGAGGCCTGGACAATAATGGAAACATTAATGAAAAAGCTAGAGGCATTCGAGATGTGTGTGTACCCAAGTATCCTCAAAATATCCTGGCGACCCACACCAACGTACAGGTATTGCGTTGAATGGGAAAACAAAAAGAAATCTCTTTTACAATTAAGAAACAAAATCTTAAATATTTCGGTCATCTCATGAGGCATGATAAATATCGTATACTCCAACTGATAACGCAAGGTAAAATAGAGAGCAAACGCGGACCCGGAAGAAAAGACACTCATGACTTAAAAACTTACGCCAATGATTTGGACAAAAATCGATCGAGTTATTCAGAAACGCCGCAAATGAAATTAAAATTGCCATGATGATAGCCAACGTCCACAACGGACAAGGCACATGAAGAAGAATAAAAATAGTTTTAATACACCTAACCAAGGTAAGGTAATAACCAGCCAATGTATACAATATGCATGCATACAACTTTCTCTATTTTTTTGTGGAGTATTAAGCATTTCTTTTTTTAGCTTAAAGAAGACATGGAAAATTATATGGAATATATACTCAGTAAAGCTGTGGTAGATTTATTTTTTTACAAGATGCCAACAAATCATACACCATTGTTACATCTACACTACAGTCAGTAGTTTATACGAATCGGCTTTCTGAAAACCTTCTTCCATTTTATTTGTTTATTTTTGTACCACCCAAAATATGTTCTTACAAACAGTCTACCCACTTTAAAGTAAACAAATTCACTATAAAACTCCACTTTAACCCTGATAAAACAAGAAGAGAACAAAATAAAATGACCTGAAACGTCAAACAGGTAAACAATAACACTATGAGAATGGCGCGCGCTTGGGGTATGCAACTAGTGACGTCAGGCCAATAGAGAAGCGTTCTTGAAATTTAAAATAATGCTAAATTTCTAATAAAGATTTTTTATAGAAAGACTTTTTCAATTTTGTTGAAATGTTGGACAATTATTCCTAGGGTGTTTCTTAATCGTTTTACATGTTTGAAATGACTTTTTAATTTTTTGTGAACATCCCTATTCCGCTGGTTCATCGGCGGATTGATAACCTCTACGGAATATTGTCACTCCATTTTTTGCTTGTTCGGCCGATACTTCTATCGATTGGTGATTTATTTCTTGCTACTTTGACCACACGTGTCTCTCTATTCTGCTATGTGGTTGTTCCATTCTTTTTTCTTCTATTTAGTGTCCATTCGTTTATACATCCTGGAATATATAGTCCTAAACATTTCAGGGACTACCTTCTTCGCTTTCCGGTGACACAATTATAATATGTCTGCTTGTTCCAACTGCGTCGCTTCACTAGAAACAAAGTTAGAGAACTATAGGTTTTTCCAAGTTGTGCGTTACCTTTTTCGCTTTCTGGTGACACAATAATTATAATATATCTGCTTGTTCCAACTCCATTGCTTCACCAGAAACGAAGTTAGAAAACTATAGTATAGGTTCTTCCAAGTTGTGCGTTACCTTTTTTGCTTCCCGGTGACACAATTATAATATATCTGCTTGTTGCAACTCCGTTGCTTCACCAGAAGCGAAGTTAGAAAACTATGAGCTCTTCCAAGTTGTGCGTTACCTTTCTTGCTTTCCGGTGACACAATTACAATATATCTGCTTGTTTAAACTGCGTTGCTTCACCAGAAACGAAGTTAGAAAACTATAGCTTTTTCCAAGTTGTGCGTTACCTTTTTCGCTTTCCGGTGACCCAATTATAATATATTTGCTTGTTCCAACTCCGTTGCTTCACCACAAGTGAAGTTAGAAAACTATAGGCTCTTCCAAGTTGTGCGTTACCTTTTTCTCTTTCCGGTGACACAATTATAATATATCTGCTTGTTCAAACTCCGTTGCTTCACCATAAGCGAAGTTAGAAAACTATAGGCTCTTCCAAGTTGTGCGTTACCTTTTTCTCTTTCCGGTGACACAATTATAATATATCTGCTTGTTCAAACTCCGTTGCTTCACCACAAGCGAAGTTAGAAAACTATAGGCTCCTCCAAGTTGTGCGTTACCTTTTTCGCTTTTTGGTGACCCAATTATAATATATCTGCTTGTTCCAACTCAGTTGCTTCACCGCAAGCGAAGTTAGAAAACTATAGGCTCCTCCAAGTTGTGCGTTACCTTTTTCGCTTTTTGGTGACCCAATTATAATATATCGTCGCTGTTACTGCAATAGGTCGTATGTCAAAATTATTCACTTCTCAGTTTAAGGCATTTTCCAAACCAAAATCATCTGTTCTAGCATACTCTAAAATATCACATGTGAATACGACATATAATTTGGCAAAAACATAGTATGCCTAAAAAATCAGATAAAAAATACTAAAGTTCTGAAATTTATATTATTTTTTTCATCTTCTGAAAAATCGTCTATTTTGACATACGACCTATTGCAGTAACGGCGACGATATCTGGTTGTTCCAACTCCGTTGCTTCACCACAAGCGAAGTTAGAAAACTATAGGCTCCTCCAAGTTGTGCGTTACCTTTTTCGCTTTCTGGTGACTCAATTATAATATATCTGCTTGTTACAACTGCGTTGCTTCACCAGAAACGAAGATAGAAATCTATAGGCTCTTCCAAGTTGTGCGTTACCTTTTTCGTTTTCCGGTGACACAATTATAATATATTATCTGCTCGTTCCAACTGCGTTGCTTCACCAGAAACAAAGTTAAATTTTTAATTTATGAATGTTTTTTATATTGATAACGATTTCCGAAGTGAAAGTCGAAACGTCAAGTAAACTTGATTTCAAACTCGAATTGTGGCTTATGCCCAAATAAAATAGTAAATCTTATTTTGTATTTCTCACGCCGCGGCGCGCCGGTAACAAAACAAAAAATGTGAAATAACTTTTTTTTACATTGGTCCGCATGTACATTTTACATTTCTATTATTAAATTGTCTTCAGACCACATATTTCATCAAGCCGGAAAAAACACGTGTAGAAAATCAAAAATTTAGGGTAAAATGTTACCAAATCGGTACAAAATGTGTGGAATATTAAATGGGGAAAGTAAACGCCACGTCTAGTGAGAATTGTGGTTAAATTAATGGAAGGTTTATGGAACGTGTATGGGAAGTAAACGGAACGTATAGTGAGAATAGAATTTTAATGGGAGGTGTATGGAATGGTTATGGAAAGTAAACGGGAGGTATAGTGGGAATCGACCCTAAATACTCCCAATAGTACACTACACAAGCATAATTTTTGCTTTCCTTGTATAAATCAGATTTTATTTCAAAATCTGAATTAATTTTACTATTTTTAATAGTTCGATTTGTTTCCATTTTACCATTTCTGGAATGAGTTCATTTTCTGCAGATGGCTGTCATTCTTCAGGTGTTTTAACGCTGTTTCATCTTTTTCTTCATCTAAGTATCTTACCTACATTTAGTTTCATTCTAATATTGCACGTGTTAAAAAAATTAGTCAGTTTGACAAATTGAATCATACAAAATCTCATTATTAATTCAAAGACAAATTATTACGAAGAAAACAGATCACAATTATGATATTTAATCAAATCGTCACCGCTCACTGGATTTAACCGTTTATGAATTTAACCTTGAAAACATACACAATTTACATCCACGACAAGGGAATTGACAAGGTCTACAACACCATTATATTATTAAAATTTGTAACACTTTAAATAATAATCGAAAATGGTATTTTTCGTTATAGTAGGGGAGGAAAGTATGCTGCAGTCACTCGAGCGTTATGGGGACCTATTGGGTTGTGAAGAGTAGGTCCTAAAACCAAAAAAAGTTACGTAAAGTTTTCTATTTAAGTGGGGACCTTCCATTTTTTAATTTAATTTTCCATTTCCAACAATCGTTTTTTCCGATTATAGCGCCATCTATCAATAATTTGAAAAAATGTCTCGAATAAAATTTTTTTATTTTTACGTAAGGAATCCAAATCTGCAATAAAAAATGTGGGCTCCCATTTAAGTTTTTAAAGTAACCCCCCACCCCACCTCCGTGGGGGGTCGTGTTTGGTGTCATTTGATAAATGTTTCAAAAATATTGAATATACATTCATTTTGCAGTTTTTCGATCTGATGTTCATTTCGCGAAATATCGCGGGGTTCCTATTTAAAATTTTTAATTTTCCCCACACCCCTCTCCGTGGGGGATCATGTTTGGTATCATTCGATAGAATTTTGAAAAATATTGAACAGGTATTTTTTAGTTTTTCGATCTGACTTTTATTTCTCGAAATATTCGCTTTTTTCTTGTGAAACTTTGTGACTCACCCATTTTCTTACGCCTCGCTCAAAGCGTCAGATTTTTGAAATATACACTGTTCTGCATGCACTTAACTTACCTTATCCTACTCTGACGATTTCGAGTTTTTCTAAGGATAGATTTTATTTCGGACCCCCTTAACGAACCCCTGTATTAAGATCCAATATGGTAGGGGTAGATTTAGAGGGTACAAGATTTCTCCCCATGTGATAACCTGAAGCGCTCGAGGAACTGCAAAAATCCCCTCTTGGGCTCCCCTACCATTAAGTAAGTTTGGCAGTTTTTTTCCGCGGTCAATAAATGACGACAACAGCCGCGATGAAAGTAACGTAAATTAACTGATTTAAACAATAATACTGCCATCAATTAGCTGTCTATAGTAGAGGTTTTTTTGTGTGAAAATAAGAGAATGTTTTGATATTTTACGTTTAAACATTACCTGTTTTAATGAATTAGGTATTTCTAGATTTTTCGAGATGTTACGTTTAATTAATATTTGAAGTCTGAAATGGTTATTTCATAATTAAAATTATGAATGTGTTTAAAATATGTCTTAATAACTTACATTGTTAAAAATTAACTTAAAAAATAGTCTTAATTAAATAATATATAAAATACCATATTGATAGGATCACCGAACAGAGTAAATTTTGATTAATTATTTAAGTAGTATTATTAATTAAGTACAGTCCTCAGAGGCTAATGCTACGAAAACTTTTTCAATTTTGTATAAACCAGGATGAAATATCGGAAGAATTTAAAGAGTAAATTATACAAAAAAATATAAATAGAAAAACAGAAAATTAGCCAGGAATTGCTGTTGCTAGTAGTATCAGTAGATTAAAAGAAAAAATTATAAAAAATCGACTAAATTGAAGCTAAATTATTATAGTCAATAAGAGAGTTGCTTGAAGTCAAGAAGTCCATAGGATGTTTTTAAACCCTAGAAATCATGTGACAGTGACAATAAGTGAAAGGCCACACGGGCTATAATTTACGGCCGGCGCTGCCGTAAGAGAAAAACCTGACGAGGCATTGGTTGACAACTCCTATTTCATCTAAAATTGGTGGAGGAGTTATAGTCCAGGGCGCATCTGTTTTGAGATGGACGTTGAGAGGTGACTCAAATTTTTTTGCAGAAATTGCTTGAAAGTAAATCAAATAATAATATTTGAGTTATCCTCCCTCTCAAAAAGGTCCGGAACATTGTTTAAATAATCAAAATGTCAAAAAATTAAGGAAAAATTCGATTTTTTTCTTCGTTTTTTGATTATAACTTTAAAAGTATTCATTTTCGAGAAAAGTTGTACTGACCTAAAAGTTGCGTAATTGAATTTCCTATAATATAGAATTGGTTAAAAATTTAAAAAATAGTCACCCTAGTTGCAAAATCGCAATAATTGCGGAAAAACCATACAAAAACAAGTATTCGCATTTTACGTTTTTCAACCATTTATGCTACACATAGGACCTTCATATTTCACCCAGAAAAACTTTATGATACACTAAAATAACACTGTAAATTTAATTAAGAGCGGTTCAATAGATTTTGCAAAATAAATTTTGCAATCCAGCTTTCGCAAAAAAAATTCATTTTTTCAAAATGTTACAGGACTGAAAATAAAGCAGATAGCAAGTTGAAATTTTTTTTGGCTTATAGAAGTATACTGTACCTTTTATTTGCAATTTGCAAAATTAAAATCGATTAATTATCACGGCGTCAGGAAATTTTTTAAATAAACAATAATTTTTGGTGTTACGCGCAGGACAGCGGTGTTCGATTCACACAAGTGGATTTCCACCAAAATTTCTTCCAATGTTTATCTAATATATTATTTTCTTACTTTAAATTTTGTTGTATATTAATATTTTAATTCCACAAAAATCAAACTAATTTTATTATTGTTTGTGAAATATTGTTTAAACAGTCGTATATATTTAAAAATAATAAACTTTTATTTTTTAAGTTAAAATATATGAACAAAGAAAGTTTTTGCTAATAAAAGTGTTATTTCCAAGGATAGAGTACGTGTTTTTATTTTGCAATCAACAAATTTATTTATTTATATCGAAATTTAATCAAAATTAAAATGTATCAATCATTATCAAAGGTCATTGGAATGCCCAATCAGAGCAAACTATCCGCTGTCCTGCGCGTAGCACCAATAATTAATGTTTATTTAAAAAAATTCCTGACGCCGTGGTGTTAATCGATTTTAATTTTGCAAAATTGCAAATGAAAGGTACAGCAGACTTCTAAAGCAAAAAAATTTCAACTTGCTATCTGCTTTATTTTCAGTCCTGTAACATTTTGAAAAAATGAATTTTTTTTACGAAAGCTGGATTGCAAAATTTATTTTGCAAAATCTATTAAACCGATCTTAATTATATTTACAGTATTGTTTTACTGTATCATATAGTTTTTCTGGGTGAAATATGAAGGTCCTATGTGTAGAATAAATGATTGAAAAACGTAAAATGCGAATACTTATTTTTGTATGGTTTTTTTAGCAATTATTGCTATTTTGCAACAAGGGTGACTATTTTTTAAATTTTTAACCCATTCTATATTGTAGGAAATTTAATTACGCAACTTTTACGTTAGTACAACTTTTCTCGGAAATTAATACTTTTAAAGTTATAATCAAAAAAACGAAGAAAAAAATCGAATTTTTCCTTAATTTTTTGACATTTTGATTATTTAAACAATGTTCCGGACCTTTTTGAGAGGGAGGATAACTCAAATATTATTATTTGATTTATTTTCAAGCAATTTCTGCAAAAAAAAATTGAGTCACCTCTCAACGTCCAAATGTACTAATATTTTTACAGATGCGCCCTGGTCTATTAGTCAACCAATGGGTTTAGAAATATAGTGAAAGAACTAGCAGAGAACAATAACCAAAGAGAAACGACACGCCTTTGATCTTTGGTGGCTAAGCCGCCAACGACACTTAAAGCAACCAGAGCGACCATCGAAGCAATAGTCAGTGGGCATATCACACAATATAAATTCGTAAATAAAATTAAGCACTTATGTTGACTTTCAATAAATATAGAATATTGCACAGAGAAAAAAGTTGCGTACAGGGCCGGCTTTTGTTGGCATTCTTTATAATAATGGAATTATTTTTGATTTACAAAAGGTTGCAAATATATCGCACAATGCAAAGTAATGATGACAATCATATTGATTGGAACCATAAATGAAAATACCTTTTTATTTATCCTGATTTTGGCATTGAAAGACCAATAATAAAATATACCTATTTATTACGGTAGGTGTGGCTTTCACTGATTGTTTTTGGCTTGGGCTGATACAAGATATAATTTGTTCGTCGAGGTATTTCCTAATAAATTATATTTTTTAATATAGGTTATCAAAAAATAACTCAGCCATTGTAACGGCTACAGAAATGTCACAAACTCTGAAAGTTCCAATTCTCTTTGGGTGACAAATGTTCGTTATCGATAACAAGAAACTTTATGTTGAAATCGAATGTCAATATTGTTCTTGTCTTGGAAACCTATCAAAAGTACAGTTTTCCTTTAAAGTCGAATATCGGAGCAAACGAATAAAAACCCAAGAAGTACTGTAAGAGTATATTTCTATAAATATAAATATACAACAATCTAAAAAATAATAAAAAAAGTATTATACGAATCGTTACAATTACACCGATTTGTAACATTACATACACTATACATTCAGTATCATTGTAAATCCAGGATGTCCACCGCTATAAAATGGCGGATTACATATTTTTTCACAACTACTTCAACATGGGTATCAAATGAAAGGGCTTGGCTATTAATAAAGAGTTCATTATAGAAAATCCAAAATGGCCGCCAAAAAATGATGGGTTACATATTATTTAATTTCACAACTACTTCAATATGGGTATCGAATGAAAGGGCTTGACTACTAATAAAGAGTTCATTATAGAAAATCCAAAATGGCCGCCAAAAAATGGTGGGTTAGATATTTAATTTCACAACTACCTCAATATAGATATCAAATGAAGGGGCTGGACTAGTAGAAAAGAGTTCATTATAGAAAATCCAAAATAGCTGCCAACAGAATAGTGGATAACATATTTTCGTTGGCATACTGTTATACCCCCATCTACTGTTTTTTTTATTTTTATTGACTTCTAAAAGGCATTTGATCGTGGTAAATATTTTATATTGATCGAGGTTTTAAGAATCATTGGCAAGATTTTCCCAATTATGTCTCCAACAATTTTTAGTTTGAATTGTATTTTGATTTTGTTTGCGTCGTGTAAATCAGAAATTGTCGTGTATAGAACTCTTTATATATTTTTATTTAGTAAAAATTTAATATCTTGGCATGCGATGACACCCGGACAACATCTGTTTTGACCTAGTTGGCCCTTCGGAGACTTGCGTCTGTTATGAAATACATGCACTGACACCAAATTTATTATTTTTATTTTGAAATAGGTATCCCTTGCTTGGCAGAGCGAAGATTAGTTATTTATGCATTACGTAGGGGTAATGTATACAAGGAAATGAATCACTTTCTTCATGATTTATTATCAATAATATTTAATCAAGTCAAATTAAGACTATTAGATACCTAATAACTAATATGTAAAAATTACAAAGCAATAACAATTACCTGTTATTATTCTTAGGAAATCTAAATAAACTTATTCCTCTTCCTGTCGCAGAGGAACATCCGTGAACCACACACGAGTAACCAGACATTTTAACTATTATAATTATTATATAAATGCTCAAACAAACTTGTTAAGTCAAGTATTTACCATACACGCCTACGGACTATCGTAAAACAACCAGAGTGACAGAATTAGCTGGAATTAGCATGTGTTGGGAACACATAAAGCAACCAGGTTCGCGCATGCGTCTTCAAAAACGGTACACGTTTTAAGTACGGTCGTGTCGTTTCTCTGTGGTTATTGTTCTCTGGAACTAGTAAAAGATGCGAAGCAGAGCTGGAAGGAATTCGGTGAAGAATTGAACGAAGGTTTTGGGAATAACAATAAACAGTTTTGGAATAAAATAAGAAGCATGAAAGGAACGAAAGGAAACAAATAAGAGGAATTAGAAATGAGCGAAATGAATTGAAAACAAACATAGAAGACATACTAACCATATGGACTAAGCACTATAAAGAAAAATTCGAGGCAAGCAACAAACAAAATGAGGAGAGAGGACAACAGGCAAGAGAAGAGGATAGGGACAATCGAGTAGACGAAATTCATATCAAAGATATTGAAGAAGGATTGGCAAGAATAAAGATTGGAAAAGCGGGAGGTGCCGATGACATAGATCCGGAGATGATGAAGTACGTGGGAGAACGAAGCAATCTTTGGCTACTGGAAATAATGAGGGAAGCATGGAGAACAGAAAAGATACCGAAAGACTGGGAAGAAAATTTACTGATACCAATACACAAGAAAGGAGATGAAGCGGAATGTGATAACTGTAGGGCTATATGCTTATCATCAGTGGCATATAAAGTCTACACCGAGATAATAGAAAGGAAGCTCAGGAAAGAATTGGACGGAAAACTAGAAGAAGAACAAGCGGCTTTTAGGAAGGAAAGAGGAACAACAGATAATATAATATACATACTGAGAAATATAATGGAAAGGAAAAACGAAATAGGAGAAGACTTATATATTACGTTTATAGATATTAAAGCTGCTTTTGATTCTATAAATAGAGAAGTAATATGGTCAGTAATGGAAGATCTGCAAATCCCGCAAAAGATAGTAAGCGTGGTAAAAAGTACATATCGAAACGTACTTGCTAAAGTACAGATATACGGAAACAGATCGCCAATAATAAACCTAAGGAGAGGAATAAAACAAGGGGACAGTCTCAGCCCAGTTTTGTTTATACTTATTAGTAATGGATAGAGTAAAGAAGAGCGCTAAAAGAAGATCAAGGCAATTACAGTCAACAATAGGGCATAGTAATTTAGTACAGTACCAGTGAGAATGGAGGGATTACTATATGCAGATGACTTAGTAATAATAGCAGACAATAAAGAGAAAATGCAAAAAGTACATAATCGATATCTGGGCGGAGGAAATAGAAAATTTGAAAATGGAGGTAAATGTAAAGACAACGAATACCATGATAGTAACCCAAAAGAAAATAGAAGAAATAAACCAAACGATATTTAAGCGCAAAAACGAAATAATAGAAACAGTCTCGACGTTTGAATACCTTGGACTAATAGTCTGGGCTGATTATCGGAGAATAGGCCATTTTTGGGAAAAGTTATTTACCAGCAATTTTATTGCTGGAATCGAATTATAAGATCCTATATATTAATAATATAGGTATGCAAAGTCCTCAGATAGTGTGCTACCTTTTTTATAAACAAAATGGCGCCCGAAAATCGCGTTTTTTTTCAATTATTGCTCTAGAACTCCGAAGATTTTAGCTTTACAACAAAAACACTCAAATAAAAATTCACCGTGATTAAATTCTGCATAGAGACGTGTTTTTCCCGATCTGCTCCGACGAAAATTTTCCTCGGAAAATGCGGGTTTTCCCAACAAAATCTTTAATTTTCAAATAAAATTTTAGATAAGTAATTATTTACCAATAATTAAATAATTTGATGACTTAAAAGCCTCCTTGGTTTAGATTATAGTTCCAGAAGCTGGTGAAAATTAAACGAATATTTTAGCAACAATTCAATTGTTAATTAATAATTTACGGTCGCAATAATAACCAAAATAATTATGATGCACTGATCAAACTTTGAAATCTTATAAAGATGAGATGCCTATTTAACATTTTGTCGACAAAATATAAATTTTTTATTTTTTTGCATAATCTTTAAATGTTAAAAAAAAATAAAACAAATTAACGTTTCTCAGAAAGTTTTTATTATATTATAATTTTAAAAAATAGCTAAAATGCGCATTTCAAATATCTTGAAAATGAATGCTTTAAAACTTTTTTGCAACCATTTGCAAAAAAGTTATGAAACAGCAAATTAAACATACTATTACTACGGTGTTAATAATTTTTTTTAATTCTTTTAAAGCGTAGAAGTGAGTTTAAAGTACAAGCTAATTATTTATAAAACAATATCGATTATCAGCTTAATGGTTATATTTTAATTAAAGATTATAAACATATTTTTTTGTAATTTACACGCGCGAAAGTAGAATAATACAGTACCGTAGCTACCCGCCCACATACACAACTCGCGCGAATTTAAGCGTGTCAGTCGCTTCGAGTGAACATTTTATCTCCGGCACAAGTCCCGTAGTCGGTACAGTTCGGCTATTCCTATTCCGTTCCGCGGAACCTTAAGTTCATTTTACTGCTACTGCTAGCGTCAATTTCTCGCCCGTGGAGCCGTAGCCTGAGGATGGCAACTACAAGCTATACTGGGACCGCACTGTGCTCACAGACCAAACAGTGGCACATAATACACCAGATCTCGTACTAGTTAATAAATTAACAAGACAAACAACACTAATTGATGTGGCGATACCTAACAACAATAATATACGTAGTAAATTTACTGAAAAGATCGCCAAGTACAGAGATCTGAAAACTAAAATACGGAGACAATGGAGAATGCAAAGTACCCAGACAATACCGATTATTACGTCTACTACTGGAGTCATTCCGAAGACCCTCCTCGAAAGCATCAAAAAGCTGGGTCTGAATGAACATCTTTATAAGACCATGCAGAAAGCTGTACTACTCGCGACGGCCAGAATTGTACGAACATTTTTGGGAGATACACCTGCATACCAAGTCACCTAGTTCTCGATAACATGGAAAGAGTCCCACCAGAGCTCAACCCTTTTGATACCGTGGGTATCTGGGATGAGTCAATTTTCCCCTTAGAGGGAGTGTGAGTCGTATGGCTAAATCTGATTAATATTAATAACACATAGATATACAATAAGTAATACTAAAATATAAAATTTGTACTAACTCGATATGTTATTGACTTACTAATCGTGGTATTTTCTTTCTATTGACTTCCTCTTTCAGTATGGGTAACCACATCCTACTGCATTCTACCGAGGAATTTGCGACACAATTGGGTTCATTTAGCATAATTAGAGCGCTTCTTTCGATTTTTCTCTTTTTAATATCTGATTCTTTCAGGAATATACTTGAATCTCTCCACTGAACTCTATGTTCATTATCCCATGCGTGTTGGCATATTTGAGATCTATCAAAGTCTCTATTTTTAATATAAGACTGATGTTCACTTACTCTAACGTTTAATGGTCTTGATGTTTCACCTAAATAAAATTGTTCGCATTCACAAGGTATTTTATAAATGCAATTTTTTGTTCTTTCTTGTTCATTGTTAGCTTTAGTTTTAGATAGAATAGATCTCAATGTGTTTGTTGTTTTGAATGTTGTTGAAATGTTGAATTTATTTCCTATTGGTTTAAGTTTCTCTGATAGTCCTTTTATATAATAATATATGGTATTGATATTTTCCTCGTATTATTTCTTGTGAATGTTGTAGGATCCCGTTCTAAGTTGTTCTGTTCCATTCGCTCCAATCTTGACAATTCCTTATTTATAGACGATAAAGGATAATCATTTTTTAATAAAACGATGTTAGCAATAATTGTTTTTCTTCTAAAAATGAATTTTCGTTAGAATAACTAATTTTGGCTCTTTCATATAAGGATTTAATGATTCAATTTTTAACGTTGATGTTGTGATTTGATTTGTAATTGAGATATCTGTTGGTGTATGTTGGTTTTCTATACACTTGAGTCTCATATTCAGTATCCTTCTTTGAGACTATAACATCGAGGAAAGGCAAAGTGTTATTGTATTCCTTTTCCATTGTAAATTTTATTGTCTCTTCTTGATCGTTTATAATATTCAGGAATGTATCCAACAATTCTGATCTGTGAGGCCATATTGAAAACACATCATCTACATATATCTCCACCATACTGTGGGTTTTAAATTTTGTTTAGAAATGATATTAGTTTCGAAATCCTCCATAAATATATTAGCCAATAATGGAGATAAAGAATAGCCCATTGCTAGACCAAAATTTTGTTTATAGAATTCATTATTTAGTTGAAAATAGATTATTAATAGTACATGATGTCAATAACTCCATTATAGCTGGATACATTTAGTCTTGTCCTAGTTGTCAATGTATTATCATTTTCTAATTTCGTTTTAATTATGTTTAAAGTTTTATCTAATGGCACATTTGTAAATAAACTGTTTATGTCAAAATTTACTAAAATATTATTTTTATTAAATTCAATAGGTATTTGATAATTTATTTAAAAAATGTTGTGTATTTTTTATAAATGTGTCATTATTATTTGCAAATGGTTTTATAATATTTAATAAAAATTTTGATAGTTCACTACAAGGAGAATTGATGGTACTACAAATGGGTCTAAGTGGAATACTCGCTTTATGAATTTTCGGTACTCCATAAAAATGTGGTGTCTGTAATGAGGTGTCATTAATTTTCTTTGATAGTACGATAGATCATTTTTAAATTTGAATAAAGTTCTATAGATTTTGTTTTCCAGTGTCTTCGTTGGATCCTTCGTTAATTTGGTATAAGGTCCATTTGTAATTAGATTTGTATAACTATAGATGACAATGAAACAGAACAAGTTCAAGAATACATCTACCTAAGTGAAATTCTTAAACTTGACAAAGGTAACCAAAGTGCGGAAGTCACTAAAAAGATAAGACAGGCATGAGGAGAATTTGGAATACTCAGTTGGATACTTAAGAACCGCCAAATACCACAATACTTGAGGAGCAAAGTGTTCAACCAGTGCGCCCTTCCTATAATGACATATGAATGTCAAACCTGGACTCTAACAAATAAAGGCAAATATATGAACAAACTATACTCGAGCCGTTTAAAAGATGGAATCCAAGGTCGCGTGATCACTCAATGCAAGCACCGACCGGTCGTTCGAAGCCAGACCTTCTAAGAACTGTTTACACCATCATTATTTGTGTTTTGCACTTCCACTGAATTTTGTTAGCCAGTGCTTAAAATTCGTTTTTGTTGAGCGGTGCAAACGTGGGAAAAGTGGTGACATCGAGAGAGGAACATTTAAGAGTGCGTGCCGTTCACGTGATCATTCCATCTGTTCAGCGGCTGGACTATAGCCACAACCGAAAAGGCAATGTTAGGTACACGGCTGTCAAATAGAAAGAGAAACGACTGGGTAAGATCAAAAACAAAAGTCGAAGACATCACAACAAAAATTGCCAAACTTAAAGACGTTAGAGGCCACACATGCGATGGTCAGATGACCTGAAGAAACACACCAGGTCAAAATGGATGCGAATTGCCCAAGATAGAGAGGCATGGAAAAAGGAAGAGGGGACCTATATCCAAGGATGGATGTTTAGGGTTGATTAGATAGACAGAAAGGCGTTTTGGTAATTGATAAAGGACATAAGACATACTTTTCTTGGTCATAGCACTTCTGCACTATTAACTACATGTAAAAAGGTTCTTGCACTTACAAGGACCGCCTGCCACAAATTAAGTTAGCGACTAGCGACTCACGGTGCTGCGGTGTCGTTCGACAATATCGTCGATGATATCCATTCTGCAGTACTACAGCAGGCAGGGCGGTATCTCTGTGGTCAAATTGTACGACTTTGGAGGCACGGTCACACTATCAAAATTTTTGCCAATTCGTCGAATTCCACAAAAATGAACGACGCATGAAAAACCAATAAGCAATTACTCTGCAAATTGTATATATTTTGCTTTGCATTTTCATATAAAAAAACTACGGTATAATATAATAATTATTATAATATAATATATAATATGTATAATATATTAAAGTTTTTAATATTGCTAATCCAGATTTAGCCATACGACTCACACTTCCTCTAAGGTAAGGGGAAAATTGACTCATCCCAGATACCTAAGGTAGGTACTGAAAGGATTGAGCTCTGGTGGGACTCTTTCCATGCTATCGAGCCCTAGGTGACTTGGTATGTACATACTTAATGTAAATAAAAAACAATGTTAAAAACTTTAATAATATGTATTAGCAATATTAAAAGCTGTATATTATATTATAATATAATAATTATTATTATAATATATAATTATTAAAGTTTTTAACATTGTTTTTTAATGTATTTTTTTATTAATAATTATATTAGATACCTAATTATGTATCAGTAGAAACGATTATTTACTTAAATTTGACAAATTCTAATTCCACTCGACCAGTCCACGACCACATAACTCGAAACACAAGTAAGTACATAAGTACGGTTGCGTGAAGCATGGCGCGAAGCCGTGGAATTTATAGGACTAGCTGGGTCTGTAGATCCTTGTCCCAACATAGACTGCCAAACCGCATGACTTGTTTTCAAGCCACGTGCACGTGGCGGCATAGCAGAAACTGGCGTCCTCTCGGTCCACGCCGCTTGCAAGTCACTTGCACGCCGCGGCTCAGCTCGAGCGTGCAGTGAATAAATTCAACTCACGTACTGCTGTACTGATGAACCGCCAGCGATCGCACACAGCTTGCTTGCAGCGTGCACGCAGCTTGAAAACAAAGTGTGCATCGAGCCTAACTTCGAAAAGAATCTTTGTTGTTAATAAACGATTAAAGCAGTTTAGTGTGCCTCGATTACTTTATTCCCCGCAAATAGGCCACAAGTTTATCTATGAGTAGTTTGATTGCTGGACGCTCTTTGCGGGATCCATTTTAAACCACTTGATTAATTTTACAGATAAATATATAAAAAATAGAAAAATACGATATTAATGTGTCTCACAACTCTTATCAATAGGTGTAATAATTACAGATATAAATATAAACCGTAAATAAATGTATTTTCACGTGATACTCCCATAAACATAACGAATATAAAATATTTGCGTCACTGCATGTTTGTTATTAAATAAAAAGAAATTACTAAAATTTGCATGGTAATCGATGTAATTTGTACCGAAAGTATTGATCAATAGCATTACATTTCGAGTGCATTAACATGATAGGAAATGTATCAGAGATGTATCAATGTGATAATAGTCCTGGATCCCGCTTCCAAAAAAAGTTGATTAATAGCAAGCTGAAAATTTGTTAACAGCTTAACGGTGTCTAGTCGGACAAACTTTGATGTATGGGAACGCTGGAACAGGGGAAGTTTTAATTGTGGAACAGGTTAAAAATTTGGAACGTCAGCCTACGAAAACGGTCTATGTATTTTGTCGGACAGAACTTCCAATTAATTTGTTAGCATTTCATTAAACTCTCATGAAAAATCAGACTGAGTTTATCACCAAATGGGCATTTTAATGAGTGGAACACGAAGAACATGTCAAATGACTGGAATAATGTTGGTTAGTAATAGCAGTCTGATTTTTGCATGGGAGTTTAATGAAAGGGTAACAAATCAATTGGATGTTCTGTCCGACAAAATATATGGGACGTTTTCGTAATCTGACGTTCCAAATTTTTAATCTGTTCCATAATTAAAACTTCCCCTGTTCCAGTGTTCTCGTACATCAAAGTTTGTCCGACTAGACACCTTTTAGCTATTAACAAATTTTCAACTTGTTATTAATCAACTTTTTGAAGTTATACTTCTTTAGGCACGAGGGAGAATTTTTATTTTCCGGCATTATGGTATTATAGTCGCTCAAACGTTAAACGAGATCTAATTGGGTGTTAAAATCTTCTGTCAATAATTGTTCAATATGGAGATTATGGATAAACAAGTGTATACATATTAGTTTTTATTGTTTTGATGGCAGAGAAAAAAAAGTTTATAATTGTAGTGACTTTTTAAATAGTTTTTAAAAGCGACAGGTACGTAATAATTGTAAATGTTTCAGTATCCTAATAAAAAATTGCATAGGTACCTACCTATTTGGAAAATTTAAAATTAATCTACCAAAATAGTATGTATTGTTTTGATTTACATAATTTGATTACCATCAAAATGTCTACCAATATTCACGTAATATATTGTTAATCCGCAAAATATTCCTTTAATTCCAAAAAATCAAACTAATTTGATTAAATTCATATAAGTAATAAATAACTGTCAAAAAGTTTATGATGTAAACGTTCAGTTGGTGTATATTCCCACATGACAGAAACGCGAAGATGGCGCAATGGGAAAGAAGTTGGATTTTCGATCGGCGGGATCGACGGGAAGCGGGTTCGATCCCCAATGCAAGTTACAATTTTTTTATTTTTTTATTCATTTTATGATTGTAAGTATATTATTATATAATTTTTTTCAGAAAATACGTATTTAGTTAAAATTGTTGGCAACAATTATTGTTCAGAAATCATTTCTTTGTGGCATTTTTCAATGTGTTTGTGTGTGTTTTATTCTTTTATTTTTTTAATTTTTGGTATTGTTTTAATAAAATCTTTTGGAAAGTAGTAAGTATTAAAATTAGTTTAATTCTCCTTCTTCTTCATGTGCCGTGCTCGATTATCGAACGTTGGCTATCAAATTGGCTATAGCAACTTTGTTAACGGCAGCTCGGAAAAGGGATGCAGAGGATCTGTTATACCATTCTCTCAGGTTTTTAAGCCATGACGTTCTTCTTCGACCTGGCCCTCTTCTTCCGTCTACCTTGCCTTGTATTATTAAATGGAGTATATTATATCTCTCTGGGTGTCGTATAACATGGCCAAAATATTCAAGTTTTCGATTTTTAACTGTTCTGACGACTTCTGTGACTTTTCCCATCCGGTGCAAAACAACTTCGTTACGAACTCTATCCACCCAACTTATTCGTAGGATTCTTCGGTATACCCAAATTTCAAAGGCTTCCAATTTCTTGAGAAGAGTATCTGTTAAAGTCCAACCTTCGACACCGTACAAAAGAGTAGAGAACACATAACATCTCACTAATCTAATTTTAAGATTCAAAGTAATGTTGTTTCCACATAAAAGTTTCTTTATCTTAAAGAATGCAGCTCTGGCCTTCTCTATACTTATTCTAATTTCTTTGCTCATGTCCCAGTTCTCATTTAGATACAACCAAGGTAGGTGATACTGTTAGTTCTCTCTAATTGTTCACCATAAGCTGTTACTACTTCCGGTTGTATTGGCGTCTTACTGACAACCATCACCTTGGTCTTTGCGGTGTTTAGCTTGAGTCCATATTCATCACACGTTGTGGTAATCCTATTAACCAGATGTTGAAGTTCTTCATAATTGCTCGCAATTAACACCGTGTCATCCGCATATCTCAAATTATTAATATTGACGCCATTCATTTTGATACCACATTGAGCATTATCCACTGCTTTATTGAAAACAAACTCAGAATAGATGTTAAATATTAGTGGGGACAAAATGCAGCCCTGCCTTACTCCTCTTCGTATCTGAAGTTCTTCAGACGTGTCCCAGCCAATCCTGATGTTTGCACGTTGATGCCAGTAAAGATTTTTGATAATGCGTAGGTCTTTATCATCAATACCCACTTTCTGAAGAATAGCAATCATTTCCGTATGTTTTACCCGATCAAAGGCCTTCTCAAAGTCAATGAAACACATATAAACCGGATGTCCGACATCTCTGCATCTCTGTACCATAACCTGAATACTAAACAGTGCTTCTCTGGTCCCAAGGTTATTGCGGAATCCAAACTGTGTATCACCAAGCTGTTCTTCTATTTTTTGGTACATCCTAGAGTGCAAAATTCGTAGAAATATCTTTAAAACATGACTCATCAAGCTAATGGTTCGGTAGTCACTACATCTTTTCGCGTTTGCTTTTTTAGGTATCGTCACAAAAGTCGACAGCAGCCAATCCGTTGGTATATAGCCAGTTTGATAAACTTTATTAAAAAGATGAAGGAGAGATCTTTTACCTGAATTTTCGAAGAGCTTTATTATTTCATTCGGTATTTCGTCTGGTCCCGTCGCTTTTCTGGTCTTTGCTAATCTTATTGCTTGTTCAATTTCGTCCATAGTTATGTCAGGTCCTGTAACTACTTCGTTAATTTCAAGCTCGGGCCTTTCATCATTAAACAGTTCCTCAATGCATTAGTTTAATAGTTAAATTAAATATAAATAAACTGTTTAAAGTATATTGATTTCGTTGAAATACGTGCGTACAAAGTACACACATTCTTTTTTTTTTCATACGCGGAATCCAGGTCATTAAGAGCCAAATCACGTGAGGAATGAAATAGGTAGATCGATAAGAGCCGGATAGGAAAAATTTGCTAATTATTTTAGGCACCGTAAGAGTAGAACCTTAAATATAAGAATAAGTAAACCTTACTTAAAGGGGGTAGGCGCAAAATCTTGGTCCTATGGTATTTAAATGCATTAATTTTTTTTCAATTTTCGTATGCAGTCTCTTGTTTGTCATCGTCTAATTTTTATGTCATCTTCCGTTGTTCCTTTGTTTGATATTATGAAACCTAATGGGTCATATTTGTTGCCAAAACTAAAAATCAATTATGAGTTCTAAAGATTACGCTCTACCAATCAAAATTCCACATCGACCGATCAATGAATGTGATAAATTTTATTGATCTCATGCAGGGGCGGCTCGTGATAGTACAAGATGGTGAGGCACACTACACTTGAGGATTATTATTATTATTATGGTTAGCTTTTCTTTAATAGCCGGAAGGTCGATTTTGTGACGTCATAACGTCACAGAACGGCACCGTATTTATTTTAAGGCTTGCAAACGATATTAAATAACAATTTTATTCGCAAAAGAATAGCTACCAAAGTTCTAAGTATCTAACAGGTTCATACCCATAGTAGCTGTTTTTTAGCTAAAAATAATAATTAATATGATACCACATATCAAAACAGCATGAATCAGATGTTTCGTCCTTGGTCTCATCAGCGTTGAACACTTGAACAGCCATATTAAGCAAAATTTACATTATATACTACATGACAAAAACGGACAACTGATTCCAGTGGCGTAACTGGGGGGGGTTGGGGGTTATAAGCCCCCCATACGCTTAACATCCTCCTTAAATCCATACCCCCCTGTAAATCCTGTAGCCCCCCTTAGGATCATCCTGGTTTGGCCGTTGACTGATTCTGTTATTATTAATCACTTGCCAAAATGAAATTATGGTACGCAAACAATATACCTGCAAACACGTGATAATTTCATTTTAGAACCAATTTTATTATATTGTAAATGTATTGAATATACGGAAATAGAAACAAGCAAGTAAGCAAATTACGGTTATATTATAAGATTGTTTTTTTATGTTAAATAAACTAAGGGTTAAATTTTATTTTTTTGGTTTTTTATTTATTTTATAAACAGCGTGCTTAAAAGTAAATGAATTATTATGAAAGAAATCATAATTTCTAATTTTTTTTATTAATTTATTTATTTAATTGACATTGGCAAATGGCTTTCAGCCAGTCAGAGCATGATAACATATTCTAAACATCTATTGTATCTCTTATACTAATAGTAAGTACACGTAACTAGAACAAACTGCTCTAACAAACTACCTAGAACTGCAAAACCACGTTAGAGGCATATTTTTGCCTGCCTCTGAAAGGATACTTAATCCCGCTTCCAAAAATGATTCTCAGTCATGCTGCCGGCCGATCTCCGTAGGCTTCGTAATATGCTAGACAAGGCACCATCAGAGGCAGTGCCTCTGCTATATAATTTGAGTAGAGTAGGTATCGATGTGTTTATGAACAACGGGTCAGGGCCGTACTTATTTTTTTTTATAATAAAAATAAAGTTAATAAAAAAAGTTTTATAATAAAAATTAAATTATTTAGCAAATTTCAAAAAGTTAAATTGTATTTAAAGAATTATTGATGATAAAATAACGAAAATAAAGTTATTTAGCAAACAAACAGTTAAATTGTATTTAAAGAATTGATGATGAAATAACGAAATAACGTAAATAGTCGATTGATATACTGGTGAGGCACTGCCTCACCTGCCTCATAGGACCAGCCGCCACTGATCTCATGAGAATCGCAAAAAATTGCAAAAATCTCTCAACGATTATTTATTTTGAACATTCGACAGAACCTAACCTTAATAACAAAAGTAAAGGATAGAGATGAATTTCATCGCCAATCGCCATTAGAGACGAAATTTAGAGATCTAACATTCAAAATCTAATTTTTTATAGAATCAACGGATTATAATAATTACAATGGGCATAATTTCAGGTTAGTTGTGGAAAAACTAAACTCTCCAAAAGCTTTTCCTTAATAAAATATAATAACTAAAATACAGAAAAGGGTAATTTACATTTACTTACCGTTTAAAGTTCCGTACGACATTGTTGTTATCTAAAACAAAACAAATAATTGTTAAATTATTACTTTATTATCAATATTATAAATACGTGAATTTGTGATTATCTTCATGTACTCGTCGTTAATACCCTTATTATCAATATTATAAATACAGTGGAACCTCGATTATCCGTCTCTCCACTAACCGTCACCTCTGTTAACCGTCAGAGCACATACAGACGTTGTATAGACTACATAAGCAAAAATTTTAATCTAAAAAAATTAAAAAGTTAATTTGATTTGGGATGAGGACACAAACGGCTATCCATTGCTGACAGATAAAGAAATAGTTGAAACGGCAACAAAGGCGGACCAAACAGATTCAGAAACTGACACAGACTTGGAATTTGACTGTAGATATGTTGATGAACCTATTGTAACTGACAAAGATTGATAACAAGAAGAACCCAATAAAGTAGATTGCATGCTCTTATGCCGATTAAGAAATTCAGCCGTCGCAAAATGTGAAGCAACAGTAAAACAAACATAGATTTCAGAATATTTTAAATTGATTCGATTGTACGAACACAAATTCCTTTTTGTCTCTGAACTCTGCAAGTTTTGTCAAACAAAACATACAAATGAAATTTGAGAGAGGTACCATGAATTTTTAATTTTTTTAAATGTTCTGTTAACCGTCTTTTCGATTATCCGTCATACCCTTGTTCCGGTGCCCTGACGGATAATCGAGGTTCTACTGTACGTGAATTTGTGATTATCTTCATGTACTCGTCGTTAATACCCAAATTGGTTTCAGGATTTGCTTGTAAAAAAAAATAAAGGAATACTCATTAATTCTTATACAATATACTGTAACAAGTCCGACTCTGAAGATTGACTCATAATCTAGACAGGAGTTTTTTTACTCCAGGGTAATAGCTAGAAATAGACCATGTTCGGGACACTCAAAGATCCAGGTAGCTGACTACTTTTTTAGTTATTGTAGACCTATAGGAAGATAACCTACCTGTTACCTGCCTAGAGTTCGCGTCCGTTTTTTAATTATTAACAATTTAGTGCAAAAATCGCCATTTTTTCGATTTTTTGCACCCCATTCAAAAGCTAAATAGTTGACAAAAAATTACAAAATTTAATTTTTTAGAACATTAAAAAACCTTCAAAATGCCGATTTTTGAAAGTTAAAAAGTAAATTTGTTGCTACGCAAACTGAAAAATAAGTGAAAATCGTTATTTGTTAATAACTTTTACTAAAACTACCTTAGAACTTTAGTGTTTCACCCAAAGTTGGGTATTGGGGTACTTAACAAACCTTCAAAATTTGAGACCGATCCATTAATTAGTTTAAGAGTTATTCTAATTGTTTATCCCAGAGACCTTTATTTTGCAATAACATAAGATAGAAAATAATGAGATGGGCAATTCTGCTATTACTGCTATTCTGTTATTAAATAAAACGACATTACTAAAATTTGCAGAGTCATCGATATCACTTGTATCGAAAGTATTGATCAATAGCATTAAATTTCGAGTGCATTAACATGATAGGAGATGTATCAGATATGTATCAATGTTATAAATTACGAGCCAAATTACGTGAGGAATGAAATAGGTAGGGTAGATAGATAAGAGCCGGATAGGAAAAATTTGCTAAGTATTTTAGGCACCGTAAGAGTAGAACCTTAAATACTAGAATAAGTAAACGTTACTTAAAGGGGGTAGGTGCAAAATCTTGGTCCAATGGTATTTAAATGCATTAATTTTTTTCGAATCCTGAGAAAACTAATAAATATTTTTGAAAAATTTAAGCGCAGAATGAAAAATTACATCATTATCGAGGGCCGAATGTCCTTTAGTTTAGAATAAACAACAAGTTTCTTTTGAATGAAATATTTGAAATTAAAAATCACACTAAATTTTCTCTTTTATTTTTTAATCTCTGTAACTTATAGATATTTTCAAGGACTTTCGGCCCTCGGTAATAATATAATATTTCAGTCTGCGTTTAAATTAAAAAAAAATACATTTGTATTGCCTACCCCCCTTGAATAGTAGAACCTAATAGAAAACGTAGGAGCAATATGCCGTCAAGTTTTAATGGTACATGCATGCGTCGATTGTTGAAAATCAAACTTTCCACTTATGAACCGGATAAATAAATTAAAGGAAACCCCTAGATTTCTTCTCTCCATTGCTTCGTCCACTTCATCACTTCATCTACTTTTTTAGTTATTGTAGACCTATAGGAAGAAAACCTACCTGTTTCCTGCCTAGAGTTCGCCTCTGTTTTTTAATTATTAACAATTTAGTGCAAAAATCGCCATTTTTTCGATTTTTTGCACCCCATTCAAAAGCTAAATAGTTGACAAAAAATTACAAAATTTAATTTTTTAGAACATTAAAAAACCTTCAAAATGCCGATTTTTGAAAGTTAAAAAGTAAATTTGTGGCTACGCAAACTGAAAAATAAGTGAAAATCGTTATTTGTTAATAACTTTTACTAAAACTACCTTAGAACTTTAGTGTTTCACCCAAAGTTGGGTATTGGGGTACTTAACAAACCTTCAAAATTTGAGACCGATGCATTAATTAGTTTAAGAGTTATTCTAATTGTTTATCCCAGAGACCTTTATTTTGCAATAACATAATACAGAAAATAATGAAGATAGGGCAATTCTGCGTATGCCAAATGAAAGTAGAAAACCGATGCTATCAAAATGTACTAAAAAAAGATAAAAAATTATCTAATATAGTCAAAAATCCTAATGCCAAATTTGTGAAATTTTGTAGTTTATAAACATTTAGAATAATAAAAATATTGTCAGTAGAAAAAATCATTTTACATATTAGAAAAGCTGATATTTTACACGAATTTTTAAAAATGTAGTTCAATTGGTGACTAGTCGCGGTAAGTGAAGGGGAGCCGGGAGCCGACAAATGCACGAGTTCAAAAACTAAAAAAGGCAAATTAAAGCTACTATCATTTTCTATATCTCGGGATCTACTGAATATATTTTGATCGTTCTTTTTTTAATTTGTACGTAATTTTTCTGTACATTACAAATATGCAATTTGCCTAGACATTTATTAATTAATAAACAGTCTAATTTGTTTAAACAATTTTTGAAAAAATAATTTTTTCCCAAAAATCCATGATTTTAATCATACTATCGTTATTAATCATAGAAAAAGTTAAGGTATACTTTAATAAATAAATTATCTTCAATAAATAATTATCTAATAAAAATCATTTATTTATTAAAGTGTACTTTAACTTTTTCTATATCACTAATAATACTGATTAAAAAATAGATTTTTGTAAAAAAATATTTTTTCAACAATTGTTTCAACAAATTAGACTGTTTAATATTTAATAAATTTATAAACAAATTGCATATTTGTAATGTACGTAGAAATTACACAAATTAAAAAAAGAAAGATCAAAATCCATTGAGTTGATTCGGAGATACAGAAAATTATATTCGTTTGAAATTGCTTTTTCGGTATTTTAACTCGGTGGATTTGTAGGTTCCCCCTAGTAATCGTTTGAACTACATTTTTGAAAAATCGTAGAAGGCGCTGTGAAGGTACAATGTTTGTGCAAATTTTTTAAGAAAAAATAAAAATCCCATTATTTAAAATGGGATTAATGAGATTCCTTAATTATTATAAACAAATTAGCTGTGAATTAAAAAAAACATATGACTAACTTTGTCCCAAATGAACACAGGCTAATTTTTTTTATTTGAAAATTCTTCTTCTTCTTCATGTACCATGTCCTTTCAGAACGTTGGTTACCATCATTAAAATTCGTGTTAAAATATTATCTTTTCGAATATATAAAAAGATTGTTTATACGGACAACATTTTTAAAATTATTCTAAAGGTTTACAAATTACAAAATTTCAAAAATTTGGCATTAGGATTTTTGACTATACTAATTACTTTTTTATCTTTTTTTAATACATTTTGATACTATCAGTCTTCTACTTTCATTTGGCATACTCAGAATCGCCCTATCTTCATTATTTTCTGTCTTATGTTATTGCAAAATAAAGGTCTCTGGGATAAACAAATAGAATAACTCGTCAAACACTAAAGTTCTAAGGTAGTTTTAGTAAAAGTTATTAACAAATAACGATTTTCACTTATTTTTCAGTTTGCGTAGCAACAAATTTACTTTTTAACTTTCAAAAATCGGCATTTTGAAGGTTTTTTAATGTTCTAAAAAATTAAATTTTGTAATTTTATGTCAACTATTTAGCTTTTGAATGGAATGGAAAAAATCGCGATTTTTGCACTAAATTGTTAATAATTAAAAAACGGACGCGAACTCTAGGCAGGAAACAGGTAGATTTTCTTCCTATAGGTCTACAATAACTAAAAAAGTAGTCAGCTACCTGGATCTTTGAGTGTCCCGAGAAAATCCTTATTACTCTGGACTATTTCCTCTTAGAGGTTGTAATTACTTGAACTTACTCAATCAGTTTGATTTTGTCTCGTTAGAAAAGCGTAGAAATCAAGCTTCTGTCATATTTCTGCATAAATTGTTAAACAATCAGGTAGATTGTGCTAAGTTACTTTCACAAATTAATTATATTCTGCGAAAAAACTATACAACCATCTCCCTCTACAACTTAAATCTGCAACATCTTTCCCCAAGTTCCGTAAAATGAGGAAAGCCTATTTATCTGAAAGACCATATTATTCAATAGCAGAGTTTCTTAACTAATAACTAAGAAATTACAGTATTCTTATGTATAAGTAGAATCTTAATCTATATTTGAGTGTCATATGCAGCAGCTTAACTTATTAAATTTCTTAAGGTAAATTACGCAATTTGCATTTTTTTTTTAATTTTACAATATATTGTTACTGTTTTTTGTTTCACTTTATTATATTTTATTTATATTGACGATTTATATAATTTTAGTAAATTGTATTTGTTATTGTTTTTATTTATGATGCTTGTAAGCTTTGTCTCTAAATTCTTAAATTTTTCATGACAATAAAGCATAATTCTATTCTATTCTATACAAAAGATGTACTACATCTTTTAAGTCTTACCCTGTAAAATGCATTCTTCAAGTCGATCAAACATAGGAATGTGGATAATTTTTCTAATGCTTACGACCTTTTTGTACGGAAGCCTTGTTGCTCATCTGTTAAGTTTAGGAGCCGATTTACTCGTTCTTGAAAAATGTTGGTTATTTTAGGGTAGTATTTAACAAATTGATACCTCTGTAATTTTCTGGTTTTTTTTACCGGTCTTATTCTCGCTTGTCCTCCATTTATCGTAGTGTTTTATTGTGTTTCATAATCTTGTTCATTAGTGTTGTCAGTTGATTCGTCATTGTCGTTCGATCGTATTTCAATAATTCATTTAGTATACCATCTTTACATGCAGTTTTTCTGTTACTTAGTTTTTCAGGTGTTATTTGTACTTTACAGGCTTAAGTGAATTTTGTTGTTCCGCTGTATATAACTCCTTTAGACAGTCAGTCCTTGCACCCTTTTCGATGTGTTTCGGGTCTATTAATTCCTTCACCTCCGCTCTTTGACCTCATATAGCGCTATATTTCTTTTTGTAAACCATAAAAATCATGCTCCAGTTCTTTTGAGAAGCGTTCCCAGTGATCGTTTTTAATTCTTTATACACGTGCAGGGGCGTGCGGTGAAAGAAACAGGGGAAGCAATTTATAAAAACACCTATTTATAATGTAATGAACGAAAGTTTCGGTCATCAAAATTCTTAAACCTATTTTCCATTCGTTGGCATATTTGATCTAAAATCTGATAGTATATTTCACCGTTCTTAGGCGTCAACGCCCTTCGGTAGAGATCTATGGAGCAGTATCACCAAGTCGCAAGCCCTTATCCCTTGCCGTACCGCTTTTCCATAGGCCGATCAGACGCCAGTTTATTCCAGACCAAGTCGTAGACTCTATTGAGTTTTATACTACGGCGTTGGCCTTTTATTAATTTCATGACTTAGCTGAGCCTCGAACCAGCGATCGCAAATCCACTAAACTTGTCGATCGACTGCGCCTCAGCTAACTGGACCGTCAAGACCGACCGCGACAGTTATATCTGATAGTATTATAGACTATAATAGTCGGCAGTAGCACTATTGGATATCTCCAACATTATCAGTGCGTATGCGTTTCCTTTTAGGCTCAAAACTTCTTATAATCATATTATTCCAATATTTTTCAAAGTCATCTCTCTCTTTTTGTTAATAACATCTTTAAATTCGCTAATTTTTTTACACAGAAACCAATCTCGTTTATCTTGCATTGCAATACATTAAATAAATTATCTGAGAATGTAAATATTTCTGAAAAAAGCAAAGTTAAAAAACTCCAAAAATCCTCTCGAGCTATTTATGGTTTCTGTATCCCACTTTTCACATTTTCGCCATTCTCCACAACCCTAATACATATATTTATATAAATATTTTAGTATTTATAATATAAATAATTCTATTATATTTATTTATATAAATAATTAAATAAAATCAATCTTCATAATTCCACAAAATCAGTTGACGAAGCCTGTCATTGTCAAATGCTGGTAAATCCCATTTAAATTCACGAAAACAGCTCCTTGTATGCAGTTGACAAAATTGCTTATAAGCCAAGATATGCCCGAAATTTGAACTCGCCACTCTACGTCTAACCCCGGTGATTTTTACATAGGCTGAGGAGGAGTTGAGGAGAAGCAAATTTGAAATCAGATTATCTGCCGACATGACTCCGAATACCAACGTAGAAATACGATCATGGCCTATGGGTCCGCGTACGGAACGAAAGCTAGAAATGCAGCATGCAGAGCTGCTTTTAGAGTATTTCATTGCTTTGTTATTTACTGTATGACAAAAATAGAGTAAAATACGTTTAGTCTTTTCTTATTACTTACAGCTTGTATTACATAATTAAATATTCTCGTATGCAACCTGCTTCTGCTTATGTGTTTGTTCATTTTTTTTAAATAATCTGTTACTCAGTTGGTACGGTATTACCTACGGAAACCAAGGGAAGCAATGCTTCCCTTGCTTCCATGGACCGCACGCCCCTGCGTGGCTGTTATATGAGGTCGTTAAAAGATTAATTCTGATTGAGGTTCCTCTTCCCACTGATTTCTGCGAAATTTTGGTTTTTGTATACCTAATTCCTTAAAAGCTTCCTTAAGAGCTAAAAATGGATTCCATGCTTCTGACCAAACTGGTTAAGGCATTTGCTACGTGTATAAACAACAAGATACCTACTGTATTGTATTTTACATCTGGAGTTTGTGGTCAGGCTTCTCATTTTTTCCTGTATCGTCAAATGTTTTCGAATTTCTTCCAAACCATGGAGGGACTTTTGCTGCTAGGATCACTATAAAGATAGTAAAGCGCTGCATGGTGCAGCATACGCTGAACGTTCGTTTGTTCCTTGGTCCCTAACACTACCACTACGTCCATGGTACTAAACGGTAGGCCAAAATCATGGAAAAGGCGGTCTAGAGAAATTAGACCTCCCCAGGACTAAGTCAGCTAAAGCTGTATAGAATTTTTAAATTTATTGGTGATAATTCTGACACATAGTGGCTACTGTTATTTTTGTTGTTTATGTTTATTGATTCGCGGTTTCGTTAAGTTTTGGCAATCTAAAATCTCGATTATGATATCAGCAAACCGCAGCAATCGGTTGCTATGTTGGATATCTCAAAATAAACCATTTGCATTTTGATTTCTTTAACCTATTGAAACACGTGCTTTATCGATTTAAATCTAATATTTTATCTACGACTGATAATATTAATAATATCACAAATATATCCGGGAGTTAAATTGCACGAAACCTCCACTTTAAACAGCTCGATCAGTTTCTTAGTAATTTATATTCGTTTCAAAAAAATTGTAGCGATAAGGTGCACTACGTTGATTAATGCATTGCACAAATATTGATCTAAATTGATAGCAGGTTTATTTACATACTACTGGAAATGTACGGGGATTATTGAAATAAATTTTATTTCGACATTTACATAAACCATACCATAAAGTCTACGAAGCATACAGGATGGTGGAATCCTTTATTTGGAATAAATTAATAATTAAAATATGCCATAATTTCATTTTAATTAGTGGGTAGGTGGAAAATTTTACGGGAAGTCTACGTTCAGCATTGGACAAATATAAGCTAATTGATGATGATTGATGAGTAGGTAACATAACATTTAGTGTTTACCTAATTATTTTTGATCAATTTCTGCAGTATGATGCACAATTTGAGACGATTTTAAATATACTGCGAGCCAGAAAAAACGGACCAACCTCAAAATTTAAGAAATTTTTGATATTTTTATTTCTTATAATAGTGTACTGAGTCAGTTACTCCTATAGCAGGTAAGCCGATATTACCAAGAGCAACAAATAAAAAACCAGGAAAAATTTGAGAAAATAATGTGTAATGAAAATTTCGATATCACATTTGGCGCAGAGTTGATTACGTTTTGGATATCCCTTTGGGGAAAAGTGGTATTATTTCTCAATAAGAGCCATTCGAAGCTCTTCACATGTTGGAGCAGATAATAATATATTCAGGAGCTTGGGGGAGTAAGGGCGAACTGCAAAAACGATGTTTCGGGAAAACTGAGTTAAAGTTTACAAACATGTTAGAATAGTAAGGGCGAACAAGTGATGCTACTAGATTATGCGGTTTATCGTCGCATTTCTACTATAGCGTGCAGTTTACCGATGGATACGTTGTATAATCTGTATTATTACAATGCCGAAAAAAAATCTTTACAAAGTGAATAAAACGTGTAAATCTTAGGAATTATTATTTTAATTTTACGGCTTGTTCCCAACCAAAATAGAAAATTGATATAATAAAGTATTAACTTGTAAAATTACTATAATAATCCTTCTTATTTATGCCTTATATTCACTTTGTAAAGATGGTTCTTGTCGGTGTCACGTTCTATCGGTACATCGGCTCATCAGTACAATCTTCTGTCAGAAGCGTTGAACAGAATAATGAAAGGCGCCTTTGTAAGCTGAAAGTTTATCGCCAAGTACTAATAAAAATTACAATACACAATAAAGTGTATGCAAATTTAGTTTCCCTACTATTATGCAAATGACACCCTACTCTTTTTCTACGGTATGGAAATCCTCCAGGTGGATCTTAAAAACTTTTTAATTTTGCAAGATTTTTATGAAATAAAAAAGAGTTTTAACACTTTTTTTCTATAAAAATAAACATCCCTAGTGTTTTTAATACAATTCACAAATAAAGCTTCAATTGAATTTAATTTGATTTTCATCGTCTACGGTTTCTTCGTCTTCTGTATCTCACCAATTAAAGCTACAGAATTACAGAAACACCGGCGCGTTAACAGAAGGGAAGGGGCGAACCTTGAACGGAAACGCAACGAAAGCCTGTGGGTTCGCCCTCTAGACGATTATGCAGTTCAGTTTCTGACATGAATAGATTGGTATATTATTTCTTACGAAATTTTAGAAGTATGAAGGGCGAAACATGCTGTTATAATATACAGACGCATTCTTTAAAAGTATGTGAGGAAGATGAGACTGTTTTTGAAATGACCATTTTTCGGGTTCGCCCTTACTCCTCCAAGCTCCTGATATGCTCAATAGGACTCGGCTTTGAGCAGACTAGTTCATTTTTGGAATACCATCATTTTTAAGATACTGTTATAATCCTTGCCGAGTGTGATCTCGCATTATCTTGCACTAGCAGAAAACCATTGCCAATCAACCCAGTATATAGAGAACCTAGAATTAGTAAGAGCACTATTGGAGAAGTAATACAAAAAGCAAAAATTTTATCCCTATAACGAACAAATGCATCAAGACCTTTATAAAATGGATTTTCAACAACGAATCTATTTTTATTTATGGGTTACGGATATAATTTATAGCATCTGATGTATATTCTTTTGATTCTGTTTTGATTTCCGATGTTTCCGAACTTTCCATAATAATGGACTTGTTAATCTCCACAACTCTCATTATTATAGTGATGAAAATCCTCACGTCTATCGTACTCTCGAGCATCAGCACAAGTTATAGTTAATATAAATTATGTTATATTTTTAAAATTTCTATTAGGTTGAAAACTTTGACTTTCAGCTTTCTGTCGCCAGATGTCGTTAGACACCTACTCCATAAACGTCAATTGCAATGCGGGGATAAGCTCTGGGAGATTCGTCACTTAGGGCGGGCAGAGAGCAGCAAACCTAGGCCTCTTTGATGATGACTCCAACTAGAGTCGAAAATCGTCGATTTAGAGTGCTGGCTTGTTGCGCTCTCTGTTCTAAGTGAAAAATAAGACAGTTTTGCCTTCGCATTGCAACTGAATAAAAATGGTATACATTTTTATTTCATTTTATATTAGTTTTACTCCTTTGAGTAACTAGGTCCATTTTCCGTTGGAATTTACCAGCTGAACAAACGGGGTCGTGAATTTAAGTTTTTGAATTCCCTCTTCTCTTCTTCGCTTCAGCATCCATCTGGCTTACAATTTTTAGAAATAGGAAAATGGTCCAATAAGTTTTCAATTAAATTCCACATCGAATATTTCAACGTGGAATAACCAAAAAAATAAAGCACTTTTTTGGGAAAAACTAATAACAACTTTTTTAAAGCGTTTAAAAAAAGCCTTATTGTTATGTTTTAAAAAGCTTCTACCATCAAATACAAGCAAGTTTCGCTCAAAATAAAGTTGGTCCCTTTTTTTGGTAAAAAAAGCGTGAAAATTGCCCCTTAAATTAGCATCCCAAATGAAATAATCATTACCGCATCACAAGTTGCTTACTCGTGTATGTACTGTATATAATATATGCTCTGTAGTTTTCATCGGTTCAAAGTGCTTATTTTTGAAAGGGGCTCTAGTTGAAAGGGCTTGAACGAGTCATTAATCATGGGTGTATGCAAATTTTGAACAGCCATATCTTAATCAATTTTTGTCTTACAGAAAACCAAAAAATTCAAAATCATCCAAAAAGCAAAACCTACATTTTTTCTCTGAAATTTTTGGTGTCACTAATAATTTTTAAGTTATTTTGAAAAATAACCATTTATTTTAGAAAAATACATTTGACTTTAAAACAAATTTTTGAATTTATACTTCTTTAGGCGCGATTGAGATTGAGGGTGAATTTATATTGATCTGCGCGCATGCGCACACCGACAGTTTGGTATTAGTCTTTATACGGGCTCTGATTGGGTGTTGAAATGATCTGTCAATAATTGTTCAATATGGAGGTTATCGGTTAAACAAAAATGTTGTATAATATATTAGTTTTTATTGTTGTGAGGAGAGAAATAAAATCAAATTTATAATTATAGTGATTTTTTAAATAGTTTTGAAAACCCACAGGTACGTAATTCTAAATGTTTCAGTTGTATTCCAATAAAAAATTATCTTCATACCTATTTGGAAAATAAAAAAAAAATGTACTTACCTAGTAAGTACTTGCTATGCTATGCCCCTAGTAGGCAATGCTTTAATTTACATAATCTGATTACGAACAAACTTTCTACAAATTTTCATCTAATGTATCGTTTTCTTACTCTACAGGGTGATCAACTTCTGTGACAAAGTCCAATATATCTGTTATTATAAAATATATGAAAAAAAGTTGTTAATAAAAGTTATAGATACCTTTAATGTACACATTTTAAAATTAGTGAGAAATATACAGGGTCCTCCATAACACGGTGCCAAACTAAAGTTATGTTTTTTTAAATGGAACACCCTGTATTTTATTCAAAATCTGGTTTCTCTACATTTTTCTGATTAAAAAGATATAACACTTGTCTAGGGTTATACTGAGTGTTTCAAAGTTATGAGCACTTTTATCAAAAAATCATACTGATTTGATCGCCCTGTATGACTCTAACAGTATAATATAAACTTATTTTTTTACTGCTGTTGACTGTCAATATTAAAGTAGTTTTGCAACAACGTGCAATTTTTTTATCACTACACAAATTGTATACAGGGTAAGTCAAAATGCAAATAAAAGATTTTCTTCATATTTTTAAATGGAACACCCTGTATTTTATATTACCATCGAAAAGTTCTTTCATTATACTTGCATATCTTTTAAATATTCCCTATACCTAAAGTTATTAGTTTTCGAGATATTTTAGTTTTATTGTCGATAACTCATAGATACGTTTATTACAGTAAATTAATTACCCATAATATGAGAAACCTCCAATGAGTTTGTTAATGATAATTAAAATTAGACTGCATTTCATTTTTTCTCCAATTTTATGGTAAATTATATACAATAACGACAATTTTATATTTACTGACAAAATGATATTAATTTTCCGCGAAGAAATGGAAACTATAAATTGCTGCAAGTTTTTGTTTAAGGTGGCTTTGAAATAATTGACACAAGAACTGTCAGATGTAAGAATTTAAATATCTGTACGTTTTTACTTTTGTTATTGATTATAATTGTTTGCCATATTGTTATAATTGTTACCCAACAATGAATTTTAATCGTGAAGAAATGACAGACATGATATGGTTTTTAGGAGAGTGTTTCAAAAACTCATTAGTTGCCACAAGAATTTATAAGGAATGGTGTCCACAACGTCAGCAACCAAATAAGATAGCATTTGACAACTTATTAGACAGGTTTAATCGTACTGGCTCTGTTTATGAAGCAAAGGAAAAAACAAAATTCATTATTACGAATGAAAATTAATTAAATGTTTTACTGCCTGTTACAGAAAATCCTCATACAAGTATTCAAAATATTACAAGAGAGCAAGATATAAGTTATGGATCTATCCAGAACATAGTCAAGAAAAACAACAAGCACCCATATCATATACAAAAGAGTACAATTTTGTCAATGGTCACAAAAACAAATAGTGATACTGAGAGATTTTTTTGAGTTTGTCCTTTTTTTTTGGAGACGAGGCAACATTCCACAAAAATGGTAGTGTAAACAGACACAATTTTCATTATTATTCCACAACCAATCCGTACTGTGCTCAGACACATAGTCAAACAAGATGGTCCTTAAATGTTTGGGGTGGAATCAGAGGCAATTACGTTATAGGTCCTTCTCTCTATGAGGAATCGGTAAGTGGTGAGGTTTATTTAAATTTTCTAGTGAATCATTTACCTATTCTACTTGAAAATGTACCATTAAACATCCGCCAACATATGAGCCCCTGCTCACCACAACGCACTTCTCAACGATGAACTATTTCCTGAAAGATGGATAGGAAGAGATGGGCCAGTTCACTGGCCACCCAGATCACCAGAATTAAACGAAGGTGACTTCTTTTTTTGGGGTTATATTAAAGACGTAGTCTATAGGGCACCTCCAACAATAGTTGATGATATGAGAGTAAGGTTTCAAAACGCCTTTCAAAGTGTCACACAACAAATGCTTACAAACATCTGTAGGTCTTTTTAAACTCGTCTCCAGGCTTGTGTAGACGTTATGGGAGGTCATTTTGAACACCTTTTATAACATAAGAGGTACGATGAACATTTTTCTTTATTTAATTTAGTTTTTTTAATAAATTAAAGTATTGTTATTAATAACTAAGTAATACATGTTGCTATCAACAATAAAACTAAAATATCTCAAAAACTAATAACTTTAGGTATAGGGAATATTTAAAAGATATGTAAGTATAGTGATAGAACTTTTCGATAATAATATAAAATATAGGGTGTTCCATTTAAAATTATGAAGAAAATCTTGTATTTAAATTTTGACTTACCCTGTATACAATTTGTGTAGTTATAAAAAAATTGTACATTTTTGCAAAACTACTTTAATATTGACAGTCAAAAGCATTAAAAAAATAAGTTTATATTACACCGTTAGAAACATACAGGGCGATCAAATCAGTATGATTTTTTAATAAAAGTGCTCGTAACTTTGAAACACTCAGTATAATCCTAGACAAGTGTTATATTTCTAGAATCAGAAAAATGTAGAGAAACCAGATTTTGAATAAAATACAGGGTGTTTCATTTAAAAAAACATAACTTTGGTTTGGCACCGTGTTATGGAGGACCCTGTATATTTCTCACTAATTTTAAAATGTGTACATTAAAGGTGTCTATAACTTTTATTAACAACGTTTTTTCATATATTGTATAATAACAGATATATTGGACTTTGTCACAGAAGTTGATCACCCTGTATATATTGTTGTATTTTAATTCGACAAAAATCAAACTAATAAAAATTCATATAAACAAAATGTCAAAAAGTTGTTCAGTTTGTGTATATTCCCACATGACGTATACGCGAAGGTGGTGCAGTTTGAAATCGCTTCGACTCTCGTACGGCGGGATACACGGGAAGTAGGTTCAAGCCCAATGCAAGTTATATCATTTTTTTATTTTTTTTATAGATTTTATGATTGTAAGTATATTATTATATAATTTTTTTCAGAAAATACGTATTTAATTAAAATTTTTGGCAATAATTATTGTTCAGAAATCATTTGTGGCATTTTTCAATGTGTTTGTGTGTGTTTCATTCTTTTATTTTTTTAATTTTTGGTATTGTTTTAATAAAAATTTTTGGAAAGTAGTAGAGAAACTGTTTAAAGTATATTGATTTCGTTGAAATCATATAATAGAAGTATAACTTCTTACGTGCGTACAAAGTACACACATTCTTTTTTTGAAAAAATAAGCAGTTTGAACCAACGAAACTTACAGATCATATAAATAATACATACACTTGTGAAGCGGTAACGATTAATTTCATTTAAGATGCTAATCAGGGGGCGATTTTCCCGATTTTTTTTTTCTATCTATCTAATCAGCCCTAAACATCCATCCTTGGATATAGGCCTCCTCTTCCTTCTTCCATGCCTCTCTATCTTGGGCAATTTGCATCCATTTTGACTCAGTGTGTTTCTTCAGGTCATCTGACCATCGCATCTGTGGCCTTTCCCTTTTTCGTTTGTGGTTCTATGGTCTCCAATGTATAATCATCTTAGTCCATCTTTCATCCTTCTGCCGTAGGGTGTGTCCGGCGAACTTTCATTTAAGCTTTGCTACTTGGGTAGAGACGTCTTTCACTTTTGTTTTGTTACGGATCCAGTTTCTTTTCCTGTCTGATAATTTAATGTTCAGCATTTGTCTTTCCATGTCTCTTTCTGTCTTTGCTATTTTTTCCATATTCTCTTTTGTAAACGTCCATGTCTGAGAGCCATATATTAAAACAGGGAGTATACATTGATTGAAGACTTTTGTTTTTAGGTATTGCGGGTATTTTCTGTTCTTTAGAATAAAAGACAGTTTTCCGAATGATGCCCAGGCCAATCTTATTCTTCTCTTTATTTCTTCGGTCTGATTTTCTTTATTTAATCTAGTGATTTGTCCTAGATATATATACTCTTTTACTTCTATTCTTGTTTGTGCCACTGTAATTACTAGTTCTTCTTGTTGATTGGTCATGGTTTTTGTTTTACTGTAATTCATCTTCAGTCCTATCTTTGTCGATTCTCTATCTAGTTCTTCCATCATTCTTTGTAATTCTTCACTTCTTTCTGCTATTAATACAATATCATCAGCATATCGTAAGTAATTCAGATATTGCCCGTTTATGTTTATACCCAAACTATCCCAGTGCAGTTGTTTGAACAAAAAAAAAAAAAAAAAAAAATAGGACCAACTTTATTTTGAGCGTAATTACTTACTTTTGATGCTAGAAACTAAAAAAAAACAAAAATTAAGCTTTTAATACTCTTTAAAATAGTTGTAATGACTTTTTTCCCAAAAAGTTCTTCATTTTTTGGTTATTTCACGTTGAAATATTCTATTTGGAATTTGACGAATATGAACCTATATTTCATTAGCTATAACTGTGCTTCTATTGGGTCTAAAGTCTTCATACAGACACCATTTGTTTTTCACTTTTTTATATGCTATACTTTTGGTAAGATTATTTTTTTCTATAAAATACTTACATTTTGAGTTATTCACTCGCAAATAACTCGAAAAGTATTAACTTAGAGAAAAAACTATATAGAACAAAAGTTGCTTAGAAGTAGTCGTTTATCCATTTCCGGATTTATTTTGAAGGTATATTTTTTCACCCCTCGAGAAGGGGTGAAATTCAGCTCTAGAGTAAAAGCATGCATCAGCACAATTTAACTTTTTTTTTGACATGTTAGCAATCTATGTTTATGCCAAATTTCATGTCAATCCAAGCAGTTCTTTAAAATATGGAGCAAAATCCGTGAGTAAATGGACTAATATTATGCATTTTAATGTTGTGAGATTCATTACATACGTAAATTAAAGGCAATCTTCTAGTACTTCGGCTGTTCGACATAGTTCTTAAATGTTTATAACTCTTCAGGATATTTTTTACAACCGAACGACAACGCCTGCAGATTAAACTTTCGTTCATTTGGAATAAACCAAATAATACACTAATGAACTCATCCTTCCGGATCTAAATGAGAACACAATGATAACACGTTTTTAACAAATTATTTTGATAATGTGCGGAAATACGCAGGGATTACGTCAAAACCAATAATATTTAATTAATATAAAAATCTATCGACTAAAACTATGTATCTGGATAGAGAATGAAGTAGATAACGGAGTAGAAGCTATAACTATAGAGGAAGTTCTCGAAGCTATTAAGGCCCAGAAAAACAATAAAGCTCCGGGAGTTGACGAAATACCAGCAGAACTGTATAAGGTAGGTGGTGACCACCTACCAAGTCACATCCACGCACTCATCAAAGACGATATTTATCCCAGAGACCTTTATTTTGCAATAACATAAGACAGAAAACAATGAAGATATGGCAATTCTGCGTATGCCAAATGAAAGTAGAAAACTGGTATTATCAAAATGTACTAAAAAACGATAAAAAAATTATCTAATATAGTCAAAAATCCCAATGCCAAATTTGTGAAATTTTGTAGTTTAAAAACATTTAGAATAACTTTAAAAATATTGTCCGTAGAAAAAGTTATTTTACGTATTAGAAAAGCTGGTATTTTACACGAATTTTTAAAAATGTACTTTAATTGGCGACTAGTCGTGGTAAGTGAAGGGTGGGGGGGGGGCTTCAAAAACTAAAAAAAGCAACTTAAAACTATTATCATTTTCTATATCTCGGGTTCTACTGAATATATTTCAATCGTTCTTTTTTAATTTGTATGTAATTTTTCTGTATATTACAAATATGCAATTTGTCTAGACATTTATTAATTAATAAACAGTCTAATTTGTTTAAACAATTTTTGAAAAAATAATTTTTTCCCAAAATCCATGATTTTAATCATATTATCCCTATTAATCATAGAAAAAGTTAAGGTATACTTCAATAAATATTTATCTAGTAAAAAGCATTTATTTATTAACTTTTTCTGTGATCATTAATGATACTATGATTAAAAAAATAGATTTTTGTAAAAAAATATTTTTTCAAGAATTGTTTAAACAAATTAAGACTGTTTATTAATTAATAAATTTATACACAATTTGCATATTTGTAATGTACGTAAAAATTACATGCCAATTAAAAAAAGAAAGATCAAAATCCATTGAGTTGATCCGGAAATACAGCAAATTATATTCGTTTGAAATTGCTTTTTCGGTATTTTAACTCGCTGGATTTGTAGGTTCCTCCTAGTAATCGTTTGCACTACATTTTTGAAAAATCTTAGAGGGTGCTGTGAAGGTATAATGTTTGTGCAAATTTTTTAAGAAAAAATACAAATCCCATTCTTTAAAATGACATTAATGAGATTCCTTAATTATTATAAACAAATTAGCTGTGAATTAAAAAAAACATATGGCTAACTTTGTCCCAAATGAGCCCAGGCTAAATTTTTTTATTTGAAAATTAGTGTTAAAATACTATCTTTTCGACTATATAAAAATATTGTTTCTACGGACAACATTTTTAAAGGTATTCTAAATGTTTATAAAGTACAAAATTTTAAAAATTTGTTATTAGTATTTTTGACTATGTTAATTATTGTTTTATCTTTTTTTAATACATTTTGATACTATCACTCTTCTACTTTCATTTGGCATACTAAGAATTGCTTTATCTTCATTATTTTCTGTCTTATCTTATTGCAAAATAAAGGTCTCTGGGACAAACAAATAGAATAACTCTTAAACTAATTAATGGATCGGTCTCAAATTTTGAGGGGTTGTTAAGTACCCCAATATCCAACTTTGGGTGAAACACTAAAGTTCTAAGGTAGTTTTAGTAAAAGCTTTTAACAAATAACGATTTTCACTTATTTTGCAGTTTGCGTAGCAACAACATAACTTTTTACCTTTCAAAAATCGGCATTTTGAAGGTGTTTCAATGTTCTAAAAAACTGAATTTTGTAATTTTATGTCAACTATGTATTTAGTTTTTGAATGGAGTGCAAAAAATCGAAAAAATCGCGATTTTTGCACTAAATTGTTAATAATTAAAAAACGGACGCGAACTCTAGGCAGGAAACAGGTAGGTTTTCTTCCTATAGGTCTACAATAACTAAAAAAGTAGTCAGCTACCTGGATCTTTGAGTGTACCAAAAAAATCCTTATTACCCTGGACTACACGTATATTATAAACCAGCGGCTCCAACCACTAGCAGAAAATATTATTGGAGAGTATCAGACGGGCTTCCGACGGGGAAGATCGACACAAATATTTACAGTCAAACAGGTCTTGAGCAAATCATGGGAACACGATATTGATGTTCACAACGTGTTTATAGACTTCAAACACGCATACGACTCAGTCAAAAGGAAGAAACTATACTACATATTGGCTGAATTGGCAATACCACCCAAGCTAATAAGACTCATTAAAGCCACAATGGATGAAACTCAGGCATGTGTACGAATACAAAACCACCGGACAGACTTTTTCAAAATTTCGCAGGGACTAAAGCAGGGAGATGGGCTGGCCCCAACATTGTTTAACCTGGCACTGGAGTATGCGGTTAGGCAAATGCAAACTGGACGAGCAAACCTACTAACCAACCGAACGGTTCAACTGGCGGCTTATGCCGATGATATTAATGAGTAGAACATCAACAGGAGCACAGGAAACATACGCAGAGTTAAAAACGCAAACAAAAATGTCTGTAAATTAACACAGAAAAAACAAAAATAATGACTCAGACGAGAAGAAATATAGTCCCACAAAACATTATACATTAAGATGACATTGAAACGGTTGGAAAGTTTACATACCTGGGAGTAGAAATATATGCCGACGGATCAGAAGATGGAGAAATACGGAAGAGAATAACGCAGGCAAACAGAGTTTATTTTGCCCTCTCCCATATATTTCGGTCTAAAAGTGTCCACCGAAATACAAAGATGAGAATCTATAAAACTTTAATTCGACCAATAACATGCTATGGCAGTGAAGCCTGGGTCCTGAAAGAAACATCCAAAAACAAACTCGACATATTCGAAAGAACGTACTGAGGAGAATACTAGGACCTGTGGGGGAAAACGGAATCTTCAGAAGTCGATACAACAACGAACTTTATCAACTTTATAAGGAAGCGCCCCTGTCAGACTTCATTAGAATACAAAGATTGCAATGGGCCGGACATGTGATAAGAATGGGAGAGGATAGGCTACCAAAAAGAGCACTGAATGCTAGAATGCAGGGAAAGAGACCGGTTGGAAAGCCAAGAAAGCGTTGGGAAGACACAGTAAATAGCGACGCACAAGCACTTTTAGGAGTCCGTGTATGGAGAAAAGCAGCCACAGACAAGCAAGGGTAGAGGCAAAAAATAAAGGAGACCAAGGCTCAATTTGGGCTGTAGTGCCGTAGAAGAAGAAGATATTATCTGCATATATTCTCGTGTTACTATTATTAGACCAGGGCATTTAGTACAAAATAAATAGATTTTTAAATATAGCACCTAAACACTTGCAACTTTTTGCATTCAATTCTGGACGACGTCAGGAAAAAAGTCTAATATACAAAAATTGGTGGATCATAAACTGCATTTAAAAGTGCATAAACTAAGTACATATATTGAGGGCCAGATTTTATTATTCAGGGAGTTTCTGGGGTTACTGAACACGAACACGCAATCAGAATCGAGCCTCGAAACACCTGGTGCTCAGGGTTATTGCTAAGGAACGTAATCTGGAGTTTCGAAGGGTTTTGGTACTAAATTGACGCAAACAGATTGCTCGGGGGTTTTTGGGATGGCTGAACACGAATACGTCATCAGAACCGACCCCTGGAGCACCTGGTGCCCAGGGTAACTGCTAAGGCACTTCAGCTTCTGGGGTTTCAAGGTTTTCGGCATTAAATTCACTCACAATAGATTACTGGGCTGGCTTTTGGGTTTGCTAAAAACGAATACGTTATGAGAACCGACACACGGAGCACCTGGTGTCTATGGTCACGTCATCTTCTGGAGTTTCGTGGGTTTTCGGCACTAAATTGATACAAATACAGTGGCATGCTGAAACTTTTCAAGCGGCCCGGTGATTTTATAGAAAAGCGGCCTCTTATCCTCATTTTACCTTCCATTATCAGGATGTTTTATTCGTTATTTATGAAATCAAAAAAACAAAATTATAAATTATTTTTAAATCAAACATAAAACTTTAAATACAATGATGTTTTTTAAAATTTGCTATATTGTTTTATTTAAGAATAAACAATCTTATAAATAATAAATTACATGTATGACAATATTGTATGAAGTAAGGCAGATACCGAGGCAGATACTATAATTTCCTGAATATATATAATATGAATTTGATATAATCAAGATAAAATAAAATTTTGAGAATTTTTCAATTATTTATTAAGTTGAATTTTAGTAAATCAATTATACAAGAAAGTACAAATACAATTAGAGAGCAAATACTTTAATTTAACAACATTTAAAATGTTAATATAACGCAATAATCTAAACATTCTTTGCAATTATTTCATAAAATAATTACTTAACACTCGATCAATAATTTCCGCATTAAAGTAGATTTTTGAGCAAATTTGTCGATTATTTCATCATTTTTAAGTTCATGCAAAGCTTCTTTTTCTATATCCATTAGCATAAATGTTTCCAAGTGATCTCGTGTTAGAGTATTTCTTAACCGATTTTTTATGTATTTCAACGTTAAAAAACTTCTTTCGCTAGATACTTGAGTAATTGAAAGAGTTAATAAATGCTTATATTATACTATTTAAATTTGGATAAGCACACTGATATGTTGTACTTATGCAAAACAGCGTAAGAGCAAGCTATACAATCTTTACACTTTTTAGTACCACACGGAGATGAAGTTTTCGCGACATTTTCAACATTGTCATTTGTTACTTCATGTTCATTATCACTTAGATTAACATATTTACCATTAACTCGATCTTCTATAATTTCAGTAATTTGCAAAATCCTATTTTTTATGCAATCCATTTATCAGCAAAATCCACGAGTTAAATGCCGTTAAAGGTATACCATTTTTTATTGTATCAAAATTTCTAGGATGTAGAGTGCTTATATCATAAAACAATTTGTCTTGATCAAATCGTTTTTCAATACTTCCAATAATTCGGTCAAAAATGTGCAAGACGTTTTTCCATTTTTTATTCTGCAGATGACATACATGTTTGAAGAAATTGGAAAACCATAAACATACTTGTATGAAAATAAATATTATCTGTAGCAGTCTATTTATGTATATAGAGCCTTATTTATTTACTTAACTGTATTTTACAATTAAAAAAATTGAATTATTTTGAAATGTTTTAATATTATTAACAAAATCAACATTCGATTAGAAATTAAAAAAATATTTTTTTTGTTATATCTAAATTTTTTTGTGAAAAACTCCTATTTGACCGGCCTCAAGAGGCCGCGGCCTCTCGGTGATTGCACCGATTCATTTATATGGCCAGCACGCCACTGCAAATAGATTGCTCGGGGCGTTTTTGGGGTTGCTGAACACAAATATGACATCAAAACCGACCTCGGAGCACCTAATGTCTAGGGTGAACGATATGCAAGTCATCTTCTCGGGTTTTCGAAGGCCGTCTCTGATGGCGTATTCGTGTTCGGCAACTACAAAAAAACTCTCCGAGTAATCTATTTGCATCAATGTAGTGTCGGAAAGCTTCAAAATTCCAGAAGAAGCCTCTAAGAAATGTAACTTTCCAATAGACGAATGAGTTTGCTAGACTTTTGATAGGTTTATTGGAAGTACAGGTAAAGCGACCAACACAAATTTTTTTATCAAAATTAGAGGTTAAGCAAAAGCTTAAGCGCCCCTTAATTGATTGAAATAATTGTTTATACCTATGATTTGAGAGCTAGATTTGATTGTATAGCAATGTAATGACACTTAAACTTTTAACGATCTCACTATCTAACAACACAGATAAATACACAGAATTCATTGTGAATACTAGTTTAAAGTTTATTCAAAAATATTTTAAAAAATATATTTTTCAACATTTATCTTACGTTATTTCAGATCAATAACTGATTAGAGTGAAAAATCGTGAAATATTTTTATTGATGTTTAAGGTAATTATCTCCAGACAGTAATATTTCATTTAAACACTTCAGATTATGGATTCATTGTGTTTTGATAACAATAATGGAATATTTGAATCTAATATAGATACAGGTGGAAATACCTAATTACGTGATTATACCAATAAAGCTGAGTGCTCGTGGATATAGTACCTAATAGATTTGAAATAGTTATAATAATCATGTAACCAGCTTTACCTGCAATAACAAAGAGAAACAGGGAATAATATGGTTAGTTTTATTGATGCAGTATTGTGGATATGATTGCCTGTTCTCGTATGCAAACTCTGTGATATCAGTGTTGCAAAATGCCTTTGATATTTTGATTAAACTAATTTTATACCTATATTTTCTCTTTCCTAAGAATATGTAATAGACGGCGCACGTCCCCGTTGTCGTCACGACACGTTGTACTATAAACTAGCCAATGTCTTTCATATCAGACGATTCTATGTCAGTGTAAGTTACAGAATTCAGTAATAGCAGTAAAAATCTGACAGATTAAAAAAAATGACACGTGTGAAAAACCAAATCATTCCAATTGGAAAAGAAAATATGACAAACAGTGAACACCGAGCAAAATTAAGGAAACTTGGAAGACAATAAAAAATATTTTAAACTATCCTAGTGTAAAAGTACGAAATTCATATACTTTTTTTGGGAATTTCTAAAATAAAAAGTAATGTACCATTTTTTTTTGAAAATTACATGAGCATTTATTATAAAAAGAAGTACATGTAAAACAATTTTCATAAAAAATATTGAAAATTAAACGATTTATGCGCCATCTACTGGCACCGTACCGTGAAAATAAAATCATGGCTCCACTGCTGCAGCGATTGGGACTAATAGAGATACTGAAACATAAAATTTCAAAGTGATTATGGAAATATAAGTTATTTCCTATACCATCAACTAGGATTTTTGAAAAATATTAAAATTTGGAAAATGACGAAGTGTTGAAATTTTTTTTAAAATTAGCTAAAACATTTTTAGTTTCAAAAACCGCCAAATTGACATTTTTTATCCGATCAAAAAACTCCTAGTTGATGGTACAGAAAATAACTTATGTTTCAGGATCTCTATTAGTCCCAATCACTGCAGCAGTGGAGCTATGTTTTTATTTTCACGGCGTCAGTAAATGGCGCATAAATCGTTTAATTTTCAATATTTTTTTATGAAAATTGTTTTACATAAATTTCTTTTTATGGTAAATGCTCATGCAAATTTTCAATACAATTGGTACAGTACTTTTTATTTTAGAAATTCCCAAAAAAGTATATGAATTTCGTACTTTTACACTAGGATAACCCCGTAAAGAACGCTAAGGAAACAAATTAAGTGCAGTAAAAACAAGGATACGCAGCATACAACGAACCCGATGTCATAACATCCATAAAGAACTGACGTCTGCGCTGGACGGGCCATGTTGAACGGATGTTGGAGACTGAAACACCAAAACATATAATGAGGCAGACACCAGTAGGAAGAAGGTCAAAGGGAAGACCCAAACTTAGACCCAAACAATATTAGTGGGGGGGGGGGGGGGGGGCTGCCACCCCACTAAAATATTAAATTCCTGCTCAGTGTAACGAGCTCAAAATTTTTGATTTGCGGAATATGAAAGCTCATAAGTCAGGGCTATTTGTGTTTTAATCTTTGCAAGTGGGGGGGGGGGAGGCAGCTCAACACGGGTGGTTTAAACTAGAATTTAGGTACTTCGTAATAAAAAAAAATATTTTTTGTGTTTTTGAACCGTGAAATTTTTCGATTTTTCAGTATTAAATTGTTTATAACTCGAAAACGATCAACTTTAGGGAAAAATTATAATAGACTTTTTTGTTCCCAATAATCCGAAAAACTAAAATAATGTCAGACCACGCCGAAAACAAAAAAATATTTTGATAATTTGTTTATAAAATTTTAAAAAATAAATGTAGCAATAATATCATTATTATTATCATCATTATCATATGATTAATAAAATCATTTTCTTTAAGTCAAATTGTGGCTTATTCTCCAATTAGAAGTGATTTAAAATAAATCGTACTCCGTTAACAGGTAAAACTTTTTATTGAGGGTGTTTTCGCCGGGGCTGTCTTGACCGGGGCTATTTTGTGTGCGATCTATTTTGTCGGGGCAATTTTGTTTACGGGCTATTTTGTCGAGGCTATCTATATTTTGTATCCGGGCTATTTTGACAGGGCCATGAAGATACGGTAATTATACATATCGAATGAAAGTTTAAGAATAACTATCAATATGTATCAAAAAAGTTTAAAACAAAATCATTTTTATAACCAAACAGCGTTTTGCAAAATTACTGTTATTTTTAACCTATAAACAATTGGAATAATTTATAAGCTATTATTCGCAGACCAAATATTTTCCATATTTAACCTGAATTTAAACAAAAAAAAAAAGGTATTCAAGGCGATTAGGTAAAAAGTTGGAATGAGATTAAACTTAGACAGCATTGTTTGTGTTTAGGATTAAAATTAGTTAAACTATGTCAAGCAGGAACTAAAAATTAAAGCATTAAAAAATGTTAATGAACTTCAAAATACTGTAAGTTACTTCTAGGGTTCTAGTTGATAGATTTTGATCTTTTTTTAATTCGTATGTAGGTACTTTTTGCATACATTACAAATTAGCAATGTATTAATATTATTAATTAACAAACAAGGTAATTTGTTTAAACAGTTAAAATATATTTTTCCCAAAATTTATTTTATTCAATTCTAATAATTATTAATCGTCTAATGTTTCATAAAACTCGGAAGTCTTTATCATTAAAATGAAGCTATTATTTTTTTTAAATATTGTAAACAAATTAATAATTAATTAAAAAATAATTTCTATTTTTTATCTAATCGTCCCAGAATAACTACCTATCTATTTCTTTTGTGGAAAAATTATTAGCTTTTCGAATAAGTTTTTTTTTTTTTTTTTCATTTTATTAAGTGCAAATTTACAATCTACTCCAATTACAACACAGAGTATTTAGCAAATAGTAGCAAAGTCTTGAATCCTGGCATGCTTTGGGCACCATCCATCGATGGTTCTCCAATACACCTAATCAGTTAGGTCCTCTGGCCATGTCCTTTTCAGTCTTCTTCCCACAAGTGGCGGCTGGTAGAGTTGTTGAATAGTTTGACTTTCATGGGCGAAATTTCTTTCTTGGGCTTTGGTTGCCTGTAGTCTAATAACATCTTCGATGAATGGTATCCCAAGGTCATTATGGATAGTTATATTGGAGACGTACCATGGTGCATTCGCTATCATGCGCAGCGTCTTTGATTGAAAAGTTTGCAGTATTTTAGTGTTGCTCGGTCTGCTGCAGCCCCATAACTCTATACCATAACTCCATATCGGCTTTAGTATAATTTTGTATAATAATACTTTGTTTTCTAATGATAACTGGGATCTTTTACCTAGCAGCCAATACATTTGTCTGACTTTTAAATTTAGTTGAGCTTTCTTGGTTTTGATATGGTTCTTCCATGTCAGCTTTCGGTCCAAATGGAGTCCCAGGTACTTGACATCTGATTTTAAGGGGATAGGAATGTTGTTAATATGAACCTGTGGACAGTCGATCCTTCTTGTTGTGAACGTAATTTGTGAAGACTTTTCACCGTTTACTTTAATCTTCCATTTTGTTAACCATGTTTGAAGTGAACTTAAATAGTTTTGCAGTTTGTTAGAAGCTCTATCTGGGTTATCGTCTGATGTAAGGATTCCTGTATCGTCGGCAAATGTGGCCATAGTAATGTCATCATCAGCAGGTATATCAGCAGTGTAAAGGAGATAAAGGAAGGGACCGAGGACACTACCTTGAGGTACTCCGGATTGTATAGGATGATATTTGGAAAGTGAGGTATTTACTTTGATTTGGAAAAATCGCTCGTTCAGATATGATTTTAATATCAGGTATATTTCATTAGGCATATTCTTTTTCACTTTATACAACAGGCCTTTATGCCACACCTTATCAAATGCTTTTTCTACATCAAGGAATACTGCCGCACACATTTTCTTTCCCTCTAAAGTTTCTTTTATATAATTTACAATCCTATGGCACTGCTGTATTGTTGAGTAGTTCTGTCGAAAGCCAAATTGATGGTCAGGTATTATGTTATTTATGTTTATTCTTTCGAGGATTCGGACTAACAGAAGTCTTTCGAAAATTTTTGACATTATTGGTAGAAGGCTTATAGGACGATAGGAGGAGGGTTCTGTAGGCGGTTTGCCCGGTTTCGCAATCATAATTATTTGTGCGTATTTCCATTGAATAGGAAAGTGACACAGTCTTATCATGCTGTTATATACAATAGTTAGCAGGACTATCGCTTTTCTAGGCAAATGCTTTAGTACATCACCATTAATTAAGTCATAACCTGGAGCCTTATGAGGGTTTATTTTATTTATCGCCTTCCAGATCTCTGTTGGTGTACATGGTTTCAGTGGTAGTGATAATTGACAAGGAGCGTCGAGAAATGTGTATACTTCTTCATCTTCAGCATTGACTTCTGTATGTAGACTAAATACCTGGGCGAGGTGTTGTGCTAATGTGTTTGATTTTTCTTCATCAGTTTTTGCCCAGCTTAGATCCGATTTTCTAATTGGTGGAATAGATGTTATTGGTCTCTTGAATTTTTTGGTCGCTTGCCATAATGAATGGTCATTAGGTGTTAGGTTGGAGATGTAATATTTAAAAGTCTCATTACGGGCCTGGATTAAAGCTGTACGCAGTTGATGTGTTAACCGATTTAATTGTGTTTTATCCCGGGGATTCCTTGACCGCGGCCACTTGGCTCTAGTTCTTCTTTTTTCATTTAAAATTTCTTTAATTTGTAAAGGAATGTTATGATCATGGGTGGTAATTTTTTTATCATCTGGAGTTGACTTCCATGCAGCATCTTGTATTACTTCTGTTAAATGTTGCACTGCTTTTTCTATTTCATGGGGTTCTTTAATTCGATGTTTTAAGTTTATATTTGTGTTAATAATAGCTTGAAATTGTTCCCAGTTGGTTCTTTTATTGCAGAGTTTTGCCACAGGTTCCTTCCAAATTACAGTTGTACTTAGTGTTATGATTATTGCGGTGTGATCTGAACTTAAATCAAGACTGGGTTCTATTTTGTAATGTATATTTGAGATACCTTTGATAACGGCAAAGTCTAGCAGGTCAGGAATCCTGTTTTGATCGGTCGGCCAATACGTTGGCTGACCTGTCGAAAGGAAGTTTAAATTATTTCTCTGCGAGCACGCCAATAAATTTCTACCCTTTGGTGTTATAAGCCTCGATCCCCATACGGTGTGTTTGGCGTTCCAGTCTCCAGCTGCTATAAATCGGGGTCCTAGTTCTTGAAAAAAGGTCTCGTATTCTTCAATTGATATGGAGTGTCTAGGAGGACAGTAAATTGCTGCAATGGCAAGTGGCCATGTAAATGTTTCTATTTTTAGTATGGTTCCTTGTATTTTAGGTGTGGCGTAATTTTGTAGGAAATAGTGTTTAATAGAAGATTTAATAATAATTGCTGTTCCTGCGTGAGCAGTTCCATCAGGATGATGAGTAAGGTACGTTGTGTATAAAGGGATTTTTACTACTGTTCTTTCGGTTGAGTGTGATTCTGAGATGAGAAGAACATCTAATTTATTTACTTTTAAAAATGCTGTGATTTCCTGTACATGGTTTGGTAGCCCGTTGGCGTTCCAGGCGGCTATTCTAATTGATGGAGCCATTAATTCGTTATTTTACTAATGACTGTTGTTAGCATGTTCAGGATCATGCTATTTTGGTTCAGAAGTTGATTAAATAGATTTTTGAATTCATTTAAGAAGCTTGACATCATGTGTGTTAAATCTTCACCATTATTTGGTCTGTTGATGTTTCCTGAGGTTACTTGAGCATAATTCATTCCATTTTGCGCATATTGTTGAGTCATTTGGTGCAGTGCTGGATTGGGATTTATGTATCCTTGTGTGTTTCTAGGTCCAGTTGTGTCGTTATTCCTGTTCTTTGCTTTTAATAAGTCTCGATAAACAGTGCAGCCTTTATAGTTCGCTGGATGGTTGCCCTTGCAAAGAGTACATGTTGCAGGTGTGTCTTTCGGCTTTGTGCAACTTTTGGTGTCGTGTGATCCTCCACATTTAACACATTTATAAGGTTTATAACAGTATGACTTAGAGTGTCCGTATGCCTGACATCGAGTGCATTGCACAATGGTGTTCTTGTGTTTCGGAGCTTCTACTCTAATTCTGGTATTGTATATAAATTCCACATTAAAAACTTTATTATTTATTATTGTTGTTTTTTGGTTCCAAATCGACGAAAAATAATGGTAGGGGCTCTTTTGTTACTCTGTGCCGGATGTTTAAAACATTTCTGACTGTGTGGCCTTGCCTTAATAATTCAGATTTTATTTGCTCTAAGGGTATAGAATGGTGTAAACCTCTTAGGACGACTCTATATGCTCTTTCTTGTTTGAGTTGATAGCTATGGTGTACTATTTTTTCTTCTCTCATGTAATTTATTATTTTTCTATAAGAATCAGGTGTTTTAGCATTTATTTTAACAACATTTTCAGGAAGAGTGGTAGTATAATACGTTTCATCTTCAGTAACTTGCGCTATAGAGTCAGTCATTGCTTTGTAGTCTATTACTCCGTAAACATAAATAGGGGGCGGCTTGGGATCTTTCGTTTGGGTATTTGGGTTGTCATCGTTCCTTTTACTGGTATGGATTTGGTTTGTATCTGCGTTTTCTTCTGAGAGAGTTTGAAACCTATTAGATGTGCTTACTGAAGCACCTTGCTCAGTAGTTTCTGCTATTTTTCTACGTTTTCTTTTTGATCTCGACTCTTTTAGTTGTTGCCACGGACAAGCATTTGCATCACTTTCCATGTTTTCATCGTCACTTGATGAGGACGGTAGGGAATAATCTATTCCTTCTTCGAAAGTTTTTGAGTGTATCTCTGGCTGCGGAGGAACTGAGTTTTGGCTCATTTGAGGTAAGGATAAATTTTGGAAATTAGATGGATGAGTGTACATATTTGGAAGAGGTGGGAATTGATTTTGATAATAGTGCATCATGTCTGCTGATACAGAGTTGTGTTGTTGCATATATTGATGATTTGGTTGCATTGGTATCATTGTATTTGAGGGTTGATTCATTTGTGCATTATATATATTGTTGACTGGACCGGATCCGTTCCCATTTCCAGCCAAAAACATTTTTATAAATGGATGATTAATATTTCTTGTCTAGTGCAATTGAGTCGCACCCAAGAATAATAAAATAAAAACATTTGAAAATAAATTGCTGATAAAAAGTCTATATAGTCTTTGTGTAATTCTAATTCTAATTAATAGTCTATTTGGACACTTTGAATTTGGCAAACACTTACCCAGCTAGTGGATAGTGTAATGTTCTTGCTGGACCACTTTCACTATTTTTAAACGATGCTAATTCACTATTTTTGAGGTATTAGTACTCAACAAACAATGGCTGATGTTTACCATATAGTGGGTCAACTGCACTCATTTTCGAATAAGTAAATTAATTTTTTCTACGGATAACATTTTTAAAGTTATTCTTAATGTATATAAACTAAAAAATGTCAATAATTTTGCATTAGAATGTTAAATAAATATTTATTTTATCTTTATTATTCTTTGCCTTGTCATTGCAGAAAAAGGTCTCTGGGAAAAACAAATCGAATAACTTTTGAACTAATTGATGAATCGGTCTCAAATTTTGAGATAAGTACCCCAATACTCAATTTTGGATGAAATACCTAACAAGTTCTAGGTTAATTTTAATACGTAACAGTCATTAACAAATAACGATTTAGCATTATTTTGCAGTTTGCAAAGCAACAAACTTTATAACTTTTAAAATAGTTATTTATGAAACAGTTCGTGAAGTACCTATGCTTTTTGCGAACGCACGCGATGTTCTATACATCGCGTAAGTTCGCAAAAAGTACTTCACGCACAGTTTCATACAATATTTTATCTACGATAAACAAATAAAAAAACTGTAACTCTTCGTCACTGGAATTCAGTTCTATTCTACAATTTTTAAAACTTTGACATTTAAAAATTCTAACTTCTTTCAAACCACAAAACTGTCAAAACTTTTGTTGTAATTTATTGCTTATTATGTCACCATGACAACGCGAAAGTTAAGGATATTTGATTATACGAAAGTGTGCCAAAAAACAGTGCGAAAAAGTAAATCCCATTTAAAATAAGGTAAGGTCGCCAATTAAGGCCACCTTAACGTTTAAATATCTGTAATATTTTATTCAGGAACAATATGAGGGAAAACTCTTGTATACGTATTGCCTAACATTTTAGCTATCGAATTTCAGGATAAAATACTTACTAAATAAATAAAGAAATATAAAATTTTAACATTGAACAAATCTGGAATATTAGGCCTTATTAGGAACTGGTAGCTTAATAAGGCCAGTTTCATTTTTTACGCAAATTGAGGTGGATAATAAATTTTAAACCTAAGAATTAAAGAACAAATACAAAATTTAGTGAAAGAAACTTTTATTCATATTAAAAACAAAAATTTGTCAATACATTAAGCACACATATCGCACATTTACACACATCTAGGACAATTGGCTTTATTAGGACACTGTCTACTTTTTTTATTTAACATAAAAAAATAATAAAAAGCAATATAGAGAAAAAACAGTTCCAGTTACTTAAAAAGTATTAATTTACTATCGCTTTACAAAGAAAAAATAATTGGCTTATATTCATTAAGTACCATTTTAGTAATTTTATAACTTACTTAAAATTTATAAACGAACTTCCGCACTGTCACAAACACGTGTCTAGTCTAATTGGCGCTGCTATGTGATACTACCGACTGAATGGCTTAGACGATTTTGACTGAGAAAGACATTTAAGGTGACCTCTAATATATAATATCTATATTTAAGAAAATATTTGCAATTGGCCTAATTAAGACACTGGCCTTATTTGGCGACACTACCTTACATTGTTACTTCACACACACTTTCACACTTCACGCACTGCTATCTATAATGACAGTTTTCACAAACTAAAAACTTATACATAGAGTAGATAAACATCATTTTGAAGCCTTTTCAAGGTTTTAACATTTTTATATTTTTATGTCAAATATTTGGCCTTTTTAGCGGTATGCAAAAAATCGTAAAAATCGCAAAAACATTGTTATTAAATTAAAAACGGCTCCGAATTATTGGCAGGAAACAGGTAGATTACCTTTCTATAGGTAGTGCAGTCACTGAAGGTGAATATGAGCTATTACCTCCGATTTCGTTGAACCTCCATCGATTTGCACGAAAATTGGTGAGTGGTTAGAGGATATCTCCAGGAACAAAGGTGACATGGTGCCAACTTGCGCTTTTACCCTGGGGGTGGATGCCACCCCTCCTCGGGGGTGAAAATTATTTTATAAAAAATAACCCCACAATTCGATAGAGCGACAAATTATAAGCAAAATTTGTTATATAAAGTTATTAAAATAAATCAAAACTTTTTGAGTTATTAAAGATCAAAGATTTTAATTTTTCGTGAGAAAAATGCACGTTTTTAACCGATTTTTCATAAATAACTCAAAAACTGTAAGTTTTAACAAAAAAGTTATTATTGTCAAAGTTGAGGCTAATAAAAAATCAAATAAATTCCTTACTAGAAAAACCTTTCAATGTTAACTGAAAGTGAGTTATAGGTAATTGAATGTATATTTCTTTCGTCGAGTACCTAAATCAAAGTATTCAAGCTTAAATACCGGGAAAATGATGCATTTTATAACATAAACTTATTAAACATTTGTCAAAGCTCATTGAAATATCTATCAAATAAGTGCTCGAACAAGTTGATAGCATTAAAGTTTATGCACCAAAAATGTTTCAAAATGTATCTTTTAAAAAATTTTCTAAAAAATGTTATTGTTTTTTTGTAAATAACTCCGTTAAATTTTAAAGTAGCAAGTTCATCTAATAACTGGTTAAAATTTTATTCCAAGAGCTATTAAAAAACGTCAAAATAGTCATTTATACCTCTTACTTTTTTAAAAATAAAAGGTTAAATGGCCCCGGTTACATGGTTCTCGCAGCAAAATTGAAATTTTAAACGTTTCATCTCGGTTATTTTTTACTCTACGAAAATAGTAAAATGGGTAAAGTATTTGTTACAGAAAAAATTAAAATTTAGTTATTTATCATTTTTTACGTATATTGAGTATTTTTGGAGTTATTATCAAAAGAAAATGAAAAGTACGATAATTCTAAAAATTCCGATTTTTTTAAATTATACCTTTTTTTCAAAAATATGCATTCTAAACCGGCCAAATTTGTTAAAATAATTAACTATGATAACATAAAGAAATTCTTGTGAGGATTACTACAAATTTTAATTTTTGCGGAAATGGCGTATGTTTAGTTTTTAACTTTTTCCTAAAAAAATCGAAAGGGTTCTCTTATTTTTATCATAACTTGCTTAATTTTGATGCTATTAACTTCTACTGAAGCTCATTTGATAGGTATTCCGAAGTACTTTGACAAGTGCTTAACAAGTATATTCTATAAAATGCATCGTTTTCCCGTTATGTAAGCTTGAATACTTAGATTTGAGTACTCGTCGAAAAAAATATACATTCAATTACCCATAACTCACTTTAAAATAACATTAGTTTAGTTCTTTAAGTAGGCAGTGTATCAAATTTTTTATTATCTTTAATTTTGGTAATAATAGCTTTTTTACAAAAGCTTATAGTTTTTGAGTAATACGTGAAAAACAGCTTTAAAACATGCATTTTTTGAAGAAAAAATAAAATCTTTGATATTTAATAACTCAAAAAGTATTGATTTATGTTAATAACTTTATATAACAAATTTTGCTTAGAAGTTGCCCCTCTATCGATTTCTGGTATTATTTTTAATAAAAAAATTTCACGTCCGAGAAAGGGTGGCAACCAGCCCCAGGGTAAAAGCGCAAGTTAACATCATGTCACCTTTGTTCCTTGAAGTATCTTCTAACTACTTACCAATTTTCATGAAAATCGATGAAGGTTCAACGAAATCGGAGGTGAAAACCTTCAGTGAATCCACTAAGGTCCACAATAACTAAACAAGTTGTCTTATACCTGGATTATGCAGAGTCCTGAGAACAATCTTACTTCCTGGTCTAAAAAAGAAAATTCTCATGGAATAAAGTAGAAATGATTTACCTACTAAACGAACAATTATTGAAAGTAAAATCAATAACTAACAAAATAAAATACTTATGAAATGATCATTAAACAATTTTTATTCAACATTTTAGTTCATCAATCTACATGTTTTGACACCATATTTTAAATTCATGTATCGCCACTGGTGACAATTGAAAATTTCTGGTTTGAATTTATTTAAAAACTATTGGTTTGTTTCATTTGTTTGATCATACTTAAAACAATAAATATAAATACCAAGTTTTTTCATAAGCGTAACCAGGATGATCCTAAGGGGGGGGTTACAACTACCTGAAAGGGGGGTTACTGGAAGGTCTCTGAGGGCTATGGTGTTAAGCGTATAGAGCTCAAAGTACATCCCAATGGGGGGGGGGGTTATAACCCCCAAAACCCCCCTGGTTACGCATATGAGTTTTTTGAGCCAGTTAATTAGTTTCCGAAAAAACCCGATAAATTTAAATTCCCTGCAAAACAATACATTTAATGAATCTTAATGGCATCATTGATCAATGGAATTTCCATAATAATTAAAACCAACTAAACTAACAAAAGATAATCATTGATCAAAATATACGTATTATGATGCGTAGGAACTCGATATTTCTGAATCCATGCTTTGCCCTAATTTGCAAGGCTATTATTTATAGCTGATTATAATAAACATGGCTGTAGAACACACGGTCGCGTATATAAGAACAATATTAAATGACTAAAGTTGAAACCTAAGAAAAGCTAATTTAGGTATAAAATACTTAAAATCATATGGTTTCAGTTTACATCATTATGCCTTGGTATCAAATAAAGATAAATTAAAGCAAAATAATCTATCAATGCTGGTCATTCGTCGGTACTTCCTTGATTAAAAACTCCTTCAAACAGTATAGTTTCAAGAACAAAATATGATTGATTAAGGCTAGGTAGGTTGATATGATATTTTAGTCTTTTGTACAACTTTCATAACAAATAAATGTCAGTTAGTAGTTGTCATCTGTCAGCTAGGAGTTATTGTCCCGGACAAACAGCGTTTCCAGTTGACATGTCGTCCTAGGCTTTTATAAGATTAGAAACACTATTTGTTGTAATTTACGATTTTTTCATGAATTTTTTCTATTTTTTTAATTTTTTTTGTACTTTTTTTAGTTCCGCAACAAAATTCATAAAAAAGCCATTTAATCACTTTTCTGGCTAAATAAAAAAATTGCAAAAAATAGCCTTTTTCGATTTTATAGATTTTTACCAATACCGCAGAATAAAAGTATAGGTACAGACAAAGAGAAAATACTGATGGAATAAAATATAAACTGATTATTAACGAACAATTACTGAAAGTAAAATCAATAACTAACAAAATAAAATACTTAGGAAGTCATCATTAAAAACTTTTTTTTCAAGATAACTCATCAATTAACATGTTTTGACGCCGTGGATTAAATTCCTGTACGCCACTGGTACAGTTGGAAATTTCTAGTTTGAATGTACTTAAATTTAAACTAGGTACCTATTGGTTTGTTTGATCATATTTAAAAAAAAATACATAAATACCAAGTTTGTTGATCAATTGGCATCATTGATCAATGGAATTTCCAGTAGCGATCAACAGGTAGCAAAAACGCGTTCCAAGATTGCGGCTGTAATTTTGAATATTTTTTCGAGATATTTGGCACACGTATTCGTATTATAATAAAGAATGGCGGTACAGAGCCCAATTTGAAAAATATATTAATATGTGGAAATTACTCTGTAATTAAATACAATATTAAAAAAACGAGCCTGTACCGCCATTAAGAAGAACAAAAAAATACACTTTCTTCAAGTAAACTTTTTTATCCGATGCCTAGATTTTGTATCATTTTGGAACTACTAAAATTTTTTATTTCATTAGTAGTTCCAAAATGACACAAAATCTAGGCATCGGATAAAAAAGTTTATTTGAAGAAAGTGTATTTTTTTGTTCTTCTTAATGGAGGTACAGGCTCGTTTTTTTAATATTGTATTTAATTACAGAGTAATTTCCACATATTAGTATATTTTTCAAATTGGGCTCTGTACCGCCATTCTTTATTATATTACGAATACGTGTGCCAAATATCTCGAAAAAATATTCAAAATTACAGCCGCAATCTTGGAACGCGTTTTCGCTACCTGTTGATCGCTACTGTTTCACCTTAATAATTAAAACTAACCATAGATAATCATTGATCTGAAAACAGGATTAAAATATTGAGGATAGAAATATTAAATAAACTTCTAAACACTTCCTAAAATTATGATGCGTAGGTATAAAAAAATACTCAAAAAAATACTGAATCCATGCTTTGACCTAATTTGAAAGGCTATTATTTATAGCTGATTATAATAAAGGTCGCTGTAAAAGAGGCGGTCGCCTATATAAGAACAATATTAAATTACTAAACTTGAAACCTTATAGCGGCTTCCCACGATCGGCAATATTGCGGACGGACACGGACCAGCTCGCACCACGCACCGTGGGAAGCGTATCGTCCGTGGTAGCAAAGACGCGTCTGTGCTGGTCCGTAGTATCAACGGCTTCCCAGGATCGGCAATTTCGCCGACGGACACAGATTAACTCGCACCACGCACCGTGGGAAGTTGTCGTCCGTGGTAGCACAGACACGTCTGTAGTGATCCGTTGAAAGTCGGTAAAGATCAAAGGTGCGTTATGGGCCCGTGCGGACACTGTCGTGATTTTTTAACACGGTAAACGCCAGTTGTTAGAAAAGCTCATTTAGGTATAAAATACTTAACATCATATGGTTTTAGTTTACATCATTATTCCCTGGTATCAAATAAAGATCAATTAAATCAAAAGAATACGTCAATGCTATTCATGGGTATTCTACTTACTTGATTAAGAAATGTTTGAAACCATATTTCAAGAACAAAATATGACTGATTAGACTACGTAGGTTGACAAGATATTTTAGTCTTTTTAGCCCGATAAAAAAACAATATGACATCAAAAAGAAATAAAGGAAGGATGAAAATTTGGGAATAGGTAGTTGAAATTGTTTATTATTATATAAGAAACAGTTTACAATTCTACACCCCCTCCATTTTACAAAAATGGAGGGGAATACCCCTTCTCGAGGGTGAAAAATATGCATTCAAAATAAGTGCGGAATTAGGTAAAATGACTAATTCTAAGCAACTTTTGTTCTATAGAGTTTTTCCCGTCAATACTTTTCGAGATATTTGCGAGTGAATATCGCCTTCCGGCAACGATACCGGGACAACTCAAAATTGGTTGTTTTTGACATGTCTACACTAACATATAGAGGATTTTAAGCTCTATAATCCGCGATGACTGGGACATTTTTAAGTGCAATACTCTCCGAGTGAGGGCACAAGGTCCACTGTTACATTCAGAGTGATAGGAGGTAAACGCTAAAATCCGTCGTGAACCTTTTGAATTGTCTCAGTGTGTATGCCACAATGATCACAAAAATATTCATAATAATGAAATGATTCTTCCAACAATACTGGGACAACTAAAAAATTTAATTGCTAATTATTGCTAATTATTAACTCGATTGGTACCAAAAGATTGCCAAAATGAACTGAAAAACAATCTTTGATATCAACTGAAACAAAGAACATAGTTTTAGTTAAAAACGAATATAACTCAAAGCATACAATAGCTGTGCAAAATGACAAAAACTTACAACTCGATTTTCTCGAAACACGTTTTTTTGAGTTGTCCCGGTATCGTTGCCAGAAGGCGATATGTTCAGTTTTAACAAAAAAAAAAAAAACAAGACTGTGGGCGGTTTTTGGCAAATAACTCAAAAAGTAAATCTTATCGAAAAACAATATTCTTAGCAAAAATATGGCTTATAAAAAAGTGAAAAAAATGGTGTATGCATGAAGTCTAGCAAAGTTGTAGCTTGTAGCTAATGAAAAGTAGGTTCTTCTTCGTCAAATTCCAAATCGAATATTTCAACGTGAAATAACCAAAAAACGGAGAGCACTTTTCGGGGAAAATTCTTTACAACTTTTTTAAAGTGTTTAAAAAAAGGTTTATTTTTGTTTAAAAAAAACTTCGAACATTAAAATTAAGTGAGTTAGGCTCAAAATATTTTTGGCCCCTTTTATTTTTTGGTAAAAAGAATCGCGAAATCACCCCCTAATTAGCATTCCAAATTAATTTAATCGTTACCGCTTCACAAGTTACCTTTCTTATGTATTCTTTATTATATGTGATGTGTAAGTTTCATCGGTTCAAAGGGCTTATTTTTGGAAAGGCTGTAGTTAAAATGGCTTGAACGAGTAACAAATCACGAGTTTATGCCAATTTTGAACAGCCATAGCATAACCAATTTTTGTCTAACAAGCAAACAAAAAATCCAAAATATTCAAAAAAGCAAAACATACATTTTATTACTCTTTGAGATTTTTGGTAATATGTACTAATAATTTTTAAGTTATTTTGAAAAAAAAAAATGAATTTTTTTCAAAATTAAAAAAAGTGTTTATTTTAAAACCAATTTCTTTTCAAAAATGTGCACATTGAACCAATACATATACATCATATAAAAATACATAAGTAAAGTAACTTGTGGCCAAAAAAATAAAAGGGGCCAACAATCTCTGTTTTTTGGTTATTGCACGTTGAAATATTCGACTTGGAATTTGACGAACAAGAACCTACTTTTCATTAGCTACAACTCTGCTTCTACTGGATCTACAGACTTCATGCATACACCACTTTTTTCACTTTTTTATAAGCTATATTTTAGGATAATTTTTTTCGATAAAATACTTTTTGAGTTATTTGCAAAAAGCCGTCCAAAAACATGTTCTTTTTGAAGTTATACTTCTTTACCGGCGATATGAGGGTGAATTTTTATATGTTAAAACCTATGATCCCGGCGCATGCGCATTATAACTTTGTTCTGATTGGATGTTCAAATGACATGTCAAAAATTATTCAATATGGCGGCTGTGGCACAGCTGTAGTTAGATTATGTATGGTTGTTGCGTTTTAAAATTTGTGTGAAAAGAAACAACAAACAAAAGTTAGTTAATAGTTATACTGCCTTTTTAAATAGTTTTCATATACCTATATTTTTGGACTATTTTGGACAAGGAAAACTCATTCTAATTTGGTAAGTAGTTTTTATTATAATCATATTGTAATTATACATTTGGATTAGGTTGAAATACAGTAGAGCGTCGATTATCCGAACTAATTGGGGGACATAGGTGTTCGGAAAACCGATTTGTTCGGATAATCGAACTACAATATATTGATACATATTTATAGTCATACATATTTATCCACAAGTGAATAAAAGCCATATTTATATACCTACATATTTATTTATATCTTGATAATGACAACTAGCAACTAAACAAAAAGTGCAGTCTTTGCAACAACATAATTATTTTTGGATACAATATTGAAGAAAATTGAAAATATTTTAAGCCTCAATTACTAACGCTTGCTCGGTATTCGAGTGCGGAACGCGGGAGTCGATAGTTCGAATAAGCGGTCGTTCGGTTGATCGACGTTCGGATAATCGACGCTCTACTGTACATTTATTTTCTCAAGAATGGGGATTTTAGAGAGAAATCCCAAATTAGGTCCGATTTTTATTTTTAAATTATGATTTTTTGGCGTAGATTTATTTATCTAGTAGGTATGTAATGCTTTGATTTACATACTTAATTTGATTACCAACAAAAGTTCTACCAATCTTCATCTAATATAATGTTTTCTTACTGTTTTGTTATATTTTAATATTTTCTTCCACAAAATTTAAACTACATAATTTAATTATATTCAAAACAACTGTCAAACAGTAAAACGTTCAGTTACCCTATTTTTCCACATGACAAATAATGTGGAATTGGACGAGTGAATCTAGGCTTCGATTACGAATCAAAGCGTCCCGAAATTCACGGGTTCGATTCCCGATGCAAGTTTTTATTTTTTTATTTTTTTATGCATTTTATGATTGTAAGTATATTTGTTATATAATTTTTTTTTTCAGAAAATGCGTATTTAAAATTTTTGCCAACAATTATTATCGTTCAGAAATCATTTTTTATTTATGGCATTTTTCAATGTGTTTGTGTGCGTTTTATTATTTTATTTTTTAAAATTTTTGGTATTGTCTTAAAAATCACATAATATGTAGTAGAAGTATAACTTCTTACGTGCGTACAAAGTACACAAAGATTCTTTTTTTGTTAAAAATTAACATACCCACTCGCAAATAACTCAAAAAGTATTGACTTAGTGAAAAAACTCTATAGAACAAAAGTTGCTTAGAATAAGTCATTTATTTATTCAATTCCGGACTTATTTTGAATGAATATTTTTTCACCCCCGAGAAAATATTTTTCACCCCGTATTTCCCAATTTTTGTAAAATGGAGGGGATGTAGAATTGCAAACTTTTTCTTTTATAATAATAGACAATTTCAACTACCTATTCCCAAATTTTCATCCTTCCTTTATTTTTTTGGAGGTTTTCGGAAAATTGTGTGTTCTTTGATCGGGCTATTTGTACAACTTTCATAACAAATAAATGTCAGTTAGTAGTTGTCATCTGTCAGATAGGAAGTATTGTTTCGGACAAACAGAGCATCGGCTTGACATGTCTAGGGCTTTTATCAGAGGTGTAACCAGGATGATCCTAAGGGGGGGGGGGAGTTACAACTACTTGATGGGCTCTGCGCGGTATGGAATAGTAATAGTGTTAAGCATATAGAGCTCAAAGTACATCCAAATGGGGGGGGGGGGGGGTTATAACTCTCAAACCCCCCCTGGTTACGCCTATGGCTTTTATAAGATTATGGTTTGTTTTTAAACCAAGAGGAGCAAACTAAAAAGACAGATTCACACCCAAGAAAGTCACTAAAAAAATCACCAAATACATAGATCTTTTTTTGTGGTTGATCATATCGGCCTTCGATAGTAATCCATAAATATTATATTATTATACTAATATGTCTCTAAAGAGTTCTAAAAACAACTGTCTTTTATATAAAAGCAGACTAAAAATCTAAAAATTAAAGGAGTAACACAGAAACTCAAAAAAATGCTGATAGTCCATGTGGCGAGACCGCTGCCGCCTGAAAAAAATTTCTGATTCGGTTTCTTTGTAGATTCCTATTCAAAAATGTCCCCTTTAAACAAATCAAAAGGGTGCCGGGCGTAATTTTTGAGCAGAAATTTTTTAAATAATTTTTTTAAACAAATATAAAAGATCATGTCTTTTGCTCTGGAACGGGTGAAGTCGAGTTCGCTCCGCTTCGTTCAGGTATATTTTAGAAGGGTACGAATTGGCTCCCGCATGAATGCGGGTAGGCTCTCATATAATCGCGGAAACATTAGACATTGTTGCCAAATCGTGTAATATTTATACTGCTTAGGAAATTTACATAGTGATATAGACTTTTTATAGGAAAATTATACTTTTAGACAAATACTTTTAGAGTTTGTTTTAGTTCAACATTGGCATATGTGGCAAGTTTAACACAAATTATCGGTGTCGGCCGGTTTGCGCTCTACACTCTAATACCCGAAAGTTAAGTTAGGACCGAAGGGTTAGGTCTTCCTCCTTTCCCATAGATATTTCTAGGAAGGTACCCGTTTCTAACAAAAAGAGAAAATTTGAAAAGTGACAACGCTGGGTGATATTTTCGACATGTTTAGGTAAAATAAATTTTGTCTATGGGAGCCAATTCGGACTCTACCTTTTTTAGTTCAGGTAAAATTCTTACCATTGGGAGCGAACTCGACCCCGTCCTGTGGAACATATATTTTTAGATTTTTTGGGTCAATCTAAACAAGAAAGGTATCTTGTAATTTTTCTCAGAAATTGATAGTTTTCGACTTATAGGCGATTTAAAATCTGAAAAATGCGAGAATACGCATTTTCGAGGCTTAAAAACTCATATTTAAATTAGTATTTTTGAGGTTGCCAGATACTTAGATTGAAGACTGAACATTCAGCTTCAAGATTCTGAAGAGTGATCGCGTCTAACTTTAATTTATACCGTTATTTTTTAATTGGTAAATATGCGTGTTTATCCGATTTTTTTGCCGGTGCGGCGCGATCCATTTCAAAAATCTCTTATTTTCCTCCGAAAAATATTTTTTCTAGATTCTTTGTGATATTCTAAATAAAATATGTTTCTTACCATTTTCTCAACAGTTAATAGTTTTTAAGTTATAAGCGATTTAAAATCCGAAAAATGACAAAAAAACGCATTTTCGGATTTTAATATTAAAATATTAACTTTTGAGAAAAATGGCAAGAAACATATTTTATTTAGAATAACGCAAAGAATCTAGAAAAAATAATTTTCGGAGGAAAATAGGAGATTTTTGAAATGGAGCGCGCCGCACCGGCAAAGAAATCGGATAAACACGCATATTTAACATATAAAAAATAACGGTATAAATTAAAGTTAGACGCGACCACTCTTCAGAATCTTGAAGCTGAATGTTCAGTCTTCAATCTAAGTATCTGGCAACCTCAAAAATACTAATTTAAATGAGTTTTTAAGCCTCGAAAATGCGTATTTTCGCATTTTTCAGATTTTAAATCGCCTATAAGTCGAAAACTATCAATTTCTGAGAAAAATTACAAGATACCTTTCTTGTTTAGACTGACCCAAAAAATCCAAAAATATATGTTCCAGAGCAAAAAAACATGATCTTTTGTATTTGTTTAAAAAAATTGTTTATACAATTTCTGCCCAAAAATTCCGCCCGGCACCCTTCAGATTTGTTTAAAGGGGGCATTTTTAAATAGGAATCCACAAAGAAACCGAATCAGAAATTTTTCCAGACGGGAGCGGTCTCACCACATGGACTATGATATAACTTAATTAACCTATGAAATGCCAATCCAATCGTGTCAAAATTTCATAAATGTCATTAGTGTCAAAATTGTATAACAGTTGAATAAACTTGCCCGAGGTTGAACCAATTACAAACAAGCATTACAGCGCAGTAAATTTGAATCACTCCTCCTGGTTTAACCAGGGAGAAGTCGCGCGGTTAGAAAAAATCTAACATTTTATCCTTTTCCGTGAAAAATATTGCAACATAACTTTTCACTCGTAAGTGGCTTAAGGAAGATTGTAGTAATGCCTGGGACTTTAAAAAAAATTATTATTTTTTTGTAAAATTTACGGCTTTGGTGTGAACCAATTAGTTTTAAAATTGTTAGAAATAGATATTATTAACATAACAACTAAATAAAAATATCAAAAAAAAAAAAAAGAAATTTGTTTTAAATTCGTATTTAAATTCATATTGTTAGACAGAATTGAGCGCGACTGCTCCCGGGTTAAAAACAGACCATAGAAACACTTTTTGTTGTAATTTACAATTTTTTCATGAATTTTTTTCTATTTTTTAAAGGTTATTTTTTAATTTTTCTATTTCCGCAACAAAATTGCAAAAAATAGCCTTTTCCGATTTTCTAGATTTTTACCAATGTCTCAGTTAAGTCGTTGATTGAGGTATTGGAGTATCAATATTTCAATCAACGGTTAAGTCTTACTAACAGTTAATACGAAAATACTGATAGAATAAATTAGAAATTCATTACCAAACGAACAATTACTGAAAGTAAAATCAATAACTAACAAAACAAAATACCTATGAATCATCATTAAACAATTTTTGTTCAAGATTTTTTGAAACAAGCTCATCAATCAACATGTTTTGACGCCGTATATTAAATTCATGTAACGCCACTGGTGACAATTGGAATTGGAAATTTCTAGTTTGAATTTATTTAAACTACTTATTGGTTTGATCATATTTGAAAAAATACATGAATACCTAGTTTGTTGTTAGTTAATTAGTTTCCAAAAACCCGATAAATTTAAATTCCCTCCAAAACAATACATTTAATGAATCTTAATGGCCTCATTGATCAATGGAATTTCCTTAATATTAAAAACTAAATTAAAACTAACTAAACTAACAATAGATAATCATTGATCTGAGAACAAGGAAATAATATGTTTATAAAATATTAATGTAATCATTTTATTGTTATTGAACAAACTTCTAAACACTTCCTAAAATTATGATGCGTAGGTACTCAATATTTCTGAATCCATGCTTTGCCCTAATTTGCAAGGCTATTATTTATAGCGGATTATAATAAACGTGGCTGTAGAACATGCGGTCGTGTATATAAGAACAATATTAAATTACTAAAGTTGAAACCTTAGAAGAGCTCATTTAGGTATAAAATACTTAATATCATATGGTTTCAGTTTACATCATTATTCCCTGGTATCAAATAAAGATCAATTAAATCAAAAGAATACGTCAATGCTGGTCATTCGTGGGTACTTACTTGATTAAAAAATGCTTGATAAAACAACTTAAGGGCACTGACTCACTGTTATAACCAAAGACAAACAAAAAACCGCAACATTACATGAGAAATGTGCTTCGATACTTGAGTTGCCATATTATTAAACAACAGAATGAAATAGTCATGCGCCGCTCCGCCAAATCGGCAAAATTAGAAATCAACTGATTCATAAAACTTATTGTCTCCTTGGAATTCGCTAGAAAGGGAAGTGTCCAACTCGACAATAAGGCGTTAATGCTTTATTGTTCTTTAAGACTGCACTGGACCGATGTAATAAACTGTTTGAAATCGAACCAGTTGAACAGATACAGAGAGCGATTTTCTCTTCCGTTCGGAATCGATAGTAGAACTCTGTTTAATTTTGTTGCCGACTAAGCTACGTAGATGGCAGGACTGGTCAAAATTCATGTGCGGCGCAATTCACCGAATTCGAACTCACCGAAAGACATTTCATATATCCCCAAATTATATACAGCCACTTCACCGATAACCCCAGCTCATCAACTCGACATTTCATATACATTCACACGCCGGGTTTGCTTGACAAAAAATATGTATGCGAGTTGGTATGTATATAAATAGCATCGTATACGATTTAATATGTATGCGTTTTGGATGTGTGGGAATATGGATTCTAAGAGTTATTTTTTGATGAGTTGGGTACAACCCAAAAAATTTCATGTTTTCTGCAATGATGTAAAATATTTCTGTTGCCATCGTTTACGTTTTTGACAATAGAGTGCGCGTTTTAGTTCAAAATTAATCGAAATCAATTTTTTATATTAGCCGATTCTCTCTATTACACACTAAAGAAATATTATTTTTAGGAGCTTTTTGAAAAAAAAAATATCTGAATATAATAATATATCTTTATGTATAATATATATACCATGTCTTACATTAATTATTTATGAATCCCTATAAGGTAATAGGTTTAGGTATCCATTCAGCATTCAGGGGTGGGCAAAAGTCGGCCCGCGGGCTGGATTCAGCCCTTTTGCTTATTAATCCGGCCCGTTGAAAAATCCCGTAAATAATTTTTGTATCTCTTTCTTCCGCCAAAGCATTAGCGTGTGCATAATGCACGTACGCGGTGTAGTCCTCCGGCCCGGGAGATATTTTGAAAATTTTATTTTGGCCCGCGCTTAAAAATATTTGCCCACCCCTACATTATAGGTTTCTTTTTGCTAATAATTAATCAATTCTGCTTTTTACTAAACGAATCATTGTCCAAAAAAAAAAAAAACAAAATTTGATTAAAAATATATTTTTCAAAATTTACTCTTTTAAACTAAGGCCAAAAAATATTGTGATCGATCCGATTTTGTTGGTTTCAGTCTTTCTTCGTGTTTCTTGTTTAACACTTATTCTCCGATGCATTTTAAATTTTTACTAATGATTGGTCTTCCTGATAAGGTAATTTATATATAATATTTTTATCTGCATTATAATATGACCCTACATATAGTCCAGGAACCGAAGCTTTTCACCTCACAATTTTTACAGAATGGATCGATTTGCTTGAAAATTTGAGAATAAGTAGTGGATAGTCCAAGGATTAAAATCTATATTATGCCGAAAGGCGCTTTTACCATGGGGGTGGTTGCCACCCCATCTCCAAGGTGGAAATTTTTTATTATATTTTGACTGCAAAAGTTGATAAAAACTTTTTTATTCTAAGCAAAATTTTTTGATAAAATTAATAGGTAGTTTTCGATTTATTCGCTATCGAAAATGTTGGTTTTATATCGAAAAAATCAATGTTTTTCGATATACTTAATTACGATTCACTCAATTTTTGCCGTAGAAAAAATTTTTTCAAACCAAGTTCTTGGGAATTAAATAACCTACAATTTCTTATTTAAACATTTTTTCGTATCTCTGATGCTAATATAATTTTATCTACTAATTCGAGGAAAATGGCATTTTTTACCAAACTACAAAAATTCGTTATTCGCTTTTAACTCCAGTTTTTTTTTAAACTAATCATTCTAAGGCAGTCAGACTTCTAGCATATATATGCATATATATATATATATATATATATATATATATATATATATATATATATATATATATATATATATATATATATATATATATATATATCAAACAAATGAAATAGAGAATGTGGAAAAATCCCCTTACGAACAATTCACACATCCACCATTTCAGGTTGTAGTCTTATGTTTTGTGAACATTTTGTTTTTTGAATGTCCCTGATATCTTTAGAAACAAAAAAAAAATAGACGGTTTTGTAATTTAACATGTGTTTTAACCGAAACAAAAGTTTTAGACACCTTGTAGGGAGAAAAAGGCACAAAGGTGAGTATACCTCGATATTATGTTGTAGTCTCATATTTTGTGAATATTTTATTTTTTTAATTTCTCTAATATCTTTAATAACAAATAAACACACACACACACACACATATATATATATATATATATATATATATATATATATATATATATATATATATATATATATATATATATATATATATATATAGCATATTAACTGCTCGTCAAAAGTTAGGGATATAGAAAATTCTGCTGAATTTTCATAGTCGACTTTTCGTGAACAGATTAACGGATTCCGCTAATTTTTTTTATTATTTTAGATTTTTCTTTAGTATTTACACAGTTATGCAAAGGTTTACTCAAACTTTTTTTTTGTACTTATACCGGGTGGAAGAAAAGAAATGTTTTTTTATGTTAAGTTTGAGACGCCCTGTAGGGAGGACGAAGCACAAATGTGAGTATACATCGAAATCGTATTGTAGTCTTATGTTTTGTGAACATTTTTTTTTTGAATGTCCCTGATATCTTTAGAAACAAAAAAAATAGACGGTTTTGTAATTTAACATGTGTTTTAACCGAAACAAAAGTTTGAGACACCTTGTAGGGAGAAAAAGGCACAAAGGTGAGTATACCTCGATATTATGTTGTAGTCTCATATTTTGTGAATATTTTATTTTTTTAATTTCTCTAATATCTTTAATAACAAAGAAACTAGACGGTATTACTCTTTAATATGTGTTTTAACTGACGACATGCATCACATCATACATGTGAAACATAGAAACACATATTAAAGAGTAATACCGTCTATTAAAAAAATTAAATATTCACAAAATACGAGACTACAACATAATATCGAGGTATACTCACCTTTGTGCCTTTTTCTCCCTACAATGTGTCTCAAACTTATGTTTCGGTTAAAACACATGTTAAATTACAAAACCGTCTATTTTTTTTTGTTTCTAAAGATATCAGGGACTTTCAAACAACATGTTCACAAAACATAAGACTACAATACGATTCTGATGTATACTCACATTTGTACCTCGTTCTCCCTACAGGGTGTCTCAAACTTAACATAAGAAAAACATTTCTTTTCTTCCACCCGGTATAACTACAAAAAATAAGTTTGAGTAAACCTTTTCACAATTGTGTAAATACTAAAGAAAAATTTAAAATAAAAAAATAGCGCGTCTGTTCGCGAAAAAATCAACTATGAAAATCAGCGTAATTTTCTATATCCCTAACTTTTGACGAGCAGTTTATATATTACATAGATAAAGAAGAATGAATATGGGCAATGACTAAAAATACCGCCAACTTACATTATTATGCTTCCAATTAGATTTCTACTTTTTTTTTCCAAAAAATTTTTTTTTTCTCTGATTCTGGCTTTGGTTTAGAACTATAACCTTTAGCCACGTAATTGTATAACTTATCACTAAGTCAGGGGAGTAATGTGTAGTGTGTGTGTTGAGTAAGTGTCTTGTTACTTTGCAAAGTCGACGTCATTGTCTTTGCAAAGAGACGCTAATTGTTTCCGAACGTCTGCGGTCCCTCCGGTGAGTACCGATCCCACAAGGACAGAAACTATTTTTCATTCACTAATTTATAATTAATGAAAAATTTCTGACCCTGGTAGGATTCGAACTCCCGACCTTTTGTTTCAAAGGTAGGCGCTCTTACCACTGCGCCACAGAGGGGGTATTCCAAAAAAATATATATATATATTCTGTAATTATAATAATAAATATATTCTATATATTTTTTAACCTTAACTTTTTTATTTTTTATCTCAGAAAGTTTGGTAAAAAAGAATTTTATAGGTTTTTACAATATCTATAAGTCTATTAATATTAAATATTTTTAAAATCCTCAGTCGAAAAAAGAAGTTACTTTGAAAGGGTTGGTAAAGATGGTTTTTGCATGTTATTACAAGTTTTAATTGTCAATAGCTCACTCAATTTTTACCGTAGAAAAAATTTTGGCAAACCAGGTTCTTGGGAATTTAATAAGCTACAATTTAATATTTAAACATTTTTTCGTATCTCTGATGGTAATCTTTCTATTCTGAAGAAAAGGCCATTTTTTTCCAAACTACTCTATTTTTTTTCAAACTCTAAAAAAGAAGAACACTCTATTTAAAAAAACCTCAGAAGATTGTGATGATGATCACCAACATTTGTTGCGGATTGGCACATCAAGAAGAAGAAGATAATATGCCCCAATCATTTTTACACCCCTGTTGGGCTGACCCACCAGTTTGCAGAGATTAAAAACAAATAGCGCTAAATTACGAGGTATTTATGAGCTTTCGAAGTGATATATTATGTAGTTTCGATTTTTGAGCTCATCCCCTATTAACCAAACAACTTTTTAATTGATTCAACTCAGGAAAAAGCGTTAAAAAAATTAAAATAGGTATATCGTATAGCGGATATAATTCGTAGGTATAGCATATAAATTCTAAGAATAAACTCTTAAAATATGCACATTTCGATTATTGAGCTACAACCCCCTCGCAAGAAAACCTTCCCATCTTCCCGGCTTAAGAGAGAATTGAATTTCCCATTTAGATTCTTGAATTGCAATTTCTTTTGTATAGTGCAGTCATTATCATCATCATCAATGGCGCACAACTCTTCGTGAGTTTTTGCCGCGTTTACTATTGCCTTGCATGTTTGTCGGTCCTGTGTCGCTAATTCCCATTGTCGCACTCCCATTTTCTCTAGATCTTCTTTGACTGCATCTTTCCACTTTTTTCTAGGCCGCCCTACAGACCTTCTTCCATCTGGCCTTTCCCAGAACACATTGTTTATAAGGCGATTGTCGTTACTGCCTATCACATGCCCTGCCCATCTGAGTCTATTAGCCTTTACATATCTGACTAGAATTTCTTTTCGGAATAGAGACTCTAGCTCGTTATTGTATCTGCGCCTCCATTCGTTTGTCACGATATCTCTGCAAGGGCCATATATCATTCGAAGGATTTTACGTTCACACACCAGCAATTTATGTACTTCTCTTTTTGTTAGCGTCCATGTTTCGCTTCCACACGCGACTGCTGGTCGTATTATGGTCTTATATATCTGGATTTTTGCACCTCGTGAAAGAAGTTTTGACTTCATTAGATGTTGCATTGCAAAGAAAGGTCTGTTTCCTGCCATTATTCGCGTTTCAACTTCTCGCTCTAATTTGTTGCCATTTGTGATTGTTGCTCCTAGATATTTAAATTCTTTAACCACTTCGAAGTTATGATTGTTTATACAGGGTGTCCAGAAACTCTACCGACAAACGAAGACAGGAGATTCCTCAGATAATTTTATGACAATTTAACCCAATTCACCTAGTCTGAAAATGCTTCCTAAGGGAGCTAGAGCTCTTTGAAAATGGCGCCATGTAACTAGTTTTTCTTAAATACCTCCAGAACGCTTCTATTTAGAAAAACGAAAATTGGTATACTTATTTACTTTCCTGAAATGAATCGATTGCGATCCATTGCGAATTTCTAGTACCGGTCATAGGCGTACGTTTTGGGTAGGGCAACGGCTATTTTATCGTATAACTTTTTTGTCTTCAACTTTTAAGCATTTTTGATACTGGATTATTAAATTGTGAGGTATTCTAGTACTAAAAGGTACTCTTACTTTAAGTCGATAGGATACACCGTTTTCTAGAAAAATCGATTTGAAAGTTTTTAGTTTTGGGAATTTGAAAAAAAAAGTTAAAAAAAATTAAAAAAAACCGATGTATTTTACCAACTTAAAGCAAGAGTAACTTTTAGTACTCGAATATCTCATAATTGAATAATCTAGTGTCAAAAATACTTAAAAATTAAAGACAATAAAGGTATGCTATAAAATAACTGTTGACCTACCCAAAACGGACGCCTATGACCGGTACTAGAAATTCGCCATTAATGAAATCGATTAATTTCTGGAATATAAATAAATGTACCAGTTTTCATCTTTCTAAATAGTTTTTTTTTTGTATCTTTTTTTTTTAATTCAAGGAACGAAAAATTTTCAAATCGATTTTTCTAGCAAACGGTGTATCCTATTGACTTAAACTAAGAGTATCTTTTAGTACTAGAATAACTCACAATTAAATAATTCTGAGTCAAAAATGCTTAAAAATTAAAGACAAAAAAGTTAGGCGATAAAATAACCGTTGCCCTACCCAAAACGGACGCCTATGAGTTGTAGTAGAAATTCGCAATGGATGGAATCGATTCATTTCTGGAAAGTAAATATGTATACCAATTTTCGTTTTTCTAACTAGAAGCGTTCTGGAGGTATTTAAGAAAAACTAATTACATGACGCCATCTTCAAAGAGCTCTAGCTCCCTTAGGAAGCGTTTTCGGACTAGGTGAATTGGGTTAAATTATCTTAAAATTATCTGAGGAATCTCCTGTCTTCGTTTGTCGGTAGAGTTTCTGGACACCCTGTAGTAATATTTTGCCTTATTCGCCGTCGTTCTTGTTTTGAAACGACCATGTATTTTGTTTTGTCTTCTTCAAAGCTCGAGAAAGTCAGTGCAGTCGCTAACGGTAAAAACAACTATTACCTTCGATTTAGGTGAGCCTCCATCGGTTTTCACGAAAGTTGGTGAGTGGTTAGAGGATACCTCAAGAAAAAAATGACATGGTGCCAACTTGAATTTTAACCTGGGAGGTGGATGCTACCCCTTCTCGAGGGTGAAAATTACTTTATTTATAAAGACAGGAGATTCCTCAGATAATTTTATGACAATTTAACCCCAATTCACCTAGTCTGAAAATGCTTCCTAAGGGAGCTAGAGCTCTTTGAAAATGGCGCCATGTAATTAGTTTTTCTTAAATACCTCCAGAACGCTTCTATTTAGAAAAACGAAAATTGGTATACTTATTTACTTTCCTGAAATGAATCGATTCCATCCATTGCGAATTTCTAGTACCGGTCATAGGCGTACGTTTTGGGTAGGGCAACGGCTATTTTATCGTATAACTTTTTTGTCTTCAACTTTTAAGCATTTTTGATACTGGATTATTAAATTGTGAGGTATTCTAGTACTAAAAGGTACTCTTACTTTAAGTCGATAGGATACACCGTTTTCTAGAAAAATCGATTTGAAAGTTTTTAGTTTTGGGAATTTGAAAAAAAAAGTTAAAAAAAATTAAAAAAAACCGATGTATTTTACCAACTTAAAGCAAGAGTAACTTTTAGTACTCGAATATCTCATAATTGAATAATCTAGTGTCAAAAATACTTAAAAATTAAAGACAATAAAGGTATGCTATAAAATAACTGTTGACCTACCCAAAACGGACGCCTATGACCGGTACTAGAAATTCGCCATTAATGAAATCGATTAATTTCTGGAATATAAATAAATGTACCAGTTTTCATCTTTCTAAATAGTTTTTTTTTGTATCTTTTTTTTTTAATTCAAGGAACGAAAAATTTTCAAATCGATTTTTCTAGCAAACGGTGTATCCTATCGACTTAAACTAAGAGTACCTTTCAGTACTAGAATAACTCACAATTAAATAATTCAGAGTCAAAAATGCTTAAAAATTAAAGACAAAAAAGTTAGGCGATAAAATAACCGTTGCCCTACCCAAAACGGACGCCTATGAGTTGTAGTAGAAATTCGCAATGGATGGAATCGATTCATTTCTGGAAAGTAAATATGTATACCAATTTTAGTTTTTCTAACTAGAAGCGTTCTGGAGGTATTTAAGAAAAACTAATTACATGACGCCATCTTCAAAGAGCTCTAGCTCCCTTAGGAAGCATTTTCGGACTAGGTGAATTGGGTTAAATTATCTTAAAATTATCTTAGGAATCTCCTGTCTTCGTTTGTCGGTAGAGTTTCTGGACACCCTGTAGTAATATTTTGCCTTATTCGCCGTCGTTCTTGTTTTAAAACAACCATGTATTTTGTTTTGTCTTCATTTATTTTTAGACCGATGTTTAATGCAGCTTCTTCAAAGCTCGAGAAAGTCAGTGCAGTCGCTAACGGTAAAAACAACTATTACCTTCGATTTAGGTGAGCCTCCATCGATTTTCACGAAAGTTGGTGAGTGGTTAGAGAATACCTCAAGAAGAAAAGTGACATGGTGCCAACTTGAATTTTTACCCTGGGAGGTGGATGCTACCCCTTCTCGAGGGTGAAATTTACTTTATTATTAAAAATAACCCCAGAAATCGATAGAGGGACAAAGTTTAAATAAAGTTGTTATAAATATAGTTATTAAAATAAATCAATACTTTTTAAGGTATTAAAAATGAGAGATTTTAATTTTTATAAAGCGGTTTTTATAAATATGTAACTCAAAAACGGTGAGTTTTTACAAAAAAGTTATGATTACGAAAATTGGAGTTCATAAATCATCAAAAATAAATTTTTTGCTTAAAAAACCTTATAATATTTTTTCAAAGTGATATACGTAATTGAATATACAGGGTGTTTCATTAATAATTGTCCATATAGTAACTGGAGAAACCTTAGAACAAAATACGAAGATTTAACCTAAAACGCTTAAATAAAATGTGGTTCCTTACTGAGTTACAGGGTGTTATATCTAAAAATTTAAAAATTATTTTTGCTCATCATTTTAAAACTATTCGACGTATCCTTTTCATACTTGGCAGAAAGTGCGACTACAATACACCCTACTAAATTATGATAAACAAACGTTTATAGCTACTACCAGAGGCGTACGACAGGGGATAGTAAATGGTTGACCCTTCTCAAATTCTACGCCACTGGAGGAATTACTATTTTAGTGCAATTTTTAGATTCTCCAATACCTTATACGTACATAATATACTCTTCATTGGTAACGATAAAGTCATTGGTTTTGGAGATATTTGAAGTTAAATATGAAACGGAACAGTTATTTTGATTAATTTACGATATGATTCATATGATTAAAATTTAAAAATTATTTGTACCCAGTACTTTAAAACCATTTGGCGTAACCTTATTATACTTGGCAGAAAGTGTAGGTACTGTACACCCTACTAAATTAAGATAAACAAACGTTTATAGCTACTTCCAGAAGCGTACGACAGGGGATAGTGGCTGGTTGACCTTTCCCAAATTCTACGCCACTGACGAAATTGCTATTTTAGTGTAATTTTTTGATTTTCCAATATTTTTTATGTAAATAATATACTCTTCATTCGTAACGATAAAGTGATTAGTTTTCGAGATATTTGAAATTAAAAATGAAGCGACAAAATACATTAATCAAAATAACCGTGTCGTTTCATTTTTAACTTCAAATATCTCGAAAATTAATGACTTTATAGTTACGAATGAAGGGTATATTATTTTCATAGAAAGTATTGGAGAATCGAAAAATTGAACTAAAATACCATTTCCGCCAGTGGCGTAGAATTTGGAAAGGGTCAACCATTCACTTTCCCCTGTCGTACGCCTCTGGCAATAGCCAGAAACGTTTGTTTAACAGAGTTTAGTAGTTTGTACAATACCTACACTTCCTGCTAAGTATGAAAAGGATATGTCGAATAGTTTTAAAATTTTGAGCAAAAATAGTTTTTAAATTTTTAGATAAAACACCCTGTAACTCAGTAAGGAACCATATTTTATTTAAGTGTTTTAGGTTAAATCTTCGTATTTTGTGCTAAGGGTTCTCCAGTTACTATATGGACAATTATTAATGAAACACCCTGTATATTTTTTCGGCGAGTACTTAAATCTACATAAGTATTCAAGCTTAAAATTTAAGCTTGAATCGGACCCCGTTTTTTAATAACGGGAAAACGAATGGATACTATAAAATATACTTAGATAAAGTCAAAGCACTCAGGTAGGAAGGAATACCTATCAAATGAGCTCCGGAAGAAGTTGATAGCATCAAAATTAAGCAAAATATCTTTAGTTACCCCTATGAGACTTTCTTTACTTTCACATAAGTAATGACCTCAAACATTTTGACCGGTTTATAATGCATATTTTTGAAAAGAATATATCATTTAAAAAATCATAATTTTTCAAATTTTCGTAAATTAAAGTCAGATTAAAAAACCCTAGATAATGGAAGGCAGGAACAACTAGAACAATACCGAACAGAAAAGAAAGAAGCCTATATAAGAAATAAACAGTCATGGATCTGCGAGTAATGCAACAGAAATGAATAATAAGGAAAACAAGAGCGTTATTCGAATAATATATAAAACAATAGTATAGTACAACAAAAAACAACCACAAAATTAACCAAAAAAATTGGAACAATTTTTTACGGATCTATACAGCTCCACATAAGAGGCATATGTAGAAGAAAAAGAAAGATATAATAGAGATGCAGAATGGAGGGGAAGACGGATCTACCTATTTAGAATTCATAAATGTCGTAAATCAACTAGAACTAAACAAAACTCCGGGGTCACATAAAATTGATAATGAACCGATCATAAAGGGAGGAGGGATTTAAAGAGAATGAAACAACTAAAAAAGGACACCTCAACTAATTTTTTAGAAGGGGAGGGGGATCCAACTAGTGCAAGAACTATAGCTATAGGGATATTATGTTGCTAAACACAACTATAAGATCTTGGCCATAATCATAAAAAACGAATAATTTGATACATAAAATAAAATATTGAAAACTATCAACAGAGATTTTAAAAAGGGAATCAACAATAGATGCAATACATGCACATACTAGCACAAACCATCGAAAAAAATTACGAACATGCCATAGATCTACACATATTGTTCAATTGTTACATAGAAAAAATATAACGTAAAAGATAACGAAAGTATCAACAGGGATTTAGAAAAGGGAGATCAACAATAGCTGCAATTCACGTACTAACGCAAACCATCTACAAACATGACAGAACTATACATATTGTTTACTGACTTCCAAACGACCTTCGACATCATATTAACAGATAATTATCAAAAGATGTTAATGAACCTGGCTAGAATGACAATCAAGGACTCATCGGCAATTGTTAAAACAACCGAAGGGGATACAAATGACATCAATATAAAACGTGGCGTAGGACAAGGAAATAGTCTTTCAACGACAGTATTTAATATCTATCATATTAGAAAGAGTAAGTAATCAGAGGCACAGAGCTGCTGAAAAAGACAATAATTATTCAAAGTTCAACACAATTCATAGGATACACGGACGATCTAGCATTGACAAGAGTCCTAGCATTGACAAGAAGAGTAAAAAACAGAACCAATAACCAATCAGAATAAAACAAAATAATTCATAAGTACAAGGGACGATGTAAACAGACTAAGAGGAATAGAGATAGGTGAACATTCTAGGCGGTAAATTACTTTAAATACTTGGGGTGAACGGCAAAAATGAAAGGAGTGCAGTAATAAGTGCAATAATTAAAGCGGGAAACTGTACTGAAGATATTACCGAAAAATTGAATACACGACCTAATAAAGACAGAATAAGGAAAATATAGATGGTTGATGAACCATGGAATAATAAATATGACCGAAGAGAAAGACATAGTAAAGTTTATTAAAGCAAAAATACTGAGATGGTTTGGACACACACAAAGAAGAGAAGAAGAATCACTAATGAGGAAGATAACAAACAAAGTGAAGACCAGTAATAAACAAAATACTCGAGGATGTATCAAATATGGAAATTGTAAACTGGATAGAAGAGACTCATAATAATCTTTGACAAATAGCCTAAATAGTCCAGAAAGCCACTGCGCATCCGCTAGGAAAAATATTCCGATTCGGATTTTTTGCACAATCTTACTCAAAAAGGACCCCTTTTAACAAATTTGCATATTGCCAGGACCAAAAGTGGGTCAATAATTTTTTAAACGTTTTTTTTCCTAAAATTATTTTTTTTGCATGGAACAAAGTTTTTTTTAGGTTTTTTGGATCATTCCAAACAGAAAAGGTCTTTAGTGACTTATCTTTAAAGTTGATAGTTTTTGACATATTTTGACTCAAAAACTATGTGAAAAACTGAAAATTTGAATGTTGCCAAGGTAGGTAGATATTCTTTAAACATCGATTGATGAAATCCCGAAGAGTTTTTTGCAATACAATATTCAAAACTCCTTTGTGTTTTAATTGCTAATCAAGCGTGCGCCACACTATTTTCCACCGTTGCATGTGTATACAGTATGGTGCAAATGAAAGGAATAAATTCGTTATTTCGTAAACCGGCGACTTTAAGGAAAAATCCCGAAACAGGTCGATTTTTATTTTTAAGTTATGATATTGTGGCATATAAATAAACCTACTCGCGTCGCAAGAACAATATCTACTTTACTGGACTTGATTTTGGTTACAGATAATACTCCAACATTAGTGGCAGATACTATAGTTATTCCAGAAGAACAGTCTGATCATTTTATTGTTTACTTAAGGAATTTGTAAATAAATCTGAAATTCAAATGATATACAGAAGAAATTTAAAAGATATTGACCTTGAATATTTTCAAAATTTGTTACTTTACTCACCATTTTTTCATATTTTAAATATTCCTGATGTTAATGAAAAGGTATTTATTGTTTTTTAACAGTATTTTAACAGATCTTTTTGATTTCGTAGCTCCTTCTAAATTAATTAAAATACAGAAAAATCGATAAATATAAAATACTTCCTTCCATCCAGTCTGGCTGTAGCACTGCTTTGCTAAATATTGTGGATGATATTCTAAAAGGGACAGACCTAAATAAATGCACTGTATTGATTCTTCTTGATTTTTCTAAGGCATTTGCTACTATTTCTCATGAATTACTGTTTGGTATTTTACACTATGTCGGATTTTCGTTAGATGCGATTAAATTATTGAAAAGTTATTTTAGTAATCGGCAGCAATATGTCGAAACTAACGGTAGAGCTTCTGATTTATTAAATATATGTGGATGTTTTCCGCAAGGATCTATCCTTGGGCCACTTCTTTTTAGTATTTATATTTCTAATTTAGCATCCAATTTAGATAATGTTAGTGTTCATTGTTATGCTGATGATACTCAAGTGTATTATACATTCTCTCCTACTGATTTGGCAAGTGCTTCAGAAAAGCTTAATAGTGATTTATCGAAACTCGTAATTGAATCTGAAAAACATCAACTAAAATTAAATCCTATTAAATCATCCGCTATGGTTTTCGGTAAAAACAAAGACAGTATTAGGAGAAATATTCAAATTTTGTTGCAAACTAATAGAATTAATTGCACTGATTTGTCCAAAAGCTTGGGTCTAGATTCTGATCTTAAATTTAAAAAATATGTGTCGGCTTGTATTCAAAAAGCATACAGTTCATTAAAAATATTATTTCAGCATCGACATATTTTAAGCTCTAGGCATAAAATATTACTAACGGAGTCTTTAATCTTATCGCATTTCAATTATGGAGATGTCGTGTATGGTCCTTGTCTTGACCAGTTTGATATAAATAGAATACAAAAAGTGCAGAAGTCATGCCTTAGATTTATTTACGGTATTAGGAAGTATAAGAGTGTCTCCTACAAGCTTAAGGATGCTAAATGGCTTGATATGGCGAACCGACGAAAACTCCATGCTCTTTGTCTCTATCATCGTATAATAGTAACAAAATGTCCGCCATATCTATATGACAGAATTAAGTTCAGGACAGACGTTCACAATATTAATGTCAGATCCAAAGGTTTGATATCTCCACCCACGTACAAAACAACAACATTCCGTAAGTCATACTCTTATAATATTTACAACTTATATAATAGGATCCCTGAATCAATGAAAAAACTACCTATTAACTCATTCAAAAGAAAAATGAAATTACATCTTCTTGAGTTAACACATAATACCCTATAAACATTACTTTTCATGTTCTATCACCTGTATTGTTTCTTTTTTATTTTATTTCTATTATTTAAATTTAATTACTGTAATATAATTTGATTTATATATGCCAGCAGAAAATGTTCTTTAATTGTTAAAAAAGGGCCAGAGCTTTGATCAGCAGGCACAGCATTCGTGTTGTGCTATGTTGTTCTCTTGTCCTTTTACAGAGATTTCTTTTTTTTCCTATATTGTTATATTTGGTACTTGTACTTCTTTATTTTGTCTCTGTAATAAAGAGTTTATTATTATTATTATTATTATTATTATATCATATATGGTATACTAGTGACGTCATCAATCTGGGCGTGATGACGTAATCGATGATTTTTTTAAATGAGAATAGGGGTCGTGTACTAGCTCATTTGAAAGGTTCTTCAATTATCTATTCAGTAATATAAACATTTACATAATTATTTATACAGGGTGTCCAAAAAAAGTTTTCATTTAAATTATTTGAAAAAAAAAGAGAAGAATGTATGTAATTTATTTAATTCAAAATACATTTCACTGTTACCCGAAAACTAAAAAATGTTTATTTCACAAATAGAGATTGCTTTTCGATTAAATTCAATGTTCAAGACAGGTCCCGCCAGCCATCTGCCTCTTGGAAGTTTGAACATTTAATGTAAGCGAAAAGCAATGTTTATTTATGAAATAAACATTGTTTTTTGATTTGTGAAAACATTAAATTGTATTTTGAATTAAATAAATTACATACATTCTTCTTCTTTTGTCAAATAATTTAATTTAATAAAATTTTTTTGGACACCCTGTATAAATAATTATGTAATTGCTTATATTACTGAATAGAAAATTGAAGAACCTTTCAAATGAGCTAGCACACGACCCCTATTCTCATTTAAAAAAAATAATCGATTACGTCATCACGCCCAGATGGATGATGTCACTAGTATACCATATATGCCACAATATCATAACTTAAAAATAAAAATCGACCTATTTCGGGATTTTTCCTTAAAGTCGCCGGTTTACGAAATAACGAATTTATTCCTTTCATTTGCACCATACTGTATACACATGCAACGGTGGAAAATAGTGTGGCACACGCTTGACTAACAATTAAAAAACAAAGGAGTTTTGAATATTGTATTGCAAAAAACTCTTCGGTATTTCATCAATCGGTGTTTAAAGAATATCTACCTACCTTGGCCACATTCAAATTTTCAGTTTTTTACATAGTTTTTGAGGGTTAAAAATGGCCGATTTCGCAATTTTTCAATTTTTAATCACTTATAGGTCAAAAACTATTAACTTGAGAGAAAAGCCACTAAAGACCTTTTCTGTTTGAAATGATCCAAAAACCAAAAAAGCTTTGTTCCATGCAAAAAAAAATAATTTTAGGAAAAAAAACAAAAAAAAAATTGTCCCACTTTTGGTCCTGGCAACATGCAAATTTGTTAAAAGGGGTCCTTTTTGAGTAAGATTGTGCAAAAAATCCGAATCGGAATATTTTTCCTAGCGGATGCGCAGTGACTTTCTGGACTAAAAGGATATGTATATGCGGACCAATCCACTAATCATGGATTAATATAATATCAGTACCTTCAGCCCCGTTTAAGTAGCCACACTGTATTGTCACTAATAAAGTCAACGGAATTTTATGCACTGTATCATAATATATTTTTATTTACTTTTTTTCTGAAAATACTATCTTTGTTGATAAAACGCTTTGATTCATGAGGATGAATTAAAAACTCATCACTATCTCTTACCTACTCCACTTTTTATGAACAATGATGACTGTTCTTAACGCTGATTCATAATTTTATTTGTTTTTCATAAATCTAGATTTAATGCATTGTTTTAAATATTAAATAAGATATTATAAATAGGGTCATAGTTATTACGAAAGTTATTCACTTTTCATGTCAAGTACTTTCAGTTTTAGAATTTTTTCAAACATTAACAAATAAGAACAATGCGAACTTAGCAAGTAAATATCTAGGGCAATAAAAAAGGATGTATGAGGCCAAATAGAACAGGGTAACACAAACAAGAGTTAAAAGGCCACCCGAAGTCCTATTTAACGACAATGTTAACATTATGTTACATAGCTCTGTAACCAAAGCACTTAGAGACCAAATTTTTGTTTTATTTTGAAATTAGATGTATTGTTTAGTCTCACGTAGATATTTGTAAAGTTAGAGTGAAGGTGACATTTATTTTAAAATTTTTGAAAATACTCTTACAAAAAACCCAAAATTTTTTTTAGATTTTATTTTTTATTTTACTTGTTTTTGTACATTTTTCAATCAGACTGTACGCGGGACTTGATATTTTCTATCTACAACTACTGTAAAAATTTGGACCTTCTACCATCTAAGGATCCAGAGATATTTGACATAAAAAGTTAAAAAACCTAGTATTCGGGAAATTGCAAAAATATAAAACATTCTAATAGGCTAAAGAAAGCTACCGGTACCAGTGGCGTAACCAGGAAGGGTTTTGGGGGTTATAACCCCCGTTGGAATGTACTTTGAGCTTAATCCATACCCCCCAGAGACCCTCCACTAGTTTTACCCCCCCCCCCCTTGGATCATCCTGGTTACGCCGTTGACCGGTACACGGTAAGTTGAGTGAGGATGTTCAAAAAACAAATAATTTTGTAGCCATGGATATTTTCTACTATAATGTGTTATATATCGTTGGAAAGAGAAAATTTCAGAGAATAATTTTCAATCATAACCCAAAAAACTTAAAAAATTCAAATTAAGTTATCAATCGAAGTAGCACAGAAAACGACAATAAATATCGTTCCCATACCATCAGATTGACAACAGGTGGAATAATTTCTTTGGTTACACCTCCTGAGATTTTCAAAATTTATAAATCAAATAGGATGCCGAAGAAATTAAGATGAGAGAATTTTAAATCATTCACAACTCATCTGCACAGCGTGGTAAGTTCCAACAAGAAAGATTCCTTAATACTCTTACACAAGAGTAAATGAATTAAAAATGTATAAACATTCTCAATTTATTTGCAACACGAAAATGCAGCATCTGCATAATACTCTGGTTAAATCGGAGAGTGCAGGAAGAGTCTATACCGGTTTAGGAGGTCTTTTCTCCCTCATCAGTAGTCCCATATCCTCTTCTCTCCGATTTCTCTACGTATCACACTTTGGGCCTTTCCGAATTGCAAAGAAAGAAGTATATTGTGTCGCTTCATTTTTAATTTCAAATACATATCTCTAAAACTAATCATTTCATCGTTCCGAATGAAGAGTACATTCTTCTTCTTCAGTGCCTTATCCGGTCCGGATGTTGGCGATCATCAAGGCTATCAATTTCTTGTTGATTGCTCTGCGAAACAGCTCCGCGGAGGTTATCCCAAACCATTGTCGGATGTTTCTCAACCAAGAGATACGACGGCGTCCCGGTCCTCTCCTGCCAAATACCGTAATGTGGGGTGAATTCGAACGTGTTGTATAAATTCGAACGCCCCGCCTTTATTCCATATTTATTTGAAACAAACGAATATTATCAAACTGTCGAAACCCAAAAGACTCCATCTTTAAACAAATAAATGTTTAAAAATAATAAAATCTTTGGATTTCTTGGTTCGGAAGCAGATTCTTATACCTATTCCCCATCCTTCTAAAAATTGCAAGGAAAAGGGTGATGAATGTAGAGACGTGGGGAGTCTACATAATAGTTGCACTCCACAACATATCAATTCACCGAGGTAAAGATCAACAAATCTGCTTCCTAGTACTCGATACGTGAGAAAAACCGTGGGTAGATAAAATGCATTATATTTAATTTCGATTCAGAGATCATTACCATCTTTCTATGGACCATTTCGAACTCTTTTGTTCTCGTCAGGAAAGCATATGCAATGATGTTCTATTGCATATGCTTTCCTGACGAGAACAAAAGAGTTCGAAATGGTCCATAGAAAGATGGTAATGATCTCTGAATCGAAATTAAATATAATGCCTTTTATCTATGAATATTATCAAGTTTAGCCGACTGCCTGTAGTACGTGATTGAAGGTCACAATCAATCGAGTGCATCGGTTGAAGCAGAACGCTTTTTCACTGGTAGGTAAATTTTTGGTTAATTTTATTGTCGTACGCGATATATTATCAATTTGGCCATGTGCTACAAACAAACAATTGTAACTTCGTTTTCTCAGGTTCAATTAGGTTGAAAATTTGTACATACATTATTTTGTGTCTCTTGAAGACATTTTATAAGTTCTATTGCTGAAATAATAACACTGTAATTTACAAAGATTTTTATAGAATATATTGCATTTCAGTGGGGCGAATTCGAACATGGTAAGGACGTATAAAAAGCGGCTAGGTGCCACGCATTATGGGAATTATACAGAGTCATCATTGGAAAAGGCGCTAAAAGCGATTACAGAAAGAAAAATGACGTATAGGCGAGCTTCAGAGGTATACAATATTCCCATAGCAACACTCTGCAATAAAGTAAAACAAAAACATCCCTTGCCTGCAGGAGGTTGTACAGCTTTAACTAAAGAAGAAGAAGTTAGCCTTTCTGTTGGAATTAAAAAAACTGCTGAGTGAGGGTTTCCCCTAACCAGATTTGATATCCGTATATTGGTCAAGCAGTTCCTGGATACTGAAGGTAAAACTATCAAACGCTTCAAAAATAACATGCCTGGCGTTGACTGGTTCTATACATTTTTAAAAAGACACCGAACTTTCTTCTTCTTCTTCTTAACTCAGGCGAGACTCGTTAGTCTCTGGCACTTGGTCATAAGACCTTTGTACCAAACCCTGTTCTTCTCCTTAAACTTTAATAAGTCCTGTGGCCTCAACTAAGGCCAACAGTTTTCTTATTGGTAGTTTTAAGATCTCTTCTGGTTCAAACCTCATTTGACCAGTGAAGTTCTGCCTTACATCATCTAGCACACTGCAATAGCATAGTATGTGTATGGCAGTTTCTTCTTCCATTTCGCACTTTCTGCACCATGGTTCATTCACCTTACCTAGTTTGTATAGGTGATTTCTTAAACGACAATGTCCAGTCACCATTTCAGTGACCGTTTTGATCTCTCGTTTATTGAGGTTCATCAAACTGTTCGAGAGTTTTTTATCAATATTCTTGATTATTTTTTTAGTCTGGATTTGCCCTTGAGTGGTTCTCCATTTATTTTGATGATTCTTTATCAGCCATTTCTGAACCTCGTTTTTCATAGCATCTTTAGTGATGCCACAGAAAAGTTCTGGGCCTTCAAAAGTTTTTCTCAAGCCTTGTTTCGCTAACATATCTGCTCGTTCGTTCCCATGCACCCCTTCATGACCCGGCACCCATATTAAAGACACTTTGTTGTCTTTTGCCAGGTTATTGAGGAGAGCTTTGCAGTTTCTCACCAGTTTTGATTTGGTGAGAGGGTTCTTTACAGCCAGAATAGCCGATTGGCTATCTGTGTAAATGTTGATTCTCTTAGCTTTAGGGTCCTCATCAATTATTTCATCAATGCAGGCCACCAAAGTAAAAACTTCAGCCTGGAACACCGTTGTATGTTGACCTAGGCTGTAAGATTTATTATAGTTACATGTTTGCCCAAAGACTCCTGATCCAGTACCATGGGCAGTTTTAGATCCATCAGTGAACCATATTAAGTCTCCATTAATGTTTGGGACTTTTTGTTCTCTAGATGGTATAATTGTGTTAATCTTCTCAGTGAAGATTAGTTCTGGTGTCATCATATCTAAGTTCATCATAAAGATGTATTCCTCAAGTATAGTCCCAGTAATGTTTGTGTGGCTATTCAATACATAATTTGGCCTCCAAGTATTGTTTGCTTTGAGCCTCAGGATGGTCATAAAGGCTACCGCCGAAATATACAATTCCAGCGGAGGGAGACCTGTGATAGCCTCTAATGAAGCCGTTCCTGTACTATTCAAGGCTCCTGTTATATTTAGAAGCGCTTGTCTTTGTAGGGTGGTGAGAGTGGTCACACAAGATTGCAAAGCCGTCTTTCTCCACCAGAGTACTGACCCATAAGTAACTGTCGGTCGTATCACTGATGTGTACAACCAACATATCACCTTTGGTTTCAATCCCCAGGTTTTACCTACAACTCGTCTGCAGTTCCAGAAAAGTCGCTTAGCCCTATTGGTTATATTGGTAATATGAGTATTCCAATTGAGTTTCGAATCCAGGGTTACCCCTAGATACTTAACCTCATTGGTTCTTTCCAGTACCTCTCCAAATAATTTCAGCTCACTCAGTCCAGTAAGCTTCCTCTTATTTGTAAAGGCTACCAGTTTAGTTTTAGAAGGGTTCACGGAGAGGTTCTCTTTCAGACACCAGTTCTCTATGTAGTGAAGGGCATATCGCATCTGATACGCAACAGTGCTGGGAAATTTTCCCCTAGTTACTATCACGATATCATCTGCGAAACCCTGGACCCAGATTCCTTGGGCGCTTAGCCCATGAATCAGATCATCGACAACTATGTTCCATAATGACGGTGACAATACACCGCCTTGAGGGCATCCCTTAGTTGCCCTCAGATTTATGGTATCTTCATGCGTATCTGTGGATATTATTCTGCTCTGAAGCATCTGAATAATCCACTTGCATGTTGTGTTGTTGATTTTCTTCCTCACCAGTGCGCTTTGTATAGACTCGATTGAGGTATTATCAAATGCACCTTCTATATCTAAAAATGAAGCAAGGGCGACTTCTTTCTGATGCAGACTCCTTTCGAGTTCCGACAATAGATTGTGCAGGGCGGCTTCACCTAATTTCCCTGCCTGATACGCCCATTGCCGTTGGTGCAGTGGATTTTCATTTAAATTGTTTTTCTTGATGTGTTCGTTCAAGATTTTTTCCATGGTTTTTAACATGAATGAGGTCAGACTTATAGGCCTGTAGGATTTTGCTAAGGTGTAATCTGTTTTTCCTGGTTTGGGAATAAACGCCACCCTTGCCCTTCTCCAAGCTTTGGGAATGTATCCCAGAGCATGGCTAGCTCTAAATATTGTGATCAGGGGACCCATGATTATTTCCAGACCCTCCTGGAGAAGCTTAGGAAATATACCATCCGGTCCCGCAGTTTTATAAGGTTCAAAAGTTTCAATAGCCCATCTGACCTTGTGAGAACCAAAGATCTCGTCAGAGGTCAGCCAGTCCCTTTTGGTTGGGCTATTCTTTGCTTGATGATTGTTATTAGCAGTCAATTGCGTCGACCCTGGAAAGTGAACACTTAAAAGATGCTCTACAGCCTCCTTCTCTGTGTCCGTATACTTCCCATTGGGCAATTTCATTGACTTGGGTTTGTTAATGTTATCTCTTTTGAGGATTCTGTTAACCCTGGCGCTTTCAGGTACACTTTCAATGTTTTCACAGAATTCTCTCCAGGATCTTTCCTTAGCGGATTGGATTTTCTTATTATAGGTTTTCAGTTTAGCCTTATATGCTTCCCAATCACCTGATTTCTTCGCCCTATTGAAGAGCCGTCTTGTTTCTCTTTTGAGATCAGACAGCTCCTTATTCCACCAAGTTACTTGCCTGGGAGGGCGACTTTCTTTTAACGGGCAGTTTTCCTCATATGAGACGACTATTGCATGCTGCAACCAGTCTACTGCCATCTCAACCTCAACATTGTTTTTTGGCCTTTTAGGATAATTCCGTACCCTTGTTCCAAGATCCCTCTTAAAGGATTCCCAATCGGTCACCTTAGGGTCTCTATAGAACCTTGGTTCCGGTTTGACTGAGTTTATCTCAAAGCATATGTATGCATGATCCGATAAGGATAACGCATCCGACACATGCCATTCAGATATTATGTTCCCAATCCCCATAGAGCATAGGCTTAGGTCGATTAGTGATTCTGCTCTTGATGTCCTGAAGGTGGGCTTATTACCCCTGTTCAGAAGATCAAGTTCAGTAGTGCAAAGGTACTCAAAAAGTAATTTACCTCTATTGTTTGTATCTCTGCTTCCCCAAATGATGTGGTGGGCGTTGGAGTCGACTCCAATGATAAGTTCTGTATGCTTATCATTGGTGTATTCTAGAAGGTTCTCTATGTTAGTCCCTGGAAGTTGTTCTTTACTGTCAATAGGAAGGTAAAGAGACGCAACAATCAACTCTGTAACCAACCCATTGCAATTCAGTTTAATTCTGGCAGCTGTCATGTCTCCCGTACAGAGCTCCATAACTGGTACCAGGTTAAGGTCAGATCTACAAAATATACAAGTTCTGATTTTATTGTCAGGTACTCCCAAAATTAGTTCCCATCCCTTAACATTTAATCCCCGTATCTTACCTTCATTTATCCACGGTTCTTGAATAAGCACCATATCAATGTTTTTCTCAGCTACTTCTTGGCACAAAAGTGCCGAAGCTGTTTTTTTGTGCTGCAAATTGATCTGTATGATCTTAATGTTGCAGTTTATTCATTTTTGGGGTCTCTAACAGGCCCTCTTGTAATTTCTTCCACCTGCATAGATTCCCCTTCGGCCTCCTGCAGTTCGGAAGTAATCGTTGCAGGTTTTGGTTCCCCAATGTTCCCAGCCTGACACCGAACTTTAACCGAACGTATATGTCAGAATATAAAACGTTGTCGAGCAGATCTAAGTCCTGACGTTATCAATAATTATTTTGATAATTTATCAAACACTTTACAAGACGTACCACCGTGTAATATCATAAACTATGAAGAAACAAACCTATCTGATGACCCCAGTAAAGCCAAAGTAGTTTGCAAAAGAGGCACGAAATACATAAATAGAATATTGGATTCTAGTAAATCAAGCACATCACTAATGGTTGCGGTCACTGGATGAGGAGAAATGTTATCACCGTATATTGTTTATAGAGCACAACATCTGTACCCAACATGGATAGAAAATGGTCCCACTGATGCTGTTTATAATCGTACCAGAAGTGGTTGGTTTGAAGGTCCTGTATATGAAGACTGGTTCGAGAAAGTTGCTTTACCGTATTTTCGAAGATGCGAGGGTAAAAAAATTTTAATAGGAGACAATTTATCCAGTCACCTTTCAATACGTGTAATATAACTATGCGAAGAAAACAACATCGAATTTATTCTTCTACCACCAAACGCAACGCATCTATTACAACCACTAGATGTAGCGTTCTTTCGTCCTTTCAAAAGGACATGGCGTAAAATTTTGACAGAATGGAAACAACGCAACAGAGGCGTAATTCCGAAGTCAGAATTTCCAAGACTGTTAAAAAGACTTTTAGAAGATGTAGGATTAAATGCTAAAAAAAATGTTCTTTCTGGGTTCATAACCTGCAGAATAATTCCATGTGACAGAAGCAGTGTTTTAAACAAACTTCCAAAACTTACCGACGATCAGTTAGCGGAGGAAGAAATTCGTATGGCAATTTGTCAACGTTGGTCCACAACATTTGTCAATTTTATCAAATAATCAAGGACACTGGAAAACCAACAGACTGTTCATCGAGGAAAAAAAAATTAATCTTACACCAGGAAAAGGAATCACTACACGTGACTTCAATCAGCCTTCAACTTCAATGGAACAAAGTGTCAGTGAAGAAGAACCGGAGAGTGATCAGCAAGATATGGAGAAAGACAACCTTGATCCAGGGTATAATTGTGAACACGTGAATGACAATAATTTTAATGCTAACGACTTTGTTTTAGTAAAGTTTAAATGCCCTAAAAAAAAGATAGGTTCTTTATTGGCAAAATCACGGAGGTTTTGAAAATGAGCCTAAATTCTTTCTGATTAATTTTTTGAGACAGAAAATATCTGAAAAGCTAGACAATTATTTTTATTATCCAGGAGTAAAAGATGAGTCCCTAGTAAACCGAGGTGACATAATAATAAAATTACAATCACCAAAAGACCTCAGAAGGAACCGATGGGCATTTAAAAATTTACCGAAGGAATATGTCGTAGAATAAGTTTTTTTTGTTCCTCTTTTTTTACAATTATAATTTTACTTAAATAACTAAAAGTACGCAATTTATTTTTTTACTTTAAAGTAAACTGTTTTATTTCAAAATGTGTGTTTTTTGCCCCCAGCAACTATTACCCTCACCCCCCTTCCCTATAGCTATTATCTTACTCTCTTACTCTGAGCAAGGGAACATTATTTTTTGTCTTTAATTTGTTCGAATTTACCCAACTGGGGTCTAAATTCACATTTCTCTGTATTTTAAACCTTTGTTCGAGTTTACCCCACACACCGGGGCGAATTCGAACAATATTTATTCATAAAAATTATTATGAATATTATTATTTTAGTTGATGATTTTGTTTTGTACATTTACACAAAGGTTTAATAATAATATATTTGGATTTTGGTAAAATTTTAATCTCAAACGCCGTCACAATATTCAAAAAGCCCCAAAAACCCGTTTGAATTCACCCCATATTACGGTACTTTGCCCTGCATGACGAGTTTAAGAACTCGATATTTTTCTTCGTTCCGCATCACGTGGCCAAGGTACTCAAGCCTACGTTGTTTTACTAAATTAAGCACTTCTTTTTCTTTTGTCATGAGCTGTAGGACCTCAATGTTGGTGATATGGTCCACATAAGATATTTTTAGTATCCTCCTGTAGATCCACATCTCGAAGGCTTCAATCCGCTTTCGGTGGCTTGAGTCAGTGTCCAGGCTTCAACTCCATACAGTAGCACTGGAAGAACGTAGCACCTCACTATTCGCATTTTGGTTCCCAAACTGACATCACTGCAGCACAGCAAGGATCTCAGCTTGATAAATGTAGACCGTGCCTTTTCAATTCTGGATCTAATCTCTGGAGCATGGTCCCATTGTGAGTTGAGGGTAGTTCCGAGGTAAGTGAATCTGTCGACTCTCTGGATCTCTTCGCTTTTTGCCATTAGTGCCCCGGGATCTAAATTTACACGGCTCACAACCATGAATTTAGTTTTCTTAATATTAAGGTTCAGTCCGTATGTTACGCTCACAGTTCTCACACGGTCTAGTAAGGCCTGTAGATCATTTAGGCTGGTTGCTAGTAATACAGTGTCATCGGCGTAGCGGATATTATTGATGTATTTACCGTTCACTCGGATTCCCATCTCTAGGTTTGTGAGGGCTCAGTAAAACTTTCCTCAGAGTATATATTGAAAAGAGTCGGCGAGAGCACACAGCCCTGCCTTACTCCTCGCATGATCTTCACTTGGTCGGTCAACTGGTCTTCGACCTTGACTTGAGCACGCTGGTTCCAGTATAAATTCATGATGATCCGAATTCTCATCTAATCCTACTCTTTGTAGGGCGGTGACCATATTCTGGTGCTGGTAACGGTCAAATGCCTTGGCGTAGTCAACAAAACAAGCATAGACATCACAACCAACATCGCGGTATCTCTGAAGTAGAACTTGTAAGGTGAAAAATGCTTCACGTGTACCCATGGAATCACGGAATCCAAATTGCATTTCACCGACATTTTCCTCGCATTTATTGTAAATTCTGGCATGTATGATTTTAAGAAAAATCTTAAGTGCATGACTCATAAGGCTGATAGTCCGGAAATCTTCGCACGTTTTCGCAGATCGTTTTTTTGGTATTGTTATTACCGGGATATTACTGGGATATTACCTGAGTCGTATATGGCGTTGAACAGTTCAGTTAACTCCTTCGTGCGTACTTCACTTACCACCTTAATAAGTTCGACGGGTATTTCGTCCGGACCTGTGGCTTTACCTTTCTTAGACTGTTTTAAAGCCGCTTTCACCTCGCTTTCTAGTATTGACGGCCCTGTGATGCAATTTATTTCTGGAAGGTTGCCTCGGCAGTCCCAGAAGAGTTCTTCGATGTACATTTTCCAGGTTACCAGCTTCTCCTTAATTGTCGTCGCCAGGTTCCCGTCTTTGTTTATGAGGAGGTGTGTGTTTCTCCTCTTGTATTGACCAGTGGCTTCTCGAATCTTTCGGTGAATATTTATATGATCGTGTTTCACTTGGAGCTCCTCGATTAATTTACATTTTTCTTGCATCCATATCTCCTTGGCTCTTCGTATTTCTTTTTTAATTGTGTGGTTGATTTCTTAGTATTTCTTCGCGTCCCTGTTCTTCTTAATCTCCTTTGATCCATCATCTGCAGAATATTATCAGTCATCCATTCTTTATTTTTTATTCTTGTTTTCTTTCCCAGATACAGCACGACGTCTTTGATATAACTCCATTTTTGTTCTACACTCTGTTCCTGTTGTTTAGCGGTTTCTAGTTTTACTCTCATTACATCTCTTACGTTCTGATGAACTACGGGGTCTTTTAGAGTGTCATAATCCAGGTTCTGTTTAGGTTTACTTTTGATGAGTTTCTTTAGTTTGAGTTCTACCTGGCCCACTAATGGGTTGTGGTCCGATGAGACGTCTGCTCCTGGGTAGGTCCTCATCGAAGTCAAGCTGTTCTTGAACCTTTTGTTAATGAGAATAAAGTCTATCTGGTTTCTGATGATATTATTGGCTGTATTTGCAGGTGATTTCCATGTGTAAAGTCGTCTCGGGGGAAGTCTAAACCACGTGTTAGCAATAGTAAAATCTTCTTCCCGGCAAAATTGGATAAGTCGGTCTCCCCTTTCGTTTTTCTCGCCTAAGCCGTGTTGTCCGACAATGTCTTCTATTCTGTTTTTACCGACTTTGCAATTGAAATCACCCATGATGATGGTAAGCTCGTTCTTCTTGGTATATTTTAGTGCTTTTTGTACAAGTGCGTAGAACTCCTCGATGTCCTCCTCTGGCTTTTCTGATGTTGGAGCGTAGATTTGAATGATGTTGGTATTAACTGGCCTGCTTTGCAGCTTCATGAGAATGACTCTGTCAGAGAGAGGTAGCACGCTGACCACAGCCCCAGCAATCTTTTTGCTCAGAATTACGCCTACGCCATTCCAGTGATGTGGTTCATCGTTTCCCGCATAATATACTATATGCTAATCTACACAGCACTGTCCCGAGCCTGGCCATCTCATCTCGCTGATTCCCATCAAGTCGATATTTAGTCTTTTCATTTCTTGAATGGTGTTGTGTATCTTTCCCCCTTCAAACATACTTCGAACATTCCAAGTACAGATTTTTTGAACGTTCCACGTGCACATTTTTTCTCTATTATTGCTTAAATATTGGTAAGGATTTCGTGGGTTGACGACCTGGGAAGCCTTACATATTCGTGTTCTTCCTCCCCTGCCGGATCTTGGTATCGAAAGTCCATGATCAGTATCTTCTCTAAATTGGTTTACATTAACCATGATGAATGAACTAGGGATTATTTATGGGGTGGTTTCCCGTTGCCTTCCCCATCGCAGTGTCACAGCCGCTTAACTCATAATGCCAGTGGCGCCTGTGAGTATCTAGAATTAAGCTTACAGGATTTTTTTTATACTTTCCCACAGCCTTAATCCAGTAATGACATTACTGCTGCCTAATGTCATATCCTCAGTTGATCCGCGGGTACTTATTTGGCAATGCCTTATTCGTACCTATCCTGCATATCTGCAGGAACTTTCCCTATCAGCCATTGGGTCGCGCCGTGTCGAGGTTGAGGACTTCCCCGCCCAGTCTGTCTTACTGAAGTAAGAAGTACTGAAGGGCCCCTACTCAATTCAAAGCCCCCTCTCTACGCAAGTTGAGACCGGTCACGGTCAAGAGTACATTATTTACATAAAAAGTACTGGAAAATCAAAAAATTACACTAAAATAGCAATTTCGTCAGTGGCGTAGAATTTGGGAAGGGTCAACCAGCCACTATCCCCTGTTGTACGCCTCTCGTTGTAGCTAGAAACGTTTATTTATCTTAATCTAGTAGGGTGTACAGTACCTACACTTTCTGCCAAGTATTATAAGGATACGCCAAATAGTTTTGAAGAACTGGGTACAAATAATTTTTAAATTTTAATCATATGAATCATATCATAAATTAATTAAAATAACTGTGCTCATATTTAACTTCAAATATCTCGAAAACTAATGACTTATTGGTTACCAATAAAGGGTATATTATTTACGTAGAAAGTATTAACGAATCTAAAAACGGCACTAAAATAGTGATTCCTCCAGTGGCGTAGAATTTGAGAAGGGTCAACCATTCACTATCCCCTGTCGTACGCCTCTGGTAGTAGCTAAAAACGTTTGTTTAACATAGTAGTTTGTACAGTACCCATACTTCCTGCCAAGTATGAAAAGGATACGTCGAATAGTTTTAAAATGCTGAGCAAAAATATTTTTTAAATTATTAGATAAAACACCCTGTAACTCAGTAAGGAACCACATTTTATTTAAGTGTTTTAGGTTAAATCTTCGTATTTTATGCTAAGGTTTCTCCATTTACTATATGGACAATTATTAATGAAACACCCTGTATAGAGTTACTTCGAAAACCTTTGAAAAATTGGATAACAAAGATACCCGTCTGTAATTGGATACATCAGATTTCGTTCCGTTTTTGAATACATGGCATTGCATTTTTCCACAATTCGGGATAAGTTCACAGTTATTGATAAGTTAAAATTTTTTGAAGTGGGTTTACAAATACCCGAGAACAATCTTTGATTAAAAATGCTGGAATATTATCCGGTCCGGACGTCATTTTATTTTTAATTTTTTTAAATGCTACTAAAATTTCATTTTCTTGAAATTCGCTAAAATTAATAGTGTAAATAGTTATGTCGCACTTTGTCGAATGCTTTATTACAGTATATAAAATAGTGAAGAGAAAACTCTGGATAGGTTTTATCGGAACCAGATAACTTTTCAGACTTAATTTTAACATTACTGAGGTGATTCCTTCTGGAGTAAACTCGTCAGAGTATTTGGATGTAGGTGGTCATGCATTAGTTCATTTTTTACTTTTGTAGTTGGTCGGATCTCGAGGTTGCTACAATATGGCAGACCACTCTGTTGGGAACTTCGTACTTGGTCTCTAATTGAATATCTGCTACTACGAAGTTTTCTAAGTAATGACCAAGCTTTTCTGTTTGATTCACTAAAGTCTAGTTTTTCTAGTAACCATCCATTTTTGTCGTCTGACTGCATTCAAAGGATATGTACATTAGTTCGTCCCCAATTTCTTGGTCTTGGCTTGGCTTTCATTACATTCTTGTTACAATTTTCATATTTTTTATCCTATCCTATAACATATTCTTCAGAATACCTTTTGGGTATAGTTTTCTTCGCTGTGGTGATAACTGCACCAACAAAAATCTCATGTAGTTTTCTTGTGTTGTGATTATTCACTCCAGAGATTTGTCTTATCTCCCAGAAAAAGTGGGCCAGTCTGCTTTTTTAAAGCTCCACTTATATCGAGGTCAAAATGATGTTGTTGGTATTTTGATGCCAACTTCTATTACTGCTCTATGTCTGTATAATTATGTCTAAATTGCAGCGGATAGGATGTCTTGCCTAAATACATATAATATGTATAATGTATAATAAATAAAAGTTGCTTGGCATCACTCCTCTAGACATATGGTGCAAATCTTGATGAAGGAATGGGACAAGAGATGCCGTTTTCTGACAGGATGAGCTGGAGGCACTACACTTGTTACATGCAAGACATGGAGGTGACTCAATTAAACCTACGTTTGTCTTCGACAAACCCTACAAAATCGAAACAAGACAATATAGTGAGTCAAACGTGGCAAATGCATATTGCATCTACACCGATGGCTCCAAAATGGAAGAAGGCTCAGGATGCGGGGTACATTCCATATCACTGAACCTTAGTATAAAATTGGGTATGGTTAAAAATACCAACGTAGTTCAGAGTGAACTGGCTGGTATCTCTATCGCCGCAAAAGAGAGAACCCGGAAAGGTATAGTCGGTAAAACCATAATAATCTGCATACACAGCAGACAAGTGCTACTAACCCTGAATAGGCCACGTGTCATATCAGGTCTAGTAATGGAATGTCATGAATCACTTCCCCAAGCTTCGGATGCTAACACCATTATCCTGAGGTGGGTTAAAGGACACAATGGAAATAAAGCTAACCCTAACAACACAAAACATTCCAGGAATGTACTATCAAAGTTCTATTAATGTTTGAATGTCCTGGACATTTAAGGAACATTCGGTGAACATCTGATTAAATTATTGGTGGAATGTTACCACAAGACATTCTATGGACATACTACCAATGTCCTATATTTTGAGAGAGGCCATTTACTATTCAATTTGCGTTCATTTTCAAATTTGCCACGCGTGTATCTATGTAGGGTCGCGTGGTCATCACATTTCATGATAACCTAAAAATTTCTGTTTGGATGGAAAATGGAAATTAGATAAGTGGCTTTTTTTCTGTTCTGTCTGTTAGTTTTGCTCTGTCTGGATCTCTTTTGTTTAAACAATTATGTAAGTATTATAAAATCCGTTTTCAAATTTCTTTATTCTTTATGAAACGAATTATTTATGCATATTATTACCTGTAAATAGTACCTATTTCTTTGATTTTTAATTGTAAAGAATATAAAAAGTACCATTCATCTTAATCTTTTTTAGAATCAGCTGGAAGTGATCTACAAAAAAACCACGAAGGAAACGTATAGCCTTGTGACTATGAAAGGCAAAAGAAAGATATAAAAAGTGTACTGGCTAGTGTTGGAAGAAACTCCACATTTTGGATGCATAATAAGTTATTATTTTATAAACAAATATTAAGACCTGTATGGACTTATGGATGCCCACTATGGGGGAGTACTAGACCAAATAATATAAAAATTATACAAAGTTGTTCTGAAGCTATTTCCTTGTGGCATTTTTATAATTAAGTATTTTCTATGGGAAATAGGCCACAATTTTACTAAAAAATGAATTTATTAACGTTTCGAAGCCCAAATCGGGTTTCGTTGTCAAAATACAAAATACTATTAAAATAAACAAAAATGTTGTTGCTAAGTAAAAAAATTCTTCTACTAATTTATTTAATCTGACTCATTTATATTGGTAATTCAGACGTATATTATACATTTTAAAGTAGAAGACTTTAAAATGTTATCGCCAATATTTATGAGTTGCGTTCCTGGGACGACTTTACTAAAAGATAGTTCATTCGATTACATGAAATCAATCCAAACTCAAGAATATCCGTCGCAAAAAAATCATAGCATGTGATCTGTCTTTAAAAAGACAACCAAATGCAACGATGACAGTAGAATTCTTGCGTTAGAAATTCCATAGTAAATCACGAGGGAAAACCAGGAAAAAACCTCGTGATACTATCCCGACATCGTAAGTATTTGGTCTTACATTTAATTTACCTTCAAAAAACTAATACCAAATTCTGACTTTAATATGTTTGAATTATAAATAATATTAATAATACATAGATATACAATAAGTAATACTAAAATATAAAATTTGTACTAACTCGATATGTTATTGACTTACCAATCGTGGTATTTTCTTTCTATTGACTTCCTCTTTCAGTATGGGTAACCACATCCTACTGCATTCTACCGAGGAATTTGCGACACAATTGGTTTCATTTAGCATAATTAGAGCCGCTTCTTTGATTTTTCTCTTTTTACTATCTGTTTCTTTCAGGACTATACTTGAATCTCTCCACTGAACTCTATGTTCATTATCCCATGCGTGTTGACATATTTGAGATCTATCAAATTCTCTATTTTTAATATAAGACTGATGTTCACTTATTCTAACGTTTAATGGCCTTGATGTTTCACCTAAATAAAATTGTTCACATTCACAAGGTATTTTATAAATGCAATTCTTTGTTCTTTCTTGTTCATTGTTAGGTTTAGTTTTAGTGATTTACTATGGAATCTCTAACGCCAGAATTCTATTGTCATCGTTGCATTTGGTTGTCTTTTTAAAGACAGATCACATGCTATGATTTTTTTGCGACGGATATTCTTGAGTTTGGATTGACTTCATGTAATCGAATGAACTATCTTTTAGTAAAGTCGTCCCAGGAACGCAACTCATAAATATTGGCGATATCATTTTAAAGTCTTCTACTTTAAAATGTATAATATACGTCTGAATTACCAATATAAACGAGTCAGATTAAATAAATTATTGGAAGAATTTTTTTACTTAGCAACAACATTTTTGTTTATTTTAATAGTATTTTGTATTTTGACAACGAAACCCGATTTGGGCTTCGAAACGTTAATAAATTCATTTTTTAGTAAAATTGTGGCTTATTTCCCATAGAAAATACTTAACTATACAAACATTCCAGAACAAAATACTGGGAAATATTGTAGATGCTCCTTGGTATGTGACAAACAGTGATCTCCATAAGGACCTAGAAATGGATATAATCATCAAAAAGATGGCAGGAAGTTACGAGCAACAACTTCATGAGTACGAGAATATTGAGGAAATCCAGCTCCTCGATACTACTGGGCAAACTAGAAGATTGAAGAGGACAAAGCCTTTTGAACTAGTTTGAGTGATAGGTGATAGTGAAAAGCAAAGCATAGTGCTTGTGTGCCTGTGTATGTTAGAATAGTGCAGGATCTTGTTAGATTAGATAAGAGACGCTATGGTTTCGTGGCTAGTATATGGAATGATTATTATGATGATATGATTATGAGAGAAATATGTAGAAGAATTGGAACTGTCCTCTCGAGTAAAGCCACTTTGACTAGTCGAACGTAGGCATTGAGGGATAGATAAAGGAAGTGATTATTATGATGTTATATTATGAAATGATATATTGATGATTAAATGACAAATGATTGTTATGAACTATGTACACTGTAGAAGTGTTATTATATGAAGAAAAATGCAGAAGTATATAGTTGTAGTACCAGACAAGAAGAAGAAGAGAAAAAAAGAGAATTTTTTATTAAAATATGTGGGAAAAATGAAAGAAGAGACATAAAATTTGTCAGAAGTGTCAAACTAAACAAGCAGAATTAAGAATAATATCAAATAAGTAGCTAATCATTGAATTATGTCTAAGAATTAAAGTTGTAAATTTTTTTTTCTAAAGTAACGTAAATTATAAATGACTTAAATTTTAAATGTAGATAATGAATTCAGGTTAAATTTTCGCGGAAAATGGAAGTGTTTGAATTAAGGATAGACAATATCTTACAATAAGTGTTGGTAGATATTAAGCAAAGAGACACACAAAAAGTGAAATTTTTAGACATTCAGCAGCAGAGAAATACGTATAAATATAACAAAACTAATAAATTGAGGTAAAAATAAAATAAAAATCTGTGGCTAACGGACTCGCATCCAAGCCATTTTTTTTTCACACACACACACACACACACACACAGAGATTAGATTTTTCTTATAGTTACGTTATTTTATAGTTAGTAAAGCAAATAGTAACTAATGGAAAGAAGACTGAAATAGGAAGTAATAGAGTAAAGGTTACATTTTTGTTAACTGATTCGAGTAATATTAGCTTAGCTTAGGACTTATTAGTTAGATACGAGATTTTTATAATTATTTAGGTAGATTAGATTATTCCCCTGCTTATATGAGATGCTTATAGGCACTAAAAGACTATGTTAAAAATCCGGATAGGTTTATTCACTGTTTTTATGTGGACACTGCTTTTTTTGTGAATGGAGAAAAGACTTAAAGGCAAGACGGAACAGAAATTGAATTAGTGATAATAATAAACAATTTTTTAGTATTAGAAAAAACCGGTATAGAATAGGAAAAAAATATACATGTTTAGGGTATTAGGGTATTAGGATAGTTAGGAAATTTAATTTTTGAAAATAGTATTAGGTAACCATAAACATTTTGTAAAAGGGAAAGAGGAATATATCGTCAGATGTTCTTCTTCTCTTCATAGGACTTTCTTTAAAAAAAAAACGGCAGAGATGTAGTATAATATGAACCCTCTGTATAAATCATAATTTAAATATGATGTTATTAACCTTTAGGGTATTGAACAGATATAAAAACAATAGTTTATAGTTTTGTATCACATGTTTAATATGCGTGAACTTGAACTATATTTGTTATCATTTAGATCGGTATAAGACATGCTGAGGAATCAGTATTGGATATAGACAGATAATTATTAACGTAGTATGTAGAGGTCGAGACGCTATGAATCATTAGTGTTATTATTTACATATTGTTCGTTACCAGCGAATAAAGTATAATGTATCGAAGACGTATTTATTCTTTTTAATTAATTTGAACCAGAAGGCATTAACATCACACTTATTTGCGACATTATGTCACATCAGCGACTATATCCAGGGAATGTCTAAAATATATACTGTAAATGTCCAAAGAACATTCGTAGCCATTCGTGGAATCTTCCAACAAGTCATTCAAGGAATATCTAAATGCTGACAGGACTTTCCTGGGACATTAAGAAGACATTATTGTGCTTTTGAGGACATTCCAGGAATGTTTTCAATGTCCTGTGTGTACATTCTAGGAACATACATGGAATGTTTCATGTTATTAGGGAACCGCATTGCTGACCAGCCAGCAAGGAACGCAGCAGGCTTAGACTCTTAGGACCTGGTCACAACAATCGTGGTAATTGCCAAATGTAATTCTCACACGCAAACCGTGAAAAGATTTGAAGAAGGGCCAGGATGTAGACTTGCCAAGGTAACACTAAGGAACTTAGGTAAGTCAGCATCAGAAAAGTACTTGAGAATGACCAGGAAAAACCTATGCTTGACAGTTGGTTTTTTAACTGGCCGTTGTCAACTAAGCAAACACCTTCACACGCTGGGGCTAATAGACACAACTCTGTGCAGGAAGTGTGAACGAGATGACGAAGCTGTCGAGCATGTCCTATGTGAATGTCCGGAGTTATCGTCAATACGAGAGTATGCGTTCAGAGAGCCTTGGCCTACACCTGCCGATATAGGGGCGATGTCTCCTGGGGATTTGTCCATCTTCCTGGAAATGGACGACGCCTCCCTGGGAGGACGCCTCCCTTAGGTCAGTTGTGACCTAAGTGTTGTGGGACTTGACTCGCCCTCCCTACGTTACAGATACAGATAGAACTGCTCTATGTTGGTTACGTAGGAAACGTGATTTCATTTTTTTTTATTTTTAGGGTACAATTGCAATTTTGACAATATTTCCCCACGTAAAATTTAAAATAAATTTCATTTTCGCTTTCATCACGGTCAAAAATATAATCTAAGACCAACATTAGCCATTTACCACCCATGGTCAGTATCTCGAAAAATAAGCGTTATATTGGGGATTTCTAATGTCGACATTAAAAGTTGCACTTTTTTTTCTATACAACATTTTGATCTAAAATTTAGCAGATAACTTCTTTGTATTCTCTATTTTAACATAAACGTGATTAAGAAGCTAAATTTTAAAATTCGTCACACAACTTTTGCGATTAAATTTGGCAATGCACAAATCTGCACCTTTTCCATTGAAAAATTCATAACCTTTATCAGGATAAGAAAAAAAGCTTGAGACAGGTACCGTTGTCTTCAGAAATGTTAGTGCTATATACTGTAAAAATTTCAGAGAAAATATTAAAACGGAACAAAGTTGTAGCGAGATAAACGCAAAAAACGTTATTTTATTTTTTTATTTTTGGGGTAAAATTGCGATTTTGACAATGTTCCACAAAATGAAATTCAAAATAAACCTCATTTTCGTTTTCAGCTCCATCAAAAACATACAGTAAGACTAAAATTGGCCGTTCACCTCTCCGCGGTCAGTATCTCGAGAAATAAACGTTGTAGTCTAAGAGCTGGGAGCGGATTTTGTGCGTGATAAGTAATATGGAAAAACTATACGGGGATATGTTGAATTAGTTGTGTATATGACTTTCACCAACGGCCGGAAACCAGAGTGGGGGCTGAGGGTAGTTATAAGGGGTCAAAGTCGCGGTTTTTATTATTTTTTTTTATGACGCTCATGATCGAGATAGTGCACCAAAATTTGGGAATAAGTAGGTCATGACGTCTCTAAGTAAAATCTCTAGGGGCGCATCGCTGCGTGGCCCACAAAGGGGTGGGGGTAGAGGTGAATATAAAAAATATAAGGGGTTTTTTGCGACGTTTGTGATTGAGATAGTGTACCAAAATTTGGAAATAAGTAGACCATGACATAAATAAGTAAAATCTCCAGAGCCTGAAACCAGAGTGGGGGAGGTAGGTAGTTATAAGGGGTCAAATTCCCGTTTTTTATTATTTTTTTTTGTGACGCTCATGATCGAGGTAGTGCACCAAAATTTGGGAATAAGTAGGCCATGACGTAACTAAGTAAAATCTCCAGGAGTGGAACGCTGCGTGGCCGACAAAGGGGTGGGGCAGGGGTGAATATAAAAAAATGTAAATGGTTTTTTGGGACGTTCGTGATTGAGATAGTGCACCAAATGTAATTCTCACATGCAAACCGTGAAAAGATGGGAAGAAGGGCCAGGATGTAGACTTGCCAAGGTAACACTAAGGAACTTTGGGAAGTGAGCATCAGAAAAGTACTTGAGAATGACCAGGAAAAAAATATGGTTGACAGTTGTTTTTTTAACTGGCTATTGTCAACTAAGCAAACATCTTCACACACTGGGGCTAATAGACACAACTCTGTGCAGGAAGTGTGAACGAGATGACGAAGCTGTCGAGCATGTCCTATGTGAATGTCCGGAGTTATCGTCAATACGAGAGTATGCGTTCAGAGAGCCTTGGCCTACACCTGCCGATATAGGGGCGATGTCTCCTGGGGATTTGTCCATCTTCCTGGAAATGGACGACGCCTCCCTGGGAGGACGCCTCCCTTAGGTCAGTTGTGACCTAAGTGTTGTGGGACTTGACTCGCCCTCCCTACGTTACAGATACAGATAGAACTGCTCTATGTTGGTTACGTAGGAAACATGGAAGTACCATACGTGAACCTTCCAGGGTTGTATTCTCGTCTCCAGGCTGCAGATCGACAGTTGGATAATATCAATGTGGTTTCTGCAGGTAGAAATCGACAATAGATCAGATCTCCGTCTCGAGATAAATCATAGACAAAACTAGTGAATTTATGAATTCATTATGAATTCACTTACGAATTCGAAACAAATTCATTCATTCAACGATTTCAATAAATTCAAAATGACATCATAACATTAATAAATATTGAACGTTTATGCTTGATAGGACATGTTGAACAGAGACGTTGACATTAGACAGAACATTTTGACAGAATCTGCTTTTTTAATCCATTTAACCAGGATCTTCCAGCATACCCTGTATTTATCTCTATACATTTATCTCACGAACTGAAACCCGTACTAATTTGTTTCGTCTTTATCAGTTCCACGAAAACAATCTGCACTCCCAAGTGTTTCAAAATGTTTTCTTTCAAGTGAACCACTTTCTGTACGGCCAATTTAGAATTTGCTCTTGTGCGAGATTGCATTAAGAGAAACAGATATTTATCTTTGTGCAATAAATGAAGCCATTACCGGGGAATTCATGATTTCCGGGTACCCCCTCCTGCCATTACAGTAAACAAATACTCATTTCAAAAGTACCTCCTACGGTTATCCGTGCAGCATTAAAAAATATGCGGTAAGCAAGAAGCCGTTATAAACCATCGAGCCTGTAAATTGGGTTTCTTGAATTAATTTGTTTATTAATTAAAGATTTCACGGATTTTCAGTTATTCATCATTTGGTATAGCTACAAAAAATCTGAGCTACATTATTGAAAAGGAATATGAAAATAAAAAAGAAGTCAAATCATTAAATGAAATATAGGCTAGCAGCAGACACCCCCAAAATCACCAGGTACTGACCACGGAGAGGTGAATGGCCAATTTTAGACATACTGTATGATTTTGACGGTGCTGAAAACGAAAATGAGATTTATTTTGAATTTCAAGTGGGGGGGACATTGTCAAAATCGCAATTTTACTCTAAACTCTGTTCTCTTCCATTTTAATATTTTTTCTGAAATTTTTACAGTATATAGCTCTAACATTTTTAAAGATAACGGTACTTGTTTCAAGCTTTTATTCTTATTCTGATAAAGGTTATAAATTTTTCAAAGAAAAAGGTGCGGATTTGTGCATTGCAAAGTTTAATCGCAAAAGTTGAGTGACGAAATTTAAAATTTAGCCTTTTAATCACGTTTATGTTAAAATAGAGAGTACAAAGAAGTTTTCTGGAAAATTTGAGATGAAAATGTTTTATAAAAAAAATAGTGCAACTTTTGTTATCGACATTAGAAATCCCCAATATGACGGTTATTTTTCGAGATACTGACCATGGGTGGTGAATGGCCAATTTTGGTCTTAGATTATGTTTTTGACGGTGCTGAAAACGAAAATGAAATTTATTTTAAATTTTAGGTGGGGGAATATTGTCAAATCGCAATTTTACCAAAAAAAAAAAAGTGAAATCACGTTTTTTGCGTTTAACTCGCTACAACTCTGGTCCATTTTAATATTTTTTCTAAGGTTTGTACACTATATGTTGCTTACTTTTTTAAAGACAACGGTATCTGTTTTAAGATTTTAGTCTTATTCTAGTAAAAGTTATGAATTTTTTAAAGTACAAGGTGCAGATTCGTGAATTGCAAAGTTTAATCGCAAAAGTTGAATGGCAAAATTTAAAATGTATCTTATCAATCACGTTTATGTTAAAACATAGAGTACGAAGAAGTTTTCTGGAAAGTTTTAGTTACAAATGTTTAATAGAAAAAAAAAAGATGACGCAACTTTTAATATAGACGTTACACATTCCCAAAATAACGGTAATTTTTCGAGATACTGACCATGGGCGGTGAATGGCTAATTTTGGTCTTATTTTATGTTTTCGATAGTGCTGACAATGAAAAAGAGGTTTATTTTGAATTTTATGTTAGGGAACATTGTCAAAATCGCCATTTTAACCTAATAATGAAAAAAAAGTGAAGTCACCAATTTTTACGTTTAACTCGCTACATATCTGTTCCGTTTTAATATTTTTTCTAAAATTTCTACAGCATATATTTCTCACCTTTGCGAAGACTATGAAAGCAACTGCAGTCTTTCAGTCTTTTCTTCATAAAAGCTATTACTCCATGTGGTGAGACCGCTCCCGTCTGGAAAAAATTCTGATTCGGTTTCTTTGTGGATTCCTATTCAAAAATGTCCCCTTTAAACAAATCTGAAAGGTGCCGGGCGGAATTTTTGGGCAGAAATTGTTTAAACAATTTTTTTAAACAAATACAAAAGATCACTTTTTTTGATCCGAAACATATATTTTTGAGTGTTATTGGTCATTCTAAACAAGAAAGGTATCTTGTAAATTTTCTCAAAAATTGATAGTTTTCGAGTTATAGGCGATTTAAAATCTGAAAAATGCGAAAATACGCATTTTTGAGGCCTAAAAACTCATATTCAAATTAATATTTCTGAGGTTGCCAGATACTTTAATTGAAGTTTAAACATTCAATTTTAAGATTCTGAAGAGTGATTGCGTCTAGCCTTCATTTAAACCGTTGTTTTTAATTGTTAAATATGCATGTCCATCCGATTTTTTGCCGGTGCGGCTCGCCCTATTTTAAAAATCTCCAATTTTCCTCCGAAAAATATTTTTTCTAGATTCTTTGGGACATTCTAAATAAAATAAGTTTTTTGACATTTTCCTCAAAAGTTAAGAGTTTTAAAGTTATAAGCGATTTAAAATCCAAAAATGCGTTTTTTGTCAGTTTTCGGATTTTAAATCGCTTATAACTTTAAAACTGTTAACTTTTGAGAAAAATCTCAAGAGACTTATTCTATTTAGAATGTCCCAAAGAATCTGGAAAAATATTTTTCCGAGGAAAGTAGGAGATTTTTGAAATAGAGCGCGCCGCACCGGCAAAAAAGTCGGATGAACATGCATATTTAACAATTAAGAAACAACGGCTTAAATTAAGGCTAGACGCAATGACTCTGCAGAATCTCGAAGCTAAATGTTTAAACGTCAATTTAAGTATTTGGCAACCTCAGAAATATTAATTTAAATATGAGTTTTTCTCGAAAACTCGAGAAAATTATAACTCGAAAAATATCAACTTTTGAGAAAATTTACAAGATACCTTTCTTGTTTAGAATGACCTATAAAACTTAAAAATATATGTTACGGAGCAAAAAAAGTGATCTTTTGTATTTGTTTAAAAAAATTGTTTAACAATTTCTGCCCAAAAATTCCGCCAGGCACCCTTCAGATTTGTTTAAAGGGGATATTTTTGAATAGGAATCCACAAAGAAACCGAATCAGAAATTTTTCCAGACGGGAGCGGTCTCACCACATGGACTATATGAATTTTTAAAAATCAAAGGTGCAGATTCGTGAATTGCAAAGTTAAATCGCAAAAATTAAGTGACAAAATTTAAAATTTATCTATTTGATTACGTTTATGGTAAACCGTAGAGTTCAAAGAAGTTTTATGAAGAGTTTCAGGTCTAGATGTGTTATAGAAAAAATATGGTGCAACTTTTAATTTTAAGAATAACGTGGTTTATTTTTTTTATTTTTAGGGCAAAATTGCGATTTTGACAATGTTCTCCCACCTAAAATTCAAAATAAACTTAATTTTAGTTTTCAGTACCATAAAAACCATAAGTAAGACCAGAATTAGCCATTCACCACCAATGATCAGTATCTCGAAAAATTAGCGTTATTTTGGGATTTATAACGTAGATGTTAAAAGTTGCACCATTTGTTTTCTATACTTTCTATACTTTTCTATACTATCCAAAACTTTCCAAAAAACTTCTTTGTACCCATGTTTTATTTTTGAATTTAATTTAAGATCTATAGTTCAAATTTTGTCAGTCAAATTTTGCGATTAAACTTTGCAATTCACGAATCTGCACCTTGTACTTTAAAAGATTCATAACTTTCACTAGAATAAGACTAAAAGCTTAAAGCAGAAACCATTGTCTTTAAAAAAGTGAGCTATATATAGTGTACAAACTTTAGAAAAAAATATTAAAATGGGCCAGAGTTGTAGCGAGCTAAACGCAAAAAACGTGATTTCATTTTTTTTATTTTTAGGGTACAATTGCAATTTTGACAATATTCCCCCAAGTAAAATTTAAAATAAATTTCATTTTCGCTTTCATCACGGTCAAAAACATAATCTAAGACCAACATTAGCCATTTACCACCCATGGTCAGTATCTCGAAAAATAAGCGTTATAGTGGGGATTTCTAATGTCGACATTAAAAGTTGCACTTTTTTTTTCTATAAAACCTTTTGATCTAAAACTTACCAGAAATTTTTTTGTACTCTCTATTTTAACATAAACGTGATTAAGAAGCTAAATTTTAAACTTCATCACACAACTTTTGCGATTTTAAACTTTGCAATGCACAAATCTGCACCTTTTCCTTTGAAAAATTCATAACCTTTATCAGGATAAGAATAAAAGTTTGAAACAGGTACCGTTGTCTTCAGAAATGTTAGAGCTATATACTATAAAAATTTCAGAAAAAAATATTAAAACGGAACAAAGTTGTAGCGAGATAAACGCAAAAAAACGTTATTTTATTTTTTTATTTTTGGGTAAAATTGCGATTTTGACAATGTCCCCCAAAATGAAATTCAAAATAAACCTCATTTTCGTTTTCAGCTCCATCAAAAACAGACAGTATGACTAAAATTGGCCATTCACCTCTCCGTGGTCAGTATCTCGAGAAATAAACGTTGGGGGTGTTCCGCTCGTGTAATATTTTTTTATTTAGTTTAATGCCTCGATCAACGGTGTAACCAGGATGATCCTAAGGGGGGGGGGGGTTACAACTACTGGATAGTCTCTGGGGGTTATGGAATAGTACTGGTGTTAGGCGTATAGAGCTCAAAGTACATCCAAATGGGGGGTTATAACCCCCAAACCCCCCTGGTTACGCCTATGGCTTCGATAACTAATGACCATTGGCATGGTACTGTTGATTTCTCAATCAGTTAGTGTAATGTGTAGTGTGTGTGTTGAGTAAATGTCTTGTTACTTTGTAAAGTCGACTTCATTGTCTTTACAAAGAGACACTAATTGCATCCAAACGGCTGAAGTGCCTCTGGTGAGTGCCGATCTCACAAGGATAGTAACTCTTTTCATTTATTAATTTTTTATTTATTTAGACAGCTCAATAGGCCTTGAAGGCCTAGGGCTAAAAATACAAATGATATAATACAATAATATAATACTATTGTATATTGCAACACTTTTATCAAGTGAGGTAGCTTTTTGTCCAATCATGCCCCTTGCCTGGACCTGGAACAAATAGAACTTACTTAACAACAACATACTTCAGAAGAAATAGGTGCATGTATTACAAAAGAAGAATGTATATGTATAAGCTGAAAATTTTAAGGTCTTCAGAGACTGGCGACTAGAATAGTAGCTGAGTACGGATAAAAATAGAAAAGTCAACGAAATAACGAAAAAATTCTAATAAACGGAACCATTGTCGAACGAGTGCATAAGTATGCATATCTTGGAAAAATGATTAACTCACAGATGATTATTTCCAGGAAATCAAAATCAGAATAGATAAAAACGAATTTTAAAAATGAGGAGAGTGCTCTGCAGAAGAGATTTAAAGTTGGAGCTAAAAGTTAGGTTGACGAGGTGCTACGTTTTCTCAATTTTGCTTTATGGAATAGAAACTCAAACCTTGATTGCGACATCAATTGAAACGGTTCAAAAAAACTCAATTTTTTTGCCTCATCCAGAAACCAAAAAATCGTAAATGTCATTGTTACATATTTTTGTCTCACCCTGTAGATATAATAATGAATTCAAGGAATTTATTTCTGTCCTGAAAAAACGTGAGAATAATTTAATATGGAGTTGTAGTTTACCCGTTTTGTTAAAAGAAAGACGTTATATAATTTTGCTGTCAATCTGTTTCATGTGTTTACATTATCGTTCGAAAATTGAACTCTTAACGTAAAATTTGTGACGTGGAAAAGAGTTACATTGTAGATAATGGCCATTGGTGCCACGAATTTAGGAAGTTAGATACACAAATCGTGCTAGTTTTGGTATTAGAGAGCACAGGTGTTAATCGTCGACTCAGCAATATTTTTCTTGAGAATGTTAGAAGGAGAGAGGTTTTCTGACTTTGCGAAATTATTTTTTGATGATTCCCTACCAAGTAGGTTGAGCTTAGAATATATTTTGTTTTCCCTATTGGTCGATAATAAGTGTAGGAAGCTTAGTTATTTTTTTATTAGTCAATGATGGGCTTAGAATATATGTTGTTTTTTTCTATTGGTCGATTATCAGTGTAGGAAGCTTAGTTATTTTTTTTATTAGTCAATGATGAAAAAAGGAAGGATTAAACTTTTTTCTTATTGGTTGATTGGAAGAGTATGGTAGAATGAGAGAAATGGAATATGTTTTGGAAGGAAAGGTGTTCGTTCTAATTTGGAGATTGAGAAATTCAAGTTTGGGCATCCAAGTAGAGAGGTTGGTTGTAGCTTCGGGCGAAGACCGCTTATGGCGGTTTCTGAAGAGTTAAGTTGAAATTTTAGTTTGAGTTTTAAGTGGAAGTTTTGGTTGCGAACCCAAGTGAGAATGTACCGGATTTTGAAGTTTTTATCAAGAAATCATGGCGTTGCCGCGTTCAGGCAAGAAGCTGGTTAGTTTTTGTGTGTAATACATTATCTAAGTTTCTTTTGGAAGAAGTCGTGGATAAAGTCATAAATTAATTGTCAATAATAATAATAAATACTTCAAGAAGTTAATTAGAAGATATTTAAATATTTTAGAAGTTAATATGAGCAGAATCATTTGAAAGTTTATTTATTTTTGCTTAAACTTTTCATGGAAACAACTTTTTTGTACTTTTTATGTAAATTCAGTGAACAGTGAGTGTTTTGGACATTAACAACGAGAAGAATAAGGACAGTACTATATAACAAGGTATTGTTTGTAAACTTTTTTATCGTTTTTGTAAACATGATCTCTAATAATATTGTATATCTCCCACAGATTTTCTTTTTTATTTTAATTTTAATAAAAATTTGATTCATTTTGCAATAATGTTTTTGACTATTAATTATTTTCTGATCCCTTTTCTCTTGGTCCCAAATGATATTCAACTAAAAGCACTATGGTAAGTCATGTTATATTTTTTATATTTATGTAAATGTGTTTGTATCTTATGGTAACTATATATTTTTATTAATTTTTTACTTTAATTATTTTATTTTGAAGTTTTAAGTATGTTTCGTTCTTCATTTTCTTTTAATTATGGCGCCCCCCGAGCATTTGAGTTTCTATTATATTTAAAATCTATTAAGAATACACCACCTAGGTCTCAGAAGACCTAGAGCTACCGAGGCACTCCGTACAGTTACGTAGCACCATGTATTTTTTATGTTTGTTTAATTTGTCGGGTTACATATTATTTTTTCGCCTTTGTTATCCATATGCGTGCTACACAATAGAAAAGAAGAATGGGTGTATATCTGTGTATATTCTAAAAATATCACAAGTTACAATTAAAGAGGTTCTGAGAAGCATGAATAAAGAAATTTAAATTTTAAATAAGTACAATCAAAACAAGAAAATTTGAAAAGTAAAAGATGGTTTTGCTTGTTTTCGATTCAGAGGGATGCACAATCGCTGGACAGCTGTTTCTGTCATTGCAGGCTTTCTCAACAGCGCCAGCGTGCACACCTCTAAATCGAAAAACAGCTCGACCCAGAGCCGGATTTAAGGCAGTGGGGGCCCCTGGGCAGAATTGGTGTGGGGGCCCTACCTCCTACCATGAAAAAAAATGTTGATCTACTTTTATAAATATAATTTTAAATAATAAAAATTACAAGAGCTGTAACTTGTTACAGTAAAATATTAAAAATAATAGTAAGATGTATGGTTAAAGCCCGAGAACTTTTTCTAATTGAAAATTTCTTGATTATGTGGGACATACCTAGTTGTATTAAGACATTGTGACCAATGCTCATTGTAGAGAGATTCAAACACTCTTGGCCCATCATAGACCGAACTCGATTTTCAATTAACTTAAATTTTGAGAATGATCTCTAACCACTGCAGTTAGTGCGCATCAGAACTAAATATAAACAAAGTGTCACCTCAACATTTGGAAAAGCATCATTCATATCCTTTTCTTTTAGCAATTGTTACATTTTAAGTTCTTGGCTTATATTTGATGAGCCGATTTCCTCTTTAAATGAATTGAAGAATCTTACAAACTGTACCAGATGGACACATAAGTTTTCATCTAAATCATTGCTATAAATGTTGGTAAGCTTTAGTAAGTGAGCTTCAATTTCATTGAGAGTTAAATTTTCCAATTTTCTAAAATGATGTAAAAACCCAAAATTGGAATGAATGGATTCATATGCAGGAAGCCTCTGACTTAAAGAGGTAAGGAAGTGATCTATAATAGCGATAAAATTTTGAGTTCTAAACTTCTCTGATGTTCGCATATCTTTCGAAATTGTCACGTATTGATATTGACTGTATAATTTATTTAAGTGGTGTCACTCCTGAATTAAGGTCAATATTTGGATCTTGAAGAATACGACTTGTGCTGTTTGTTCTCCCTAATATCCTCTCTGTTTCCAGTAAACACATTCGATTAGAGGTACAAACCATTTGCAATGCTACGAGTTTTAAATTGTTGCTCATAGTCTTCCGAAATTTTGGGTAATTCTCCTTTAATCTGATTATGACCTTTAACTAGTTCTTTTGCGGCATTACCTCCATGACCATCTAGTAGTATTTGCTCTTTTAGGAACAATAATATTTTTGCCACGGTCTGCGTTGCTGTCGCTTAAAGACACAGCTTTTAAACTTTATGTTAGATTGTATCTATATGTAGAGGAACTGAAAAATACATATAGCTAAGAAACTAAAGAATGCTGTGCTATGCTATTGCATGATAACACTCAGTTGCAGCTTTTGAAACTAAATTTAGAGAGTGGACGACACGGGGAATCCACAACTCCAAGATATTAAGGTACGTATCCATACGTGGGTGCTCTATGCTCGGTGTAGCAGCTCCACATAGTGGATACGTTGGTGCTGCTATACGAAGGCCTATGTTCAAAGTTAAACATGAGCCTTCCCTAATATTCCAGTTCTGTTGGTCTTGAGCTTCCTGCAACCAAGTACCGGCAACCCTTTTGACGTCGTCTGTCCATAGTGTAGGTGGTCTACCTCTATTTCTTCTGTCTGCTCGTGGTCCACCTTACGTCCTTCATTCTAGCTACATGGCCCGCCCATTTCCACTTCAGATATGCTATTCGCTCTATGACATCCGGGACGCCTGTCCTTCTTCTGATTTCATCGCTTCTAACCCTGTCTCTGATAGTCAGTTCAAATAGTGACCGTTCCATTCTTATTTGGACCACTCTAAGTTTGGTGGCTGTGGCCTGGGTTAACGATAGTGCTTCGACGCCGTAAGTCATGACTGGAAGCACATATCGGTAGAACGTCTTCAGATAATTTGCCTTGGCATGTTGCTCTTGAAGATGTCTGATAGAGCTTCATATGCGATCCCTGCTAAGGTGATTCTTCTTTGTAGTTCGGCAGTTTGATTGTCCCTGGCAATTTTAATTTCATGCCCTAAGTAGAGACGATTTCATGAAAAAACTGACTAAGTTCTTCAAGGTCTAATTTGACGTGTACAAAACACAATTTTACATCAAATTTTACCGCGAATAAAAAGAAAATGAAGAAATTTGACGAAATAAAACAAATCATATAATAGGATATTATGCTCTATTTCGTCAAATTCTTTCATTTTCTTTTGATTCAAGGTAAAATCACAACACTTTAGGTGATCTGTGGGCAGTGGCGTAGCTGACAGGTCCGTAGGGCCTCTTAAAGCCTTCAAGCTTAATTCTGCTACGTTTTTTAAAGGAGATCAAAATTACATTTCCCTAATAAGCATCAAAATAGGGAATTTGGAAGGAAGTAATGAAGCAGGTAATTGACGTAACTCTTACGCTTTTCGGGTGCAATTTAGCGTTTAGTAGACATATTGGTAGTTTAGATGAAAGTGAATCCCAAAAAGGTAATTTTTTTGTCGGTGGTTCTTTTACTAGCTAAATATGATCCTGTTTTAGCTAAATTAATAGATAAAAACAATAACTTAAAACAAATTACTTGAGCCCCCGCATACAAAACGAAGTTATAAATTTGCTGGCCCAAGAAACTGATACCACTAAAGACATTTATTTCAAAACATGATCAGCTTATGGTAGGGGAGCCCAAGCGGGGATTTTTGCAGTTTCTCGAGCGCGTCAGAATATGACATGGGGAGAAACCTTGTTCCCTGTAAATGTACCACTTCCATATACCTATTAGATCTTAATACAGGGAAGTTCGTTAAGGGGGACCCGAAAAAAAGTTCTATCCTTAGAAAAACTTTAAATCGTTAGATTAAGATAAGGTAAGTTAAATACATGCAAAACAGTGTATATTTCAAAAATCTGACGGTTTGAGCGGGGCGTAAGGAAATGGGTGAGCCACAAAGTTTCACAAGGAAAAAGCGAATATTTCGAAAAATAAACGTCAGACCCAAAAACTAAAAAATACGTTTTCCATATTTTTTAAAATTCTATCGAATGATATCGAACTCGATCCGACACGGAGAGGGGTGGGGGGGGGGGGGTAATAAATAGGTAACATGCCATATTTAGCGAAATAAACATCACATCGAAAAACTGCAAAATATACGTATCTATTCAATATTTTTGAAAAATCTATCGAATGACGCCAAACACGACCCCCACGGGGTGGGATGTGGGGTTAATTTATAATATTAAATAGGAGCCCTCATTTTTTATTGTAGATTTTGTATTCCTTACGTAAAAATAAGTAACTGTTATTCGATACATTTAATCGGAAAAAGCGATTGTTGGAAATGGAAAATTAAATTAAAAAATGGAAAGTCCCCACTTAAATGCAAAACTTTACTTACCTCTTTTTGGTTTTAGGACCTAATCTTAACAACTCAATAAGTCCCCATAACGCTCGAGTAACTGCAAATTTAGCATACTATCCTCCCCTACTATTAGTTTTATTTTCCGGTAATAGTCTTTGGGAAATGAGAAATTCGTTTTCCGAAACTTTAGAAGAAGCAGCAGGAATAGCAAAAGAAGTGGGGTATTATGCCGGAATTTAAAAATAAACCAATAAAACGTATATAAAATTTTACAATGGGCTCAGCTGCGACGAAAAAATAACTTGTAGGTAGCAAAAAGTTGATGCTTTCAATGTAAATTTAGTTATAATATGTATTGCAACAACTTATAACAACATTAATACGTTTATCGTATTAAGAGACATGTATATAGTAGGTTTTCATGTCTATTCCCAAAAATCTATTAACACTAACTGATGAAGACTTACTAAAGAAAGGACAAACATTGTCACATATTTTAGTAGTTATACTGTTGTTAGTTGTCGTTATGTTTATAATACGGGGGCCCACAAAAATTGTCGAGGGTGCCCCCCAATCTTCAGCTACTCCACTGTCTGTGGGTAAAATTGAATGTCAAAATTGAGCTTTGTATCACAAACCATACATTTTGTATACATCAAATTTGACCTTCAAATAGTTCGTCAATTTCTTCATCAATTGATGACACTTAAAAGAAGAATATTTAATAGGGGATTAATTAAAAATAAATTAAATAACTAAACATGAATTTAAAAGGCTGGCGTGCATCTTACAATTTGGTCAAAAAGTTGCAATTCTAAATAAAGGATAAATGCAAAATTATCTCAGTTGTTTATAATAAATACCTACATTACGTTTCTCTGAAATACAAAGACACTTATTGAGAAAAAAATCGTTAAGATAACTAAAATAACTAAAGCCACGGAGTAAATATCAAGCATCAATATTCTCTTTGTATTTGTGGTGTAATATTTTTTATACAAATACTGACACGGTTGAACCATTTGGTATATTAGAATGGGATGATCAAATTTAAAGATAGTGTATACGAAAGTAAATAATTTAAGTCCTAAATCAATAATGGTACTAACCGAAGATGGTACTTTTATAGATTTAAATATTTTGCCTACGAGATTAATAGCGTATGTATTTTAGCAATTGACAAAATTATTCAGGTCCTTTTTCCATTATTAATTGTTGAATGTACTCCAAAACAACTAGAAAATAATGCAGCAAACGATAAAAATTAGGAACGAAAATTGGCTATGAATAAGGAAACGGTTGTAAAGAGTATAATAAAAAACAAAAAACAAAAAAATCGAAGTAAAAGAAGAACTAGCAGGATCAGAATAGGAACATGGAATATTAGGACTTTATTATGAGCAGGGAAAATGGAAGAGCTGGCGAATGAGATGGAAAAGTACAAGATCGAAATCTTAGCGCTACAAGAAATTCGATGAAAAAAATCAAGGAGCAATAGTAAAAAAGAAATACACAATGTTTTATTCCGGAGATACTAAACAAGGACATAATGGTATAATAGCCTTCCTAATTAGCAGCAAATTAAGGGACAGGGTGATATATTTTAAAGAAATATGTGGAATATTATCTTATGTCAGAATAAAGAACAAGCAATCTAATTTAACATTCATTAATGCATATGCTCCCACCGAGAATGCGAAAGAAGAAGACAAAAACGATTTTTACGAGAAACTCAAAGAGATATATGAAAATATACCCAGATATTAATTTTACTAATTAGTTGATTTCAACGCAATGATAGGAAAGCAAGATATAAACAAGTACGTAGCTGGCAAAGAATAATCCACACAATTACGAATAATAATGGGAGAATGCTTTGTAACCTAGCAGCAGCAACAGATACATTTATAATGAGCACACACTTCAAACACAAAAAAGAACATAAGGTAACATGGCTAATACCAGGATCAACGGAGGGTAATCAAATCGATCATATTTTGATTTCAAAAAAGTGGAGGAGAACAATTCAAGATGTCAGGTCATATCGTGGTGCAAATGCAGATTCTGACCACTTCCTAGTAATAGGAAATATGGAAATGAAAATAAATAAAGACATGAAATTCACGAAAAGAAAAAATTGGAACGTATGGAAACTAGATTCGTATACTGTTCAGAAAGACTATTCTAAAGAGTTTGAAGCAAATTTAAAAGTTTCGAACCCTAATAACATAGAAGAAACGTGGAAAGAAATAAAAGGTCACATTTCGATAGCAGCAGAAAAAGTAATAGGATACAAAAAATAAAAAGGCAAAAAGAATGGCATGACGAAGACTGCGAAACAGCAACCAGGGAAAAAACCTAGTTCGAAAGAAATGGCTGAAGACAGATAGAGAAGAAGATCTGGAAGAGTAGGAGAAAAAAGGAAGACTCCCAAAACCAACAGTTAATATTGATGCCAAAATATGGGAGAAATACTACGGATAGTTATTTAAGGCGAGAGAAAGTTCTCTCGAATACACAGAAGAAACAGACCTTGATGAAATCGATTTAACGTCATTTGAGGACTTTTTACGTGTGTTAAGAAATCTAAAACAAAAGAACGCAGCAGGCCCAGATGAAATCCCAAATAAGCTAATAAAACGAGACGGAGAAGAACTACAATGGAAAATATACGACCTAATAATAAGGATTTTGGGAAGAATAAAGAATACCCGAAGAATGGAAAACTGGATGGATATTTCCGATTCTTAAGAAAGAGGACAGCACAAAATATAACAACTATAGAAGAGTAACACTGTTAAACAGCTCCTACAAGATATTGACATGACTATTCAGACAAAAACTCTCAAAAAACATTGAAACTAAAATGGGAGACTACCAGCACGGATTCAGAGAGGGAAGGTCAACAATAGACGCAGTTCACATAATCACACAGTCAATTGAGAAATGTTATGAACATGATATCGACTTACACATCCTTTTCATAGACTTAACAAGACCCGACCTAATAGAAGACATGAAAAACCTAGATATACAAATGAAACTTATAAAGCTTACGAAAATGACAATGAAAGGGTCGACTGCAGCAATAATTACAGATAACGGAATCAACAAAAATATAGAAATAGCAAGTGGAGTACGACAAGGGGACTCTCTATCAACGTCACTATTTAATGTCGCTATAGAAAGAACAATAAGAGCTACAGAAATAAAAGGTACGATTATAACATCGACGTCGCAACTTGTGGCGTATGCTGACAACGTAGCATTAATTAGCAAAAACCTGAACAGTTTAAAGAAAGAATTTACGAAGTTATGCAAAGAAGCATCCAAAGGGGGTTTAGAAATAAATCAAAACAAAACAAAATACCTAACATGCTCAAGAAAAAGCCCAGTTAATGTGACAAACTTAAATATTGGTGAATATGAATTTGAAAAGTTAAAACACTTTAAATATCTTGGAGTCTCAGTTAATGGAACTAATGATAGAAGCATCGTAATTAATGAAAGAATCCAGGCAGGAAACAAAACCTACTGGAAATACAGTAACTTCCTCAAAGATAAGAAGATTACTCAGAATACAAAACTGAAAATTTACAAAGCAGCAATTAGACCAGTAATCACATATGCTGCTGAAGTAATGTATCTGACACAGAAAGAGGAAGAAAGATTGAGGATCCTAGAAAGGAAAATAATTCGTAGGATAGCAGGACCATTAAACTTAGGTAATAATGAATTTAGAAAACTTATGAACCACGAAGTAAGAGAACTTCTGAAAGGAGAAGACATCGTCAGATTTATCAAGAAAATTTCCAAATGGAGACCTGTATCAAGTAGACCACGAGGAAGACCCAAAACTAGATGGGAGAACCAGATAGTCGAGGACCTTAAGAAGATGGGATTTAGAGAATGGGTAACCATAAGCAAAAACAGGAACGAATGGAGGAAAATTGTAGAAGATGCCAAGTCACACAACCAATTGTAAAACCAAATTGTTAATGGGGATTGATTCACCGCGACAATCGAATCGGAAGAGCCCAAAGAGGGCGGCAATCACTCCGCTAGGAGTGTATATGCCACGATAAATTGTTGAATGTAATTTTCATAAGCTGTCTTGAATGTTCTTGAATAGACATGTTCTCTAAATTATCTAAGAGAGAACATAAATATTCATGCTCATTTTATTCTTATATTTTCTTGACCAAATCTTTTTTCTTCAGCCGAGTTATATTTTCAGCATTTTCGCATTAGCGATAACTACGAGTGTGTTGTGTGCTACACCTACTCCAATGATTAAAACCACGAAAAATGACACAACTAAGTGCTTTAATATAAATAGTGTATTTACACTTACAGAGTAATTTACAGATCTTAAAATTAAGCTTTAAATTAAGTTTAAATTTAAGTCAACTACTCTCAAGAGTCAAGAGCTATCATTATCGATGGAGAAAGATTGCGTTCCAAAATTACCTAAATCTAAAAGATAAATTACCTCTCGATGCTGCCAAAGTGGATATCGCAATACGAAATGCACAAAATATCTCACTATAACATCTCTATCCCACTAAGGCGATTTGACTACTTCTGAGTGGAATGAGTTATATCATTTTTCCATCGCTTTTTATACTGGCTTTATTTCTGCTTTATTGATACTGCCCTAACATCGATTTGTTTTTCATTTGATCTTATCTTCTATTTATGTGTTATTATTTGTCTATTTCACCACTTCCGTTTAACAATACTTTCCTTGCCTGAAGCTTGACTTCTCTTCACCACCCTTAAACTTCTATTTTTCTTAATAACAGTGGTAATTTGTTTAGTATTATATTGCCTTACGTCCTTTCTCACTGTTTTATTAATAAATATGTTTATAAAGCTTTTGTAGTACGTATACGTTCGTGCCGTTTTTGTTCTTAATTTGTTTTCTTATCTCAATAAGTCTTTTAATCTCTTGACTGATTTTTTACGAATATTGCAGGCAGTTAGCAGTTAGCTAAACATAATTAAAATACCAAATATTGCAAAATATTAAATTTACAATTAGTCCTGTCGCCAGGGGGGTACAACGGCCTCCTTAATTCAGATGGACTTACCCAAGTTTTTTATGTATTTTGACCCGTAGAATACGAATTTTTTAGGTAACAGTTGATCCGAATGTCGATAAGTTTGTTATAAACAAAGAACTTGAGGAATTACATAACAGCGATTTTTCGCAAAACAAAACATTTTTTTGCATTTTTTGGGTGATTCTCAGCAAAAAATGGTCTTACAAGTTTTTTCGTAGGATGCATAGTTTTAGGAATAAACGCGGTTGAACTTTAAAAAAATTGAAAAAGTGCAATTTTTGAACCCGAATAACTTTTGACCAAAAAATAAAATAGCAATTCTGCTTACTGCATTTGAAAGTTCAAGTCAAATTCTATCGGCTTAGATTATTTGCATTGCTAAAAATTAAGTTTTTATTTGTTAAACAAAGCCATAAACACATAGTGTTTCCCATGCCCAATGCATGCGTTTTAATGTACGTAATCTACGTAGAAATTGTGTGTATGCGCGCCTACTCGTTCGATTTCAAATGGGAAATGCATTGAAAACATCATTCAATAACTATGTGTTTATAGCTTTGTTTAACAATAAAAAAATTAATTTTTAGCAATGAAAGTAATCAAAACCGATAGAATTTGACTTGAATTTTCAAATGCGGTAAGCAGAATTGCTATTTTATTTTTCAATCAAAAGTTATTCGGGTTCAAAGTTTCAAAATTTTTCGATTTTTTGAAAGTTCAACCGCGTTTATGTCGAAAACTATGTATCCTACGAAAAAACTTGTAAAAACGTTTTTTGCTTAGAATGACCCAAAAAATACAAAACAATGTTTTGTTTTGCGAAAAATCGCTGTTATGTGATTCCTCAAGTTATTTGTTTATAACAATCTTATCGACATCCGGATCGACTGTTACCCAAAAAATTCGTGTTCTACGGGTCAAAATACATAAAAAAAACTTAGGTAAGTCCATCTGAATTAACGAGGCCGTTGTACCCCCACTGGCGACAGGACTAAATCAGAAGAAGCTGATGTAATGTTTTTTTTTAATATTTAAAATAAAGAAAAATCACACGGTTGTTTTAGTACATTTTATTTTAGAATTATTCATCTAAATCAGTGTTATATATTATACATATTATGTATCAAATATTGGCTGACGGTCGATATGACCTAAAAATTATTTATTATACCTAATCCCGTTCCGAATTTTTATTTAGTTTGTGATAACACTGTCAATATTTGCTTCAGTATTCTAGGACACGGTACGAAAAAGGTCTTTGCTTTGTGTTCATGATATCTGGGGTTTATTGAGACTAACAAATAATGTTAACAAGATGCGTGCTATCTACAACTATTACAGAATATGTAAAGAAAATGTAATAACACGTAGATGTACCTATATCTAAGCTTCCGCTTAATCAGCTTAAGGATACAGTTTGTTCTTTGTAGCTTTTGGATTCACCTAAATTCCTACCTACATCATCCGTCCATCTTCCATTTTTTTTTATTTTTGCAGTGGAAATATATGACCACGATATTGTACCCTTTACATGCCTCTGTTCCTTTCTATCTTATTCAATATCTATCCAATTCTCCACCCCTAATAGGCGACCGGGAGATACCCCTAAAATGACCAGGTACTGACCACGGAGAGGTGAATGGCTAATTTTATTCATACTTTATATTTTTGAAGGTGCTGAAAACGAAAATGAGGTTTATATTGAATTTTATGTGGGGGAACATTGTCAAAATCGCAATTTTAACCTAAAAAAAATAAATCACGTTTTTTTTGCGTTTACCTCGCTACACCTCTGTTCGATTTTAATATTTTTTTCTGAAATTTTTACAGTATATAGCTCTAACATTTCTAAAGACAACGGTACCTGCTTTAAGCTTTAATTCTTATCCTGATAAAGGTTATGAATTTTTCAAAGAAAAAGGTGCGGATTTGTGCATTGCAAAGTTTAATCGCAAAAGTTGAGTGATATTGACGTTTGTGCTAAAATAGAGAGTACAAAGAAGTTTTCTGGAAATTTTAGATCAAAATGTTTCATAGAAAAAAATAGTGCAACTTTTATTATCGACATTAGAAATCCCCAATATAACGGTTATTTTTCGAGATACTGACCGTGGGTGGTGAATGGCTAATTTTGGTCTTAGATTATGTTTTTGACGGTGCTGAAAACGAAAATGAAATTTATTTTAAATTTTAGGTGGGGGAATATTGTCAAAATCGCAATTTTACCATAAAAATAAAAAAAAGTGAAATCAGGTTTTTTGCGGTTAACTCGCTACAACTCTGGTCGATTTTAATATTTTTGTCTAAGGTTTGTACACTAATATGTTGCTCACTTTTATGAAGACAACTGTAACTGTTTTAAAATTTTAGTCTTATTCTAGTAAAAGTTATGAATTTTTTAAAGTACCAGGTGCAGACTCGTAAAATGCAAAGTTTAATATCAAAAGTTAAGAGGCAAAATTTAAAATTTATCTTATTAATCACGTTTATGTTAAAACATAGATCACAAAGAAGTTTTCTGGAAAGTTTTAGTTACAAATGTTTAATAGAAAAAAAAATGGAGCAACTTTTAATATAGACGTTATACGTCCACAAAATAACGCTTATTTTTCGAGATACTGACCATGGGAGATGAATGGCTAATTTTGGTCTTATTTTATGTTTTAGATAGTGCTGACAATGAAGAAGAGGTTTATTTTGAATTTTATGTAACGGAACATTGTCAAAATCGCAATTTTAACCTAAAAATGAAAAAAAAGTGAAGTCACGAATTTTTACGTTTAACTCGCTACAACTCTGTTCCATTTTAATATTTTTTTTCTAAAATTTCTACGGCATAGATTTCTTACCTTTGTGAAGACTATGAAAGTAACTGTAGTCTTTCAGCTTTTTTTTTTATAAAAGTTATGAATTTTTAAAAATAAAGGTACAGACTCGTGAATTGCAGAGCTAAATCGCAAAAATTAAGTGACAAAATTTAAAATTTATCTATTTGATTACGTTTATGTTAAAACATAGGGTTCAAAGAAGTTTTGTGGGGAGTTTTAGGTCTAGATGTGCTATAGAAAAAATATGGTGCAACTTTTAAATTTAAGAAAAACGTCACCATCAAAAACATAAAGTAAGACCAAAATTACCCATTCACCACCAATGATCAGTATCTCGAAAAACTAGCGTTATTTTGGGGATTTATAAAGTAGATATTAAACGTTAGACCATTTGTTTTCTATAAAACATTTTGATCCAAATCTTTCCAGAAAACTTCTTTGTACTCATATTTTATTTTTGAATTTGATTTAAAATATATATTTCAAATTTTGTCAGTCAAATTTTGCGATTAAACTTTGCAATTCACGAATCTGCACCTTGTACTTTAAAAGATTAATAACTTTTACTAGAATAAGACTAAAAGCTTAAAGCAGAAACCATTGTCTTCAAAAAAGTGAGCGATATATAGTGTACAAACTTTAGAAAAAAATACTAAAACGGACCAGAGTTGTAGCGAGCTAAACGCAAAAAATGTGATTTCATTTTTTTTTTATTTTTAGGGTACAATTGCAATTTTGACAATATTCCCCCACCTAAAATTTAAAATAAATTTCATTTTCGTTTTCATCACGGTCAAAAACATAATCTAAGACCAAAATAAGCCATTCTCCACCCATGGTCAGTATCTCGAAAAATAAGCGTTATATTGGGGATTTCTAATGTCGACATTAAAAGTTGCACTATTTTTTTTTTCTATAAAACATTTTGATCTAAAACTTACCAGAAAACTTCTTTGTACTCTCTACTTTAACATAAACGTGATTAGGAAGCTAAATTTTAAACTTCGTCACACAACTTTTGCGATTAAACTTTGGAATGTACAAATCCGCACCTTTTCCTTTGAAAAATTAATAACCTTTATTAGGATAAGAATAAAAACTTGTACCGTTATCTTCAGAAATTTTAGAGCTATATACTGCAAAAATTTCAGAAAAAAATATTAAAATCTCAGTATTTCGAAAACTAAGCGCTTTTTTGAGGGTGTCCCGCTCGTGTATAATAGCTCAGGGGTCTCCTGCTATACTCTGTTCTGTTCTTACTGACATGCACTACTCTGTCAATCATTAATTTGTAGTAGATCTTCTAAGAATTCAGCTATTAGGATAATTTATTTGTATACTAGTTGTTAGTTCTTCCAATGCTTCAACGATTATTTCATCTGATTATACAGTGCGCTGGAATAAGTGTTACCCCTCCCCATTACCTTATTTATTTTTTGCACATAAGCAAAACGTTCGGATAGGTCGATTTTTAAAATAACCATAGTATATTATAGCATCAATGTTTCAAACCTTACGCAATTTCTCTTCAGGTGACAGTCATAATTTTGATTTTTTTAAATGGGAAAGTACATTATGTGACACCTCATTTAAAAGCTTTTGGTATACTGATTAAAAATATATATAATACTTGCTCAAAATTTCGCTCCAATGTTTTTTAAATGGATTCATTTTTTTCGAATCCTGAGTCCGTTTTGGGTAGGTTATTTTATCGTATAATATTTTTGTCTTTAATTTTTAAGTACTTTTGACTCTAAATTATTAAGTTATGAGGTATTCTAGCACTAAAAGTTACTCTTGCTTCAAGTTGGTAAAATACACCGTTTTTTTTTAAATTTTTTTTTGAATTTTTTTCAAATTCAATAAAACGAAAAATTTTCAAATTAATTTTTCTAGAAAAGTGTGTTCTACCGACTTAAAGCCAGAGTAACTTTTAGTACTAGAATACCTCACAATGTAATAATCCAGTGTCAAAAATGCTTAAAAGTGAAAGCCAAAAAAGTTATGTGATAAAATAACCGTTGCCCTAGCCAAATCGCACGCCTATGATCGGTACTAGAAATTCGCAATGGATGGAATCCATTTATCTTTGGAAGATAAATATACGTACCGATTTTCGTTTTTCTAAATTGAAGCGTTCTGGAGGTATTTAAGAAAAACTAATTACAAGGCGACATTTTCAAAGAGCTCTAGCTCCCTTAGAAAGCATTTTCGGACTAGGTGAATTGAGCTAAATGGTCTTCAAACTATCTGAAGAATCTCCTGTCTTCATTTGTCGGTAGAGTTTCTGGACACCCTGTATATGTGAAAAAATCCTAATTTAAAAATCGAATAACTTTTGCATTTTACATTTTTTTCTAATTCTGTAAATAAAGTAGTTTACAGGAGGGTCAAAATATAGTGAATAACCCTGTACTTTCCGATTTAAAAAAAATCAAAATTATGACTGTCCCCTGAAGAGGTATCGCGTATAGTTCGAAACAGGGATGCTATAATATACTATGAATATTTTAAAAATCGACCTGTTTAAGCATTTTGCTTATGTGCTAAAACTGAATAAGTTAATGGGGGGGGGGGGGGTAACAAGTTATGTACCTGTGCCGATGGCGTCGAAAGACGTCGTCCGCCCTCGAGTTAAAATGTGAATGATGCTTCCTAAGAGAACTAAAGCTCTTTGACAGGAACGCCTTGTAATTAGTTTTTTAAATAACTCCAGAACGCTTCTATTTCGAAAAGAGAAGACTGGTATGCGTATTTACCTTCCTGAAATAAATTGATTCCATCAACTGCAAATTTCTAGTACCGGTCGTAGGCGTCCGTTTTGGGTAGGGCAATGGTTATTTTATCTTATAACTTTTTGTCTTTAACTTTTAAGCATTTTTGATACCGGATTATTACATTTTGAGGTGTTATTCTCGCTTTAAGTCGATAGAATACACCGTTTCTAGAAAAATCGATTGAATTTTTGAAAAAATTTATCAAAAAAATAACCGGTGTATTTTACCGACTTAAAGCAAGCTTTATAAATTAAGTACAGTGGAACCTCGATAAGTCGGCCCCCGATAACCCGGACCGATTTTCACCAGACAAACATTTCAACAATAAAAATGTATGTATTATGTTAAAACATTTTATCTGTAGCCGCTTCTGGAATATCTTAAAAATATCGAGTTTCATTGATAAAACTTGGCTTGGACGGTAATATAATATTTGAGAGATAATGGGTATTTGTGTAAGTAATTTGAACTATACGGTAAAAATGGCTCATGGCACACGGCGGCAGCGGCGGCAGAGCGACGATCATTATCCATTATGGGGCTATCGCAAACAACAGGCACCTTTTATTCCTTTATTTATTTTCAACTGTCTTTTAAAAAATTATTTTTAGAACAATGGTCTTTTAAACTTTAAACAATGAAAGAGCCACTGTTCTTAAATAAACATTACATCGTTCCGATAGCAGATGAAATTGACACAACCGAAACTGACTGAGTTTTTTTTACCTAGAAATGAACAATACTCTATCTATACTGTCTATACTATACTCTATACTCTATACAATATACAACTATAATAGGTAAGTTAGATGTGTACTGTGCATATATATTTCATGTTATTTTAATTGTAACGGACTTTATCTATAAGTATACCGTATTTTATTAAATTTTACAATGCTCTCCGGCTAACCCGGATTTTCGATAACCCGGATCGGCCGCGGTCCCGATTAATCCGAGTTATCGAGGTTCCACTGTACTAGAATACCTCATAATTTAATAATCTACTGTTAAAAATGCTTAAGAATTAAAGGCAAAAAAGTTGTGCGATAAAATAACCGTTGACCTGCCCAAACCGGACGCTTATGACCGGTACTATAAATTCGCAATTGATGAAATCGATTCATCTCTGGAAGATAAATAAACGTACCAGTTTTATTTTTTATAAATTTTTTTTTTCAAATTCAGTAAACGAAACATTTTCAAACTGCATTTTCTAGAAAACGGTATATCCTACCGATTTAAAGCCCCTAGTACCTTTTAGTACTAGGATACCTCACAATTTAATAATCCAGTGTCAAAAATGATTAAAAGTTGAAGACAAAAAAGTTATGCGATAAAATAACCGTTGCCCTACCCCCTACCAAAAACGGACGCCTATAACCGACACTGGAAATTCGTAATAGGGAACGTGCATAACATTTTAAATTAAAAAAAAATGTTATAGTCTAAGATCCGAATAGGAGGACGAAATGTACCCATCTGCTTGCCGGATGAAACATTTTTTTTTATTAAATTTCATACGTAGACAAACACGACCAGCATGGGTTGCCTTTCAAAATCGTGTCATAGCTATCCTTAAGGGGGGGCCGTAGGGGTTGAAATCAACATTTCAAGCACATTTTTGTGAATTTTTTTTTTAAAATATGATAAAATTATTTTACTTTTAAATTAAATAAGCGTATTCAGTATAATTCAAAGAATACTCAAAAAAAATTCAAGGAAAAATATTGAAAAATAAGCCAACGGTGGCAAATTTTTAAAGACACCTCGAAAAAAAAATGGATTTTGCGGTGGACATCCGAACTTATCATTGGCTCATGGTAAACAAAAAATTCAAAAAGACTTTATTATACCCCCATTCCACGAATATACGACCTTCTTGGATTATCGCGACAACGAATATTTTACTGTGCAACATATGAAGAACGAAAATAACTTGCAAATTATATTGTTGTTTATTGGAGTAATTATTAGAGCAAAATAATTTCGTACTTCTTATGTTGCACACTAAAATATTCGTTGTCGCGATAATCCAAAACAGTAGATAGTATATTCGTGGAATACACCATAGCTTATATGTTTATCGAGATAAATCTGTCGAGATTTTTTAGTTATAACGATTTTTTACTTTTTGGTATCACTCAGAAATCACAACAACGAAATTTTTTGCACAAAAAAGGGCAAAAATCAACATATTTATTATTGTTAAATACAAAATGAGCATATAACAAAAAATATATCGACAGCGTTACCTCAAGGAATGTCTAAAGAAAATATGTATATACAAAATTCCAGGCGGGTCGGTCAAGTAGTTTTTGAGTTACAATGTCTACAGCCTTTGAAAAAAAGCAGTTTTGAGGAAAAAGCCTTTGAAGTATTGTCAACTTTTATTTTCAATTTCATTTTTGTCTGTCAAATCGTAAAATGATCCACACCGGAATATCTTTTTGAAAAAGCCTTTGAAGTATTGTCAACTTTTATTTTCAGTTTCATTTTTGTCTGTCAAATCGTAAAATGATCCACACCGGAATATCTTTTTGAATCGCGGAGTAATTTACAAAACAAAATGAGAACCGCTGTTGACCGTTGTTCATTACGTTCAAGCTTGCTGACGCGAACCTACTGCAAAGCGAGTCGAAGATAGGGATATTCAACACTATCTCCCTACCTTCTACTCGCTTTGCAGCATCTTTGCGCCATCGCGCTTGAGAGTAGAGAGAAAAGGTCAACAGCTGTTCTCATATTCTTTTGTAAATTACCCCCCATTCAAAAACATATTCCGGTGTACATCACTTTACGATTTAGCAGACAAAAAAAAGTTGAAAATAAAAGTTGACAATACTCTAAAAGCGTTTTTCTCAAAACTGCTTTTTTCAAAGCCTGTAGACATTGTAACTCTTAAACTACTTGACCAACTCACCTGGGATTTTGTACATAGTTTCTTTAGACATTCATTGAGGTAACACTGTCGAGATATTTTTTGTTTTATGCTTATATTTTGTTTAACAATAATAAATATGTTGATTTTCACCCTTTTTTCTGTAAAAAATTCGTTGTTTTGATTTGTGAGTGATACTAAGAAGTCAAAGATCATTAAAACTAAAAGAAACTTGACAACGTTACCTCTAGAAACTCATAAGCTAATAAAATCTTTTTGAATTTTTTGTCTACCATGATCCAATGATAAATTCTGATGTTCACCGTAAAATTTCGTTGTTTTTTTGAGGTGTCTTTAAAAATTTGCCACCGTCGGCTTATTTTTCAATATTTTTTCTTGAATTTTTTTTTGAATATTCTTTGAATTTTACTTAATATGCTTATTTAATTTAAAAATAAAATTATTCTTCATACTTAAAAAAAATTTACAAAAATTTGCTTAAACTTTTGATTTCAACCCATACGGTCCCCCCTTTAGGATAGCTATGACACGATTTTGATAGGCAACCCATGCTGGTAGTGTTTGTCTATTTATGAAATTTAATCAAAAAGATGTTTCATCCGACAAGCAGATGTAGATTTTTATTACAAGGTACATTTCGAGCTCTATTCGGATCCCGTACTATTATAAATCACAACAGAACATAATTTGAAACATGTACCAAAGATAAAAAAATTGTTTTTGTGTTCCGTTTGGCCCCTAAAGACGATTCTAAATTCAAATTATAGCAGCTAGCCCAAAACGCGTCGTGACGTCATATGGTTATATGTTTACGTTCTGCACCAATAAAGTAAACAAAATTGTATATACTTTTAAATTGGACATTATAAACGTCAGTAGAAAATACAGTTATGTGACGTCACAAGTGTTTTGATCGTTTGAACTATTTTGAATACTCGTACTTTTACAAAATGGCACTAAACAACACTTCTAGTGTTTTCTTCTATTTTCCATAGTAAACCTTCTTTCCTTTCTTTCAAAAACTGTACTTCAAACTCCAATCTTAACAAACTGGTATACCGGGTGGTGAATTGGAAAGCGGGCCATAGGAAACTCAATGTAAAATTCTAAACTGTTGAATTCCTGCTTCCCTAATTATTTTACATCAAAAGTCATAAGAAACTATTTGTAGAGAATTGAAATCTGTATTGAAAACCACTGTTAATATTGTTCTACGAACAATAATTATTCAAAATTTTGTAAAAATATAATACATTTTTCAGAGTAATACGCCAAAGTTAGGCCACACGCAATACCATAATGTGTATAAGGTTGCATTTGTTGACAATAAATTTATTATATTAACAATTTGAACTGTCAATTTTTTTATTTATTTTATCAATTACTGTTTAAAACACAATAAAGTTGATAAGATACCTTTAGTTAAGGAGAAGTATTAATAATAAAGATATCTTCTTCAGTCAATAATGTGCTCACTGTCAGTTAAATAATAACGTGTGGCCTAACATGCCCACACATACCTACTGCGGTAAATACATTATATTTTTCAAAATTTTGGAATGTGTTTAAATCGTAGAACAATTGTAACTTCTGTTTCTAATACAGATTTCAATCCTCTACAAATAACTTCTCATGACTTTTGATGTAACATAATTAGGGAAGCAGAAATTCAACAGTTTAGAATTTTACATTGAGTATCCTATGGCCCGTTTTCCGATTCACCACCCTGTATATTATTGTGACCATTGGTAACGGACAACTCGTAACGGCAACAGTTCGTAACAGCGACACTTCGTAACGGCGACATTTCGTAACTATACAAATTCGTAACTATACAAATTCGTAACTATACAAATTCGTAACGGAAATTCGTAACTCAAAATTGAATTATTTTGTTTATTTTTGTTAACGTGGAAACTAAATGTTATTATTAAGCAAGAAACCCATTATGAACGGCCAGCACGGCACAGCCCGGCACGGCACAGCACAGGCCGGCCCGTCCAAAAACCCATTTGTAACGGCCAGCGCGGCACGGCACCGGAAAAATGATCATTTGCCGTAGATGATAATGTATTTTTATTAATAAAATATATACAGAGAGGGGCTAAATTATCGAATAAATTCATTTTCTCTAAAATGGACGGCTTTGGAAGAAAATACCAAAACAGGTCGATTTTTACTTTTAAATTACAATTTTTTGGCATATACAGTGTAACCTCGATTATCCGTCACCTCTGTTAACCGTCAGGGTCCATTAAGTTATATTGTATACACAAGTAAAAATTGAGTCATCAATTCATTTTGTTTGAGCATTGCGATAAGCCAAACGAAATTCATTGAAATGTATGATACACGTGCAGTTATGCCATCACCGCATTGTTTTATGTAAATAATTTTTGTTCTTATTCAGGGCTCTGGATTAAATTTCAATTTAAATAGGTAATGATAAATGATACCATACTTTTAGAGTTCTATTTTTAGAATCGCAAGCCGAAAATAAAAATGTACATCACACGAATTATTAGTTAATATCTGTGTGTCACCATAACAGTATGATTTTTATTTTTTTAATGTTCTGTTAACCGTCTTCTCGATTATCCGTCATACCCTTGGTCCGGTGCCCTGACGGATAATCGAGGTTCCACTGTATTTCATACTAGAGACGTCATTCATCTGAGCTTAATGATGTAATCGATGATTTTTTAAATGGGAATAGGGGTTGTGTGGCATCTCATTTGAAAAGGTGTTCAATCCTCTATTCAGTAATATAAACAATAATATCATTATTTGTAGAGGGTGGCCAAAACAATAATTTTTAAATTACATTAATTGACGCAAAAAGAAGAATGTATGTAATTTATTTAACTCAAAATACATTGTACTGCTGTCAGTAAATAGAAAAAAATGTTTATTTCACAAATAAACATTTCGTTTCACTTAAATTAAATCACAAACAGCCTCCCACCTACCTCTTGACAGTTTGAACATTTAACTTAAGCGAAAAACAATGTTTTTTGCCAAATAAACATTTTTTTCTATTTTCTGACATCATTAGAAAGTATTTTGAGCTAAATAAATTGCATACATTCTGCTTTTTTCGTCAATTAATTTAATTAAAAAAGTATTTTTTGACCACAAATGAGATGCCACACGACCCATATTCCCATTTAAAATAATCATAGATTACGTCATCACGCTCAGATGGATAACGTCACTAGTATGAAATATATGCCAAAAAATTGTAATTTAAAAATAAAAATCGACGTGATTCGGGATTTTTCTCCAAAGCCGTCCATTTTAGAGAAAATGAATTTATTCCATAATTTAGCCCATCTCTATATAGGAGAAAAATGTTATGTATTGTTTTAATTTTATTTTAGAAACGCATCATGTCATCTATGATATATTTTAAAAACTATCGTAAAATAAAAGTTTTTAAAAGACATAAACTACACAATTTTAATGAATATGCATCATGTTAAAAAAACGAATTCATGGTTAAAAGATAATGTACGTGTCCATTGATCAAAATGTTCGGATATTTGTACCCATGCATTGTCCTTTTTCTTGCTATCGTGATAACCTGGGTCCGATGCATCATACAAAAATGGGTATTCTCTGACACTCTCAATTAAAAGTTCGTCCATATTATTTCAAAAGAAACAACGCGCTTTCAATTAAAAAATCAACAATATAATATTTTATAACAATTATGACACACTGGCGCCGACTGGCCGTTCAGAGGCCGTTCGACTCCAACGGATTTAATTCTACTCGGAGAATTTCGGCCGTTCCGTTTGCGTGCTGGCCTGTGCCGGGCCGGGCTGGCTGCTCATAATGGGTTACGTTGCATTTAAAACTATACAAATGAATTTGGACTGTCCTGTGCCGTGCCGGGCTGTGCCGTGCTGGCTGTTCATAATGGGTTTCTTGCTTTACAGTTATAATTGAAATTATGTTTAACAATTTAACGAATCAATACCGGGATAAACATGTTTAACACATTTTATATTTCGTGTTTGAGGATATATTAAAAGTCTTAATGTCCGACTGGTATATTATTTGACAAATAATGACATGATTTCGAAGTCAGTTAAGTATGATAAAATGCCCTAGGACGTTATTTTGAAAAATATTGCCCTAGGGCATTAAATTTAAATAACTAGTTAAATACTGTCACGTTGACAAATAACAACTACTAAGTAAAACTATGGTTACCACAATTACGCTACGACTATTGCTGGTAAATGTACTTATTTGAAAAGTAATTAATTCAAAATTCAATCAAAATTTTTGCATATAAGTAGATCATACATTTGGCGCGCTAACAAGTGGATGACAGTGAGGTTATTTTATTGCTGTAAATAAACAAACCTTCTTCTACTGCTAAAAGATATGAATTATGTTAATTTGTTGATAAATAGATGTATTTTTATATTACCGTATTGAGACTTTATGAACTGCGAGGATAACTAAGTGAGTTTTGATATTTTGTTTGGTGGTTCCAATAAGGTGCCACTAGGCCATCGGTAACTAGTAGGTATGTTTTGGTACAGAATTCCAAAATGAAAAGACGTCTTGATTTGAGTAAAATAACAAGTAATGACGCTTACGATTTACTAAGAGAGATAAAAGTTGTTTCATTCGATTTCACGCTAAATAATTTTTTCGTTTGTGGCCTAGTGGTTCCACATGGTACCACCTTTTTTTATAGTAATTACAAAGTTTTAATATAAAAAAATTCTTTATTTTGTATATTGTTTGCCCTAATATGTTCTAAAAACAAATTATTCACCATCTAATACAAAAAAAAAGTCCGTCCGCAAAGGGTTAAGGACAAAGGAATAATGAAGTGATTCGTGAAATCTTTCCTGTGATTCGTGATTTTAGACATTCCCAACTTTCTAAATAAACATAGTTTAAAGAAAAGGTTATAATTACCTAAATGCCTTAAAAATATGAAATGCCTTAATAATGTTTATCCTGATATAGTGCAGTCACTGAAGGTGGATATGAGCTATTACCTCCGATTTTGTTGAACCTCCATCGATTTGCATGAAAATTTGTGAGTGGTTAGAGGGTATCTCAAGGAACAAAGGTGACATGGTGCCAACTTGCGCTTTTACCCTGGGGGTGGATGCCACCCCTTCTCGTGGGTGAAAATTATTTTATTGAAAATAACCCCCTAATTCGATAGAGGAACAAATTTTAAGCAAAATTTGTTAGATAAAGTTATTAAAATAAATCAAAATTTTTGAGTTATTAAAGATCAAAGATTTTAATTTTTCTTGAGAAAAATGCATGTTTTTAACCGATTTTTCATCAATAACTCAGAAACTATACGTTTTTGCAAAAAATTATTACATATTACCAAAATTGAAGCTAATAAGAAATGAAATAAACCCCTTACTAGAAAAACCTTTTAATATTAACTAAAAGTGAGTTATAGGTAATTGAATATACAGTGCGGTGGAATAAGTGTTGCCCCCCCTGTTAACTTGTTTATTTTAAGAATATAAGCAAAACGCTCGGACAGGTCGATTTTTAAACTAATCATAGTATATTATAACATCAACGTTTCGAACTTTACGCGATCCCTCTTTAGGTGACAGGCATAACTTTGATTTTTTTAAATGGTAAAGTACATCATGTGACACCTCATTTAAAAGCTCTTAAAATACTGATTTTAAAACTGTATAACACTTTAATCCTTTTTGAGATCGTAGGCGCAAAATTTCGGTCGAACTCTTTTTAAACGCATTTATTTTTTTCAAATTCTGAGAAAACTAATAAGTACTTTTGAAAAATTTAGACGCAGAATGAAAGATTAGATTATTACCGATGGCTGACAGTCCCTTAGAATAAACAAAAAGTTTCTTTTGAATGATATATTTGAAATTAAAAATCACACTAAATTTTCTCTTTTTTCATCACTGTGACTTATTAAAATAAACAGTATAGGAGTTCTCAGGGATTTTGGACCATCGAGAATACTGTGATATTTCATTCTGCGTTTAAATTGTTCAAAAATATTTATTAGTTTTTTTAGGATTTGAAAAAAATGATTGCATTTAGAAAGAATTCGACCAAAACTTTGCGCCTACGCTCCCAAACAGGATTAAAGTATTATACATTTTTGAAATCAGTATTTTAAGAGCTTTTACATGAGGTGTCACATGATGCACTTTCCCATTAAAAAAAATCAAAGTTATGGCTGTCACCTGAAGAGGGATCGCGTAAAGTTCGAAACGTTGATGCTATAATATACTATGATTAGTTTAAAAATCGACCTGTCCGAGCGTTTTGTTTATATTCTTAAAATAAACAAGTTAACAGGGGGGGGCAACACTTATTCCACCGCACTGTATATTTTTTTCGGCGAGTAAAAAAATCAAAATATCCAAGCTTAACTAACGGGAAAATGATGCATTTTATAACATAATCTTATTAAACATTTGCTAAAGTACTTAAACATATCTATCAAATGAGCCCCCGCACATGTTGCTAGTATTAAAATTTATGCCCCAAAATTTTTTCAAAATTTATCTTTTAAAAATTTTTCCAAAAAATGTTATTTTTTTTTAATAACTCCGTTCATTTTCACGATATCAGGTTCATCTAAAAACCATTTGAAAGATAATTCCACAATCTATTTAACCACGTTGAATTTAATCTTTTAAAACCCTTACTTTTTTAAAAATAAAAGGTAAAATGGCCCTGGTTACATGGTTCTCACAGCAAAATTTAAGATTTAAACGTTTTTATCTCGGTTATTTTTTACCCTAGAGAAATAGTGAAACAAGTAGAATATTTGATCTAAAAAAACTAAAATTTAGTTACATATAATTTTTTACGTATATTGAGTATTTTTGGAGTTATTATCAAAAGAATATGAAAATGACGATAATTTTAAAAATAATGATTTTTTTAAATTATATCTTTTTTTCAACAATATGCATTCTAAACCGGTCAAATTATTATTATTATTGAAATCATTACATATGCTAATATAAATAAGTTCTTGTAAGGATTACTATAAATTTTAATTTTTGTGGAAATGGCGTATATTTTATTTTTCAATTTTTCCTAAAAAATTCGAAAGGTTCTCTTATTTTCATCATAACTTGCTTAATTTTGACGCTATTAACTTGTTCTGAAGCTCATTTGATAGATATTCCGAAGCACTTTGACAAGTGTTTATCAGGTATATTTCATACATTGCATCGTTTTTCCCGTTATTTAAGCTTGAATACTTAGATTTGAGTACTCGTCGAAAAAAATATGCAATCAATTAACAATAACTCACTTTTAACTAACATTAGTTTCGTTCTTTAAGTGAGAAATGTATTCAGTTTTTTATTATCTTCAATTTCAATAATAATAACAATAACTTTTTTGTAATAGCTTATAGTTTTCGAGTTATACGTGAAAGACTTCTTTAAATCATGCATTTTTTTAAGAAAAAATAAAATATTTGGTGTTTAATAACTCAAAAAGTGTTGATTTATAGTAATAATTTTATATAACAAATTTTGCTTATAATTTATGCTTATGGTATTATTTTTAATAAAATATTTTTCACCTCCGAGGAGCGGTGGCATTCACCCCCAGGGTAAAATCGCAAGTTGGCATCATGTCACATTTGTTCCTTGAGGTATTTTCTAGTTACTCACCAATTTTCATGAAAATCAATGGAAACTCAACGACATCGGAGATGAAAACCTTCAGTTACTGCACTAATGCTGATTCGTTAAATTGATAAACATAATTTCATTTATAACTGTAATAACAGTTAGTTTCCACGTTAACAAAAATAAACAGAATAATTCAATTTCGTTACGAATTGTCCGTTACGAATATGTATAGTTACGAACTGTCGCCGTTACGAACTGTAACGTTACGAGATGTCATGGAACCATATATTATTACAATGACATACAATAGATGTCATTAAAATATAAATATTTCGTGACGATGAGCTGGCCAAATACCCAAGTAAGTGGAGGCCAATAAACTAAAGAAGAAGAAGAAGAAGAAGAATATAAATACAACCATAAACATAAATAAAGTATAACTATGTGACGTCACGGGTCGTTTGAACTATTTTAAATACACAGAAGATTTTAAATTTGTACTTTAAATAAGTTATTATGAGTTTTTGAAGCATGAAATTTTGGAAATCTCATTTTTAAACAAAACTGAACATTATTATGTACCGAACATTTTTAATAACTTTCATACAGATCAAAGAATATATGAAATTGAAAACCCGTTTGATATCATAGAATTGGAAGCTGCAATAAAAATGGGCCGAGTACGGCCCCTGGAAAAGATTTCATTACGTACGAAATAATTAATAATCTATCGAGTGAAGCTAAAATATCTTGTTGGAAATATATAATGATTGGTGGGTTAATGCAAATTATATTAACCAACTAAAAGAAATAACTATTTGTCTCATTTTAAAACCGAAAAAAGATAAGAATATGGCAACTTCTTATCGTCCTATATCCCTTATGTCTTGTCTAACAAAAACTTTGGAAAGAATGATCAAAACACGTGTTGAGTGGTTTATTGAACGAAATGCATTATTGCCGCAAAATCAATATGGTTTTCGTAGGGGTTGTAGTAGTTTAGATGCAGTTACCCATTTAGTTAATGATATTCAGATGACACTCTCAGAAAATAAATATTTAGTTAGTCTATTTCTTGATATAAAAGGTGCATCCGACTCCGTGGATTTAAATTTACTAAAAAATAAAATGATAAATATTGGTCTCAGTAATAATGCTTTTCATGCTATAGTGCAGATTTATCACTCGCGCAATATTTACATTAGGGATCATAATAACGTATTACATGGCCCCAGAACTGTCTACCAAGGTATACCTCAGGGTTCTATATTAAGTCCTACACTTTTTAATATATATTCAGCTGATATATACTCCTTGGTTACCAAAATTCACTGAATTCACTGCATTCAATTTGAGGATGATATCTGTATATATTCCATCCAACAAACCTATGATGGTTGTGTGGGGCTTTGTAAACCATGATGCAAACTGCAATTAAGTGGACTGACGACACTGGTATGACATTATCAACAGAAAAATGCTCAGTTCTCTTCTTTACCAGGCACAGGCTGCGCTCGCCGAGGAACCTAGCCTTGTGTGGGCGTACCATAGCAGTGGTAAATGAATATAAATATTTGGGCATAATTCTAGATACTAAATTATTATGGACTAAACATATACAGTTCGTCAAAAGTAAATGTGACAAAGGTTTTAATTTATTAAGGTATGTCAAAAATTGTAAATGGGGCGCCACTCCAGATATTGCAGTTATATTTTGCAGAGCCTATATACGATCTATTATGGATTACGGATGTTGTCTCTATGGATCCGCGAGTAACACAAATCTATTATATATTGATAGACTCCAGTACAAATGTCTTAGGACTTGTATGGGGGCAATGAAATCAACACCTGTGAATGCTATTTTAGCTGAATGTAATGAACAACCATTACGGTCCCGTAGACAACTGCTTGCCCAAAAATATATTATTAAACTAAAAACTCAGGAGTCTACAATGATAGACAAGTTAAACAAATTAGCAATCGAAGACTTAACCAATAAATATTGGAAAATTAAAAACAGTCCACCACTAGCAGAAGCTATTATTGATACCATACACCTTTCCGTTACTTACAGCAATTGTAAAAAACTACCAATGTTTAACATAAATTATATGCAATTAATTAAAAAACATAGAGTCATAATACCGAAGTATACAGAGTCCAAACAAATCAACAAAGCAATACTAAATTCCGTACTAGAAGATTTTGTAGACAAAGACATAACTACTCTTTACACTGATGGATCTAGGACGATAGATGGCGTCGGTTGTGCCGTTTTTATTCAAACCGCCAACCAATAATTATTGTATCAGCTCCCAAAACATAGCAGTGTATACACTGCAGAATTATTTGCTATTCAAAAAGCCATAAGTTGGTTAATATCAAAAAATATTGAAAAAGCAGTTATTATGTCAGATTCTCAATCTTCATTGATGTATATTCAAAGTACCAAATTCGAGACGCTAAAATGTCCAATATTATGCGACATTAAAAGATACTTTCAAAATATTGATGTAACTTTTGTTTGGGTAAAAGGACATATTATAGGGATAATGGGTAATGAAAAAGCTGATCAATTGGCTAAACTTGCAATTACGGAGGGAGAATTCTCTAATATAATTACTGAAAGAGATAACAAAAATATTATACAATTTAACATCCAGTCGCAATGGGAAAATCAATATATTAATCTAGCAAATTCATCATTCAACCCATACTTTAGTATTCATCCAAAATTGCCAGGTTCTTCTTATTTTAAATTAATGCACACAAACTCTAAATTATTTTCCGCCTGCTTATTTCGTATTAGAACAAACCATGGCAAATTTCCTGCTCACTATTCCAAATTAGGTATAACACAAAATGCATTATGTAGCTGTGGGTCTTTCGTAGACTTAAATCATATATTTTTTAATTGCAATAATTATAACTTAAATACAAAAATTCTAATTCAATCACTTATTCAAAAGAATTATTTACCCACCTTACCATATCCATAATGTTGTCTGTACCACTGATATGAACATATTAAATCTGCTAGTTAGTTTTCTCAAAAGTAATAATATATCGCGCGCGCGCCCACACACACACACACACACACACACACACACACACACACACACACACACACACACACACACACACACACACACACACACACACACACACACACACACACACACACACACACACACACACACACACACACACACACACACACACACACACACACACACACACACACACACACACACACACACACACACACACACACACACACACACACACACACACACACACACACACACACACACACACACACACACACACACACACACACACACACACACACACACACACACACACACACACACACACACACACACACACACACACACACACACACACACACACACACACACACACACACACACACACACACACACACACACACACACACACACACACACACACACACACACACACACACACACACACACACACACACACACACACACACACACACACACACACACACACACACACACACACACACACACACACACACACACACACACACACACACACACACACACACACACACACACACACACACACACACACACACACACACACACACACACACACACACACACACACACACACACACACACACACACACACACACACACACACACACACACACACACACACACACACACACACACACACACACACACACACACACACACACACACACACACACACACACACACACACACACACACACACACACACACACACACACACACACACACACACACACACACACACACACACACACACACACACACACACACACACACACACACACACACACACACACACACACACACACACACACACACACACACACACACACACACACACACACACACACACACACACACACACACACACACACACACACACACACACACACACACACACACACACACACACACACACACACACACACACACACACACACACACACACACACACACACACACACACACACACACACACACACACACACACACACACACACACACACACACACACACACACACACACACACACACACACACACACACACACACACACACACACACACACACACACACACACACACACACACACACACACACACACACACACACACACACACACACACACACACACACACACACACACACACACACACACACACACACACACACACACACACACACACACACACACACACACACACACACACACACACACACACACACACACACACACACACACACACACACACACACACACACACACACACACACACACACACACACACACACACACACATTATTATGTAATAAAAAAAATGTGCAAGTCCCCTATTAATGGAATCGATTTATTTCTTGAAGATAACTAGGCAGTGCCGGATTTACCACTAGTATAGGCCGACTAGGCCGCGGCCTAGGGCCGCAAGCAAAAGGGGGCCGCAGCGTTTTTTAAAAAACACTTTTTTTAGGAGGACCCATTTAGTCTGAGAGACAACTTTGATTCCTATGAAAAATGAGGAAAAGAGTTGTCTAAAAATGAAACCTATATTCTTGAAATAAAAAGACACCCGAAAAGAAAAGCTCTCCCTGGCGAAGACAAAGAAGATGAACCCACGGAATCCCACTTTAATGACAAAGAAGACTTAAAGATTAATACATTTAATGTTGTAATTGACAGGCTTTATTCAGAATTGAATGAAAGGTCCGACGTTTATTTCAGTCTTAAGGTGATACAGTAGCGATCAACAGGTAGCCAAAACGCGTTCCAAGATTGCGGCTATAATTTTGAATATTTTTTCGAGATATTTGGCACACGTATTCGTAATATAATAAAGAATGGCGGTACAGAGCCCAATTTGAAAAATATATTAATGTGTGGAAATTGCTCTGTAATTAAATACAATATTAAAAAAACGAGCCTGTACCGCCATTAAGAAGAACAAAAAAATATACTTTCTTCAAATAAACTTGTTTACCCGATGCCTAGATTTTGTGTCATTTTGGAACTACTAATGAAATAAAAAATTTTAGTCGTTCCAAAATGACACAAAATCTAGGCATCGGATAAAAAAGTTTATTTGAAGAAAGTGTATTTTTTTGTTCTTCTTAATGGCGGTACAGGCTCGTTTTTTTAATATTGTATTTAATTACAGAGTAATTTCCACATATTAATATATTTTTCAAATTGGGCTCTGTACCGCCATTCTTTATTATATTACGAATACGTGTGCCAAATATCTCGAAAAAATATTCAAAATTACAGCCGCAATCTTGGAACGCGTTTTCGCTACCTGTTGATCGCTACTGTTTCCTCTTAATGAAGAATTTGGATTTTTAAACAACTTATCGTCAATTTATAATGAAGAAATCAGGGGAAAAGTTTCTATTTCGGCTAAAAAGTACCGAATCGACATAGATGGTGACTTTGGAGAAGAGTGCGTATAGTTCAAAGGCTTTGTTGAAGGTATATTTGATGAATAAAGAGAACCTCATGATAACAAGATTACCAAGCGTCAGAGGAATACACTTTTGGAATATCTGAAACTCATTCATGAAAAACAGTTAACAACATTATTTCCGAATATGGTCACGGTTTTGCTCATTCTACTATGCATGATTAGATGACATCTAATGCATCTGGAGAAAGATCATTCAGCATGTTGAAAAGAATCAAAAACTATTTGCGGAACTCGATTCTAGACTGTCTAGTTTGGCTAGTTTTGTTTCAAATGCTGAGCTTTAGACCTAACGATTTGATTAAAGATTTTTCAGCCAAAAAAGCTAGAAAAGTGAGTGTTTTAGAGTTTAGATATGAGATTTATTATGAGTATGAAGTGGAGTGAGTGTTAAGAGGAAACAGTAGCGATCAACAGGTAGCGAAAACGCGTTCCAAGATTGCGGCTGTAATTTTGAATATTTTTTCGAGATATTTGGCACACGTATTCGCAATATAATAAAGAATGGCGGTACAGAGCCCAATTTGAAAAATATATTAATATGTGGAAATTGCTCTATAATTAAATACAATATAAAAAAACGAGCCTGTACCGCCATTAAGAAGAACAAAAAAATACACTTTCTTCAAATAAATTTTTTTATCCGATGCCTAGATTTTGTATCATTTTGGAACACTAAAATTTTTTATTTCATTAGTAGTTCCAAAATGACACAAAATCTAGGCATCGGATAAAAAAGTTTATTTGAAGAAAGTGTATTTTTGTGTTCATCTTAATGGCGGTACAGGCTCGTTTTTTTAATATTGTATTTAATTACAGAGTAATTTCCACATATTAATATATTTTTCAAATTGGGCTCCGTACCGCCATTCTTTATTATATTACGAATACGTGTGCCAAATTTCTCGAAAAAATATTCAAAATTACAGCCGCAATCTTGGAACGCGTTTTCGCTACCTGTTGATCGCTACTGTATCACCTTAATGTTAATCACTAATCCAACTTTATCCAAATTAAGAACATATGACATTGACCTTTTTCGGTATAAGAGAATAATGTGAAAATTGAACGATCCAGAAGTTTATTTGTTGTATTCTTAATATTTTTATTTTTCAGTACCCTAGCCTATTACTCGTACAGTTCACATTATTTTGCTTGTTCTCTTACTTATAATGTCTTTTCGACTTTCTACCTTTTTTTAGTCTTTTGTTGTCGTCTGTATTTTTCCTCAGAATGAAACAATTGATATTTAATTTTAACAATTAACTGCAATACTAATTTAAAATATAATTATTTTAGCAATATTAATAATTTTACAAATAACTGCTGTGTGCTAACATTTTGAATTATATAATATTTTCTATCTTCTTTTTAATGTGCCTTCTCCATTACGGAAGGTTGGCTATAACTACAGCAAATTGCTCTCCATCTTGAGCGGTTCTTAGTATCGAATGTGTGTCCAAGCCTGTCCAGTCTCTTACGTTCTTCAGCCAGGAGCATTTTCTTCTTCCTGAACCTCTTCTTCCTTCCACTTTCCCTTCCATTATGAGTCGTAAAAAGTTGTATCTTTATCATCTGTAAATATGTCCAAGATAACTAGTTTTTGTTTTTTACAATATTTGGGAGTTCTCTCTTAGTCCCCATTCTTCTCAGCACCTCGACCTCGTTGTTGGTTACATGCTTTATCCAAGAGATGTTCAGCATCCTTCGAAAAACCCACATCTCAAAGGGGGTGAAGTCGAGTTCGCTCCGCTTCGTTCAGGTATATTTTAGAAGGGTACGAATTGGCTCCCGCATGAATGCGGGTAGGCTCTCATATAATCGCGGAAACATTAGACATTGTTGCCAAATCGTGTAATATTTATACTGCTTAGGAAATTTACATAGTGATATAGACTTTTTATAGGAAAATTATACTTTTAGACAAATACTTTTAGAGTTTGTTTTAGTTCAACATTGGCATATGTGGCAATTTTAACACAAATTATCGGTGTCGGTCGGTATGCGCTCGACCGTTTTGCGCTCTTACCTGAAATCGGCCGGTTTGCGCTCTACACTCTAATACCCGAAAGTTAAGTTAGGACCGAAGGGTTAGGTCTTCCTCCTTTCCCATAAATATTTCTAGGAAGGTACCTGTTTCTAACAAAAAGAGAAAATTTGAAAGAAGTGACAACGCTGGGTGATATTTTCGACATGTTTAGGTAAAATAAATTTTTATGAAAAAACAAAAGATGTAGATCTTTGAAACACACTCAGTGATCAAAAGATCCACAGGTACTGGTATGGACGACCACTCGTACGAAAACAAACAAATGAAATAGAGAATGCGGAAAAATCCCCTTACGAACAATTCACACATCCACTACTTCGGGCTGGGAAAAATTTTTTGAATAGAATCGAAGATCCAAACACCAGCTTTTAGAAATGTGTTTCTAAGAGCACATTCTAGGTTGAAGAGGGCGAAACACATTTCTAAGAGCTGGTGTTTGGATCTTCGATTCTATTCAAAAAATTTTTCCCAGCCCGAAGTAGTGGATGTGTGAAAATAAATTTTGTCTATGGGAGCCAATTCGGACTCGACCTTTTTTAGTTCAGGTAAAATTCTTACCATTGGGAGCGAACTCGACCCCGTCCCTCAAAGGCTTCTCTAAATATATAAATTTTCTATACATTTTCTTTTTAGAAATTTCTATAAATACAGAAATTGTTGTTAGAGCTGTTTTGGGGTTTTAGTTAGCCAAATTTGCAAACCAATAATATTTAATTAGTGAATACATTTCAACCTATTTATGTACCGTATTCAAATAGAACATTAGTGGCCTTCTTATTCATTTATGTTATGCGTTGTATGTAGTGCCAGTTTTAAAAAGTAAAATTAAAATAAACGTTATATATTAATATGAAATGTACTTTATGCTTTAATTACATAATCGTGAAGTTCTCGGGGGCAGCTCTGGGTAATTTGGCCTAGGGCCGCAGGTACCCTAAATCCGGCACTGTAAATAGGCGTACCAGTGTTTGTTTTTCTAAATAGAAGCGTTCTGGAGCTATTAAAAAAAATTTTAACTAAAAGACGCCATCTCCAAGGAGCTTTAGCTCCCTGAGGGAACTACTCACTTTCGAACTAGGTGAATTGGGTTAAATTGTCTTAAAATTGTCTGAGCCTTGGTCTTCGTTTGTCAGGAGAGTTTCTGGATACCCTGTATATTCTGATGCTCTTTAATTTTGTCAACCACGATCATTGTATTAAATTTGTCATTGGATTTCAGGCCTGCCTATTTTTCCATGTTTAAATCATGGCATGTCGGTATATTTTTAAAAGAAGTACATTCAATGCCCAAAGATAAATAGTAGTATATTATTCAACGAGCATGTAACGATGGCTATTACTGACACGGCTCGTGTCGTTATTCATCAGAGTGAGTTAGTAGCCATTACATGCGAGTAGAATACTATACTTTTTCTACGACCTGTTTTATTTTAATTAGTACAAAATATAATTAGGTATCAACTACTCGAGATTTAAATTATAATAATTTACAAAAATACCTAAATTCTGTTTACCCCTAGTACGTGGCTAAATAATTGGTTGCCTACTATTACCAAATTCTTTTGTATTGTAAAAATACAACAAGAAATAGTCAATCCAAGTTCTATTCGTTTCCAAAAAATTATAAGCAAAAATTTGTACCTAATGTCAATAAATCTAATAAATTAGTCCAAAAAAATAAGGATTTTCTCAGGACATTCAAAGATCCAGGTAGCTGACTACTTTTTTAGTTATTGTAGACCTATAGGAAGAAAACCTACCTTGTTAATTGTTGTTGAGAAAACGCATTTAAAGTTTTGAAAGTTAGTTAAGGCCAAAAATGAGATGCAAATTACAAGAGAAATTAGAAATTTATTGTTCACGGATTTAGTTATTACCGTATACCTACTATGATATTATGATATATATAAAGTTTTTTAGGATTTTTTAAACATCCCCTCTTAAAGCCGCCTGAAAGGGGAGAAAATTACAAAATATATCATTACTTCTCCAAAAATTAGCAAATATGTCATTGTTTCTCCAAAAATTTCATAATTTTGTCATTGCTTACTAATGTTGTATCACCCACAACTGACAATCTGACTTTGTTCAACAACGACGTACACATTATCTGGCGAAATAGGAAAGAATCACAATTATTCTGACTTTTGTTTCTCCAGACAAATAGGAGTATTAGGAATAGTAGGCATATCGTAGTGTTGATAACTCAATTTGTGAAAAAGGACCCCGCAGAAACCTTATGGGAAATGGCTCCCTGTCAAATGCTCTGCAACTTTGAGTTCTGGTAGTTCTTGATGTGTAGAACAAAAGACTCAATGGGCGCATATCTCCAAAAAATTATGGTTTTAAGATATAAACCTCTGAAGTTATAGGTACAGTGAGGACGTTTGAGTTGGAATAAATTCATTTTCTCGAGAATGGGTGACTCTGGAGATAAATTACGAATCAGGTAGATTTTTATTTTTAAATTATAATTTTTTGGCATAATATATATTATACTAGTGACGTCATCCATCTGGGCGTGATGACGCAATCGATGATTTTTTTCGATGACCTGCCTCTTAGCAGTTTGAACATTTAATTTAAGCGAAAAACAATATTTATTTATCAAATAAACATTTTTTCCTGTTTTCGGACAACAGTAAAATGTATTTAGAATTAAATAAATTATAATATACATTCTTCTTTTTGTCTGAATTAATTTAATTCAAAAAAATTTTTTGGGGACTATGTATAGATAATTATGTTAATGTTTATATTATTGAATAGAGAATTGAATACATCGATTGCGTCATCACGCCCAGATGGATGACGTCACTTGTATTATATATATATATATATATATATATATATATATATATATATGTAAATACCAAATAAATAAAAATTTAAATAAATGGTAAAAAACAGCACACATCGTTTCTATCCTGGTTACGAGTTGGTGTTCAATAGGATGATACAGCGCTGTTTCGGACTCTCGTCACTCATCAGCCATCCGAGGAGAACACGAATTCGTAACCAGAATAGACTCGACGTGTCAGGGTAAATTCACAATTTCAGTGAGGCAGTACAAGAGCGCCATCTACTCTGATGGCAGTGCCGCAGGTCATCTCAAAAAGAGAAGATTCCTGCTATCTCTTGTACCGTATAGAACGATGCGTACATTCTGGGTTCGGCAGAGAGCGCTGCCTAACGCTAAGATGTAAATACCAAATAAATAAAAATTTAAATAAATGGTAAAAAACAGCACACATCGTTTCTATCCTGGTTACGAGTTGGTGTTCAATAGGATGATACAGCGCTGTTTCGGACTCTCGTCACTCATCAGCCATCCGAGGAGAACACGAATTCGTAACCAGAATAGACTCGACGTGTCAGGGTAAATTCACAATTTCAGTGAGGCAGTACAAGAGCGCCATCTACTCTGATGGCAGTGCCGCAGGTCATCTCAAAAAGAGAAGATTCCTGCTATCTATGTGTGCTGTTTTTTACCATTTATTTAAATTTTTATTTATTTGGTATTTACATCTTAGCGTTAGGCAGCGCTCTCTGCCGAACCCAGAATGTACGCATATATATATATATATATATATATATATATATATATATATATATATATATATATATATATACAGCGTGTCTACTTAAGTTGGAAACATATGGGAAACTTTTTTGTTATTCATTTTACGAAAAAAAGTTATTCTTTATAAAAAGTTCTGCATGCTCTAAAGCCTAAGATTTAATCATCAGATATAAAATTTTGTCAATATTATACGAGGTACGTCAAACAATGTGAACTTCGTTCAAGAGTAAAGCACCTTTATTTCTCTCAATATCGAAAATTCTTATTATGAAAAGTTGTTTGGAAATAAAAACTAAGATCAAATATGCAATTACATGCTTCTAATTGGAAAAAAATATTTTCCAAATTTTTCTCAAATTTATTGATACTAACTTCGTTTTTATTTATTACATATACGATAACTCTTTTATTATTACTTTTACGAAAAAAAGGTATTCGTTATAAAAAGCTCTGTATGTCCTAAGACCAAGGATTCAACCATCAGATATCACATTTTAGTAATTTGATACGAGGTATGTCAAAAAATATGAATTTCACTCAAGAGTAAAGTACCTTTATTTTTCATAATATTGAAAACATTTATTAAAAAAGTTATCTAGAATTAAAAACTATGTTTCAATATGCAATTACATCCTTCTAATTGAAATATTGTGAAATATAAAGGTACTAAAATCTTGAGCGAATTTCATATTTTTTGACACACCTCGTATAAAATTAATAAAAGTTGATATATCATGGTTGTGTCTTAGGTTTTAGACTATGCAAAGCTTTTTATGAAGAATAACTTTTTTTCGTAAAATGAATAATAAACGAGTTATCATATTTGTAATAATTAAAAACGATGTTGAGTATCCATAAATTTGAGAAAATTTTTTTTTAATTAGAAGCATGTAATTGCATATTTAATCTTACTTTTTAATTCCAAACGACTTTTTATCATAAAAATTTTCGATATTGAGAGAAATGAAAGATACTTTACCCTTTACCGAAATTCATATTTTTTGACATACCTCGTATAATATTGAGAAAATTTGATATTTGATGATTGAATCTTAGGTTTTGGGGCATGCAGAACTTTTTATAAAGAATAACTTTTTTTCGTAAAATTAATAATAAAAAAGTTTCCCATATGTTTCCAACTTAAGTAGACACGCTGTATATATATGCCAAAAAATTATAATTTAAAAATAAAAATCGACCTGATTCGTAATTTATCTGCAGAGTCGCCCATTCTCGAGAAAATGAATTCATTCCAACTCAAACGTCCTCATTGTACCTATAACTTCAGAGGCTTATATCTTAAAACCATGACTTTTGGAGCTACGCCCATTGAGCAATGGCGTAGCTGACAGGCCCGCAGGGCCCGCAAAACGTCGGGGCCTTAAAGCCTTCAAGCCTAATACTTCTACTCTCTCTAAATTGGGGACCAAAACATATTTTCCGTATAAGCCTCAAAATAGCAAATTTGGAAGGAAATAATGAAGCGGGTAATTGACGTAACTCTTACTGCTTCGGGTGCAATTTAGCGTTTCGTACTTTCGTGGATATGTTGGTACATTAGATGAAAGTAAATCTCAAAAAGGTAATTTCTGTCGGTGGTCCTTTTACTAGCTAAATATGATCCTGTTTTAGCTAAATTAATCGATAAAAACAATAAGTTATAAATTTGCTGGCTTAAGACTGAAAACAAATTGATTAATAATAAAAAAATTGTTTCTATTTAATAATTTTTGATACCACTTAAGATGTTTCGAAACACGATCAGCTTAATCTTATTTTCCGGTATGTAACTTGCGATGAAAATAATTTATCTTCTAAAGCAGAAGTTGTTTAAAGGTTTTTGGGATTTATTCGCATGTTAGACCAAAGTACAGAAGGTCTTGTAAATGAAATTTTAAAATTTATACAATCAAAGCACCTTTCCGTACACAAGCTGAACCTAATGTTGAATGATGCCGTTGCTGGTGTACAAGAGTTTTTTTTTAGGATATAATTAAAAGATTATGTTTTTTAGTGCAAGTATTAAAAGATAGGATCTACTATTACTTACTTACTTAGTCCTAAGCCTTTCTACCTTTAGGTGTAAGGCTGGTGGAGTTGAGTTTGGCATTGTAGTCTCCATGCTTTCCGATCTTGCGCTAGGTTTCTTGCACTTTCCAATGTCAATCCCTTCTTCTCGACTTCTTTCCTGATTTCATCTACCCACATAACTCTTGGTCTCCCTCTTTTGTTTTTCCCCTGCACTCTCGTTTCGAACACTCGTTTTGTTAGCCTCTCGTTCGACATTCTACACACGTGCCCGAACCATCTAAGTTGTCCTTCTACTATTTTTTCATTGATTGGTTCTAGTTTTAGGTTTTGTCTAATTGTTTCGTTTCGTATTTTGTCTGTCCTTTTTCTGTTTGCTATTTTCCTCAGGAACCTCATTTCCATAGCATTGACTCTGGATTTTTGTCTCCCCGTCAATGTCCATGTCTCGCTGCTATACATGATTGTTGGTCTAACTACTGATTTAACGACTGCCGTTTTTACTTTTTCCGGTATCCCTTTTTTCCCAAAAAATGTTGTTTTCATAGTGTTAAATAAGCTTCCTGTTCGTCCCATTCTCTCGTTTATTTCCATGTCTTGTTTACCATTTGATTCGATTATTACTCCTAGGTATTTAAAATATTCCACTTGCTCTAGTTGTTTCCCGTCTAATTCTATTGCGTGTGTCTTCCTCGTATTTGAAATTATCATTGTTTTTGTTTTCTCTGTATTAATTTTCATATTTATGTTTGATAGTTCTTCTTCTAGGATTTCAAGATTGTTCTGTAAGTCTTCTCTGTTTTCTGCTATCAATACCATGTCGTCTGCAAATAGTAGCTCCGATAGTTGAGTCTGTTTCATTTGCCAGTATCCTAATGTTAGTTTTCTCATTCTTCTCTTGGCTTTCTTTATCGCTTCATCCAGTACCACTGAGAATAGCAGTGGACTCAGCACGCATCCCTGTTTGACGCCTTGACTTGTAGAAAATTCTCTGGATTCCTCGTTATTGGTTCTTACTGTATTTGTATTATTTTTGTACATATCCTTTATTACTTCTATTATGTGTCTGTCGACTCCCCTTTCTGTTAGTGTCTTTTTATCTTCTAAAGCAGAAGTTGTTTAAAGGTTTTTGGGATTTATTCGCATGTTAGACCAAAGTACAGAAGGTCTTGTAAATGAAATTTTAAAATTTATACAATCAAAGCACCTTTCCGTACACAAGCTGAACCTAATGTTGAATGATGCCGTTGCTGGTGTACAAGAGTTTTTTTTTAGGATATAATTAAAAGATTATGTTTTTTAGTGCAAGTATTAAAAGATAGGATCTACTATTACCATGTACTATTATGACTTTGGATCCATCGCGTTTGCCAACACTTAAAACGTTATGTGAAACCCGGTGGTCATCCAGACCTGATGCTGTTATGGCTTTGCGTCGAGCTTTCCGACAAGTAATGAAATCTTTAACGAAAATTTCATTGCTATCTAAAAAACGATGAAAAATTATAAGTTAATGCATTATTAGAGCATATGAATAATTTTGAATTTGTCGTTAACATTACTATTTAATCTAAAATATTTAAAATTATTAATCTAACATCAACACTTTTGCAATCTTAAACGGCAGAGTTAACGGTCGCCCTTCAACTTTTTGAAAAAACTCTTGATAATCTTCTAGAAATGACAAATTCGTTTTCCTAAACTTTAGCAAAAGCAGTAGGAATAGCAAAATAGTGGGGTATTATACCGGAATTTAAAAATAAACGGATAAAACGTATGAAGCAATTTTACGATGAGCTTAGCTGCGACGAAAAAATAACTTTTAGCAAAAAAAGTTTTGTAGTTAATGTTTTCAATGTAAATTTAGATATAATATTGCAACGACTTACTAATAAGTTTGTCGGATTAAGATACATGTATAATAGGTTTTCATGTCTACCTATTCCCAAAAAATCTTTTAACACTAACTAATGAAGACTTATTAAAGAAAGGTCAAATATCGTCATTTACACATAGTTTAGTAATTATACTGTTATTAGTTGTCGTTATGTTTATAATACGGGGGCCCACAAAAATTGTCGCGGGGGCCCTGCAATCTTCAGCTACGCCACTGCCATTGAGTCTTTTGTTCTACACATTAAGGACTACCAGAACCCAAAGTTTCAGAGCATTTGACAGAGAGCCATCTCCCATAAGGTTTCTGCGGGGTCCTTTGCACTTGTATAATATGACATGTGTAAATTTTTTTAGTTCGGATTGATCTTTATCATATTTCTCATCAAAGCTCTACAGTAATTATGATACAAGAATAAAAAACCGCTAAACGCCGTAAAAATGAGTGGCGCATACAATATTCCAGCTACAAAAGATCTGATATAAATATTACGTGGCGCGAAAATGTATTTTCATTTTGATGCAAAATCAAATTTTAGTTTTATTTTAAACGATTTTTCCATAATATGTATTTGCTGAATTTGAAGTAAACGCGCCACAAAAGAGTAACTTTGATACAGTTTGAAATTTGAAACTCTTTTGTGGCGCATTTACTTCAAATTTAGCAAATATTATGGAAAAATCGTTTAAAATAAAACTAAAATTTTATTTTGTATCAAAATGAAAATACATTTTCGCGTCACGTAATATTCATATCAGATCTTTTGTAGCTGGAATATTGTATGCGCCACTTATTTTTACGGCGTTTAGCGGTTTGTTATTCTTGTATCAGGAGTTTTTCAAAGTTTTTTATAAATTAAACGTATGAAGTTGAATGCAATTTTTCTCGATTACACGTTAAGCTTTATAAATGGTCGCCTTTGTCGCATTATCTCCCAAATGATCTAGTGTCCATCGAATGTACACTAGATTTTTTTTCTATTCGAAATAGATTGAAAAAAATATTGGGATGGCCGGTTAATGAACTGGGATTACCCGTTGCCAGATCAAATTTAGCGTCGTAACCACTACAACTACATAAACCATTTCGGGAATATTCGTTAATTTTATTATACATTTGTAGCTTAATAACTTCTAAACGGCTTAACCGATTTTGATCACTAAACATGAGTTTGAAACGTATTGTCAAGTAGTATCCGATGCATCTAAGGTCAAGTATGATATCTGAAGCTATTACAGGAATTATTGAGCTTGAAAAACCGTTTTTCCATAGGAAATAGATTTGATCGTAATTATGAAGCCTAGTACTTAAAAATTCGAATTTTCCCGGATATCAGGTATACACGGTTAGATTCGTCTAGAGTCCTTCTACAAATAGTCGGAGAGATAGAAGCGGATTTTGTGCGTGATAAGTAATATGGAAAAACTATACTGGGATATGTTGAATTAGTTGTGTACATGACTTTCACCAACGACCGGAAACCAGAGTTGGGGCCGAGGGTAATTATAAGGGGTCAAAGTCGCGGATTTTATTATTTTTTTTATGACGCTCATGATCGAGATAGTGCACCAAAATTTGGAAATAAGTAGGTCATGACGTAACTAAGTAAAATCTCTAGGGGCGGAATGCTGCGTGGCCGACAAAGGGGTGGGGGAAGGGGTGAATATAAAAAATATAAAGGTTTTTTTGCGACGTTTGTGATTGAGATAGCGGACCAAAATTTGGGAATAAGTAGATCATGACATTACTAAGTAAAATCCCCAGAGCCGGAAACCAGAGTTGGGGATGAGGGTAGTTATAAGGGGTCAAAATCGCCGTTTTTATTATTTTTTTTTGTGACGCTCATGATCGAGAGAGTGCACCAAAATTTGGGAATAAGTAGGTCATGACGTAACTAAGTAAAATCTCCAGGGGTGGCACGCTGCGTGGCCGACAAAGGGGTGGGGCAGGGGTGAATACAGAAAATATAAGGGTTTTTTGCGACGTTCGTGATTGAGAGAGTGCACCAAGATTTGGGAATAAGTAGACCATGATATAACTAAGTAAAATCCTCAGAGCCGGAAACCAGAGTTGGGCATGAGGGTAGTTATAAGTGGTCAAAATCGCCGTTTTTATTATTTTTTTGTGACGCTCATGATCGAGATAGTGCACCAAAATTTGGGAATAAATAGGTCATGAGGTAACTAAGTACAAACTCCAGGGGTGGAACGCTGCGTGGCCGATAAAGGGGTGGGGGTAGGTGTAAATATATATAAAAAATATAAGGGGTTTTTTGCGACGTGCTAGATTGAGATAGTGCCCCAAAATTTGGGAATAAGTAGACCATGACTTGGCTAAGTAAAATCCCCAGAGCCGGAAACCAGAGTTGGGGATGAGGGTAGTTTTAAGGGGTCAAAGTAGCAGTGTATATTATTTTTTTGTGACCCGGCACAACATTTGTCCCCCACGCAGCGTTCCGCCCCTAGAGATTTTACTTAGTAATATCATGATCTACTTATTCCCATTCCCAAATTTTGGTGCACTATCTCGATCACGAACGGCAAAAAAACCCCGATATATTTTTATACTCACCCCTGCCTACCACCCCTTTGTACCACAAGCAGCGTTCCGCCCCTGAAGATTTTACTTAGTTACGTCATAACCTACTTACTCCCAAATTTAGGTGCACTATCTCCATCATGAGCGCCACAAAAAAAATAATAAAACCCGCGAATTTTACCCCTTATAACTACCCTCGTCCGCCACTCTGGTTTCCGCCTCTGAGGATATTACTTAGTCATGTCATGGTCTACTTATTCCCAAATTTTGGTGCACTATCTCAATCACGAACGTCGCAAAAAACCCCTTAAATTTTTTTATATTCACCCCTGCCCCACCCCTTTGTCGGCCACGCAGCGTTCCACTCCTGGAGATTTTACTTAGTTACGTCATGACCTACTTATTCCCAAATTTTGGCGCGCTGTCTCTATCATGAGAGTCACAAAAAAATAATAAAAAACGGAATTTTGACCCCTTATATCTACCTTCCTTCGCCACTCTGGTTTCCGGCTCTGGGGATTTTAATTATGTATGTCATGGTCTACTTATATCCAAATTTTGGTGCACTCAATCATGAACGACGCAAAAAACCCCTTATATTTTTTATATTCACCCCTACCCCCACCACTTTGTCGGCCACGCAGCGTTGAGCCCCTAGAGATTTTACTTAGGTACGTCATGACCTACTTATTCCCAAATTTTGGTGCACTATCTCGATCATGAGCGTCCTAAAAAAATAATAAATTCCGCGACTTTGACCCCTTATAACTACCCTCGGCCCCAACTCTGGTTTCCGGCCGTTGGTGAAAGTCATGTACACAACTAATTCAATATATCCCCGTATAGTTTTTCCATATTACTTATCACGCACAAAATCCGCCCCCAGCTCTTAGACTAAAACGCTCAGTTATTAGCGCTATTCGTATGTTGAAATTTTGAGTAATTGTCGAAAAACCAAAATTTTCAAAGTTTAGTTTTTCAGTTTTTCGGCGATACTGAGCCGTGTGTATATCTGATCTTGACGGCTTAAATACCATTTAAAAGCTTAACTCAACACTATTGATTTGGTGTATTTGCGGTTCTCCTGTCTCTTCTTGAACCGAAGATATTTTATATTATACCCCCAAAAAATATGCCATTTTGTACCTACCAAGTCCTATAGCTGGCTTATGGGTGGTCAAAAGTCACAAACTACACCGGTTCTCAATCGGCCCTGACCCCCTCTTCGAACACAGAAAAAAAATTCAGATCGGTTTAACTTTTCCAGTCACATACATGTATATTCACAAACATTTTCCCTTTTTTAGATAGGAATTAAGTCATATTTCTGAGCTCGGTAACTTTTGAACGGTATAACCGATATTCAAAATTAGACATGCGTTGGAAAGGTAATGATCAGTACTATTAGAAGCCGCAAAGGTGGGACTTATATTTTCGAAGTTTTTGGGAGTTTTGGGGACGAGAACGAAAAAAGGGCCGTAAAATCCACACCCTAGGACCAAAATGGATGGTTGACATATGAATGGATGAGTCTTTTCCTGAACTTTAAGATGGAAGTTAGCACAATTTTCAATTCCGTCAGATTTAGAAAATCGAAAATTTCGTGTATATAGTGTCGCGTGAAGGGGGGTGTGGGTGTGCGGCACTGGCGAGAACTGCCGTTCTCTGGTAACATAAATGATTTGTTAACTATCCAATAATAGAAAGGAATTTATTGTTAGACTAATTACTCTTCTATAATAACCCGTGCACGGGTTTGGATTTTTATAAAACATTCTTATTTGCAAATAAATATGCATTCCTCTTAAATATCACACACATGCAGAATTTGTTACGTCATCACACTGATAAAGCCATAATATATTTCCAATCCCACTCCGAATTATTAATGTGAGCACGAATGCGGCCTTGATAATCGCTTTTCAATAAACAAGAAGATTAAGATTTGACTCAGGCTGGTGGCGAAGGCTAGAGGTGGTGGTACTTTGGCTCAATCTCAGTAAGCTCTGCATCATATTGCGTTTGATAGTGAAACGTGGTAGACGGTGAGGCGATAGTGATAAGGAAGACGGCGGACACGCTAAGTAAAGGTAAGTTTATTTGCTATTTCATTTTGTTTACTACAAAAATTTTTTGTTTTTTTTTGTGCAGCTTATATTTATGTGTAAGTTATAGTAAGAGCTTTTGGGATCTGGGAGTTCAAAAGATGGGATACATTAGTTTTTGTTAAATTTGTTTTTGAACATTTTCTTGTGGAAATTGTTTTACTCAGAAATTTTTATATATATTTTCTTTTATGTATACTATTCTATTTATTGAGAAGAAGCCACAATTTTACTTTTAAATTAAGTTTATTTGACGTTTCAATTTTCCTCTTCGGAAATTGTTATCAAAATACAAAACATTAATAAATTGAACAAATTTTATTTTTTGGTACTTGGTAAAAAATTCTTCTAATAATTTAATTTTTGCTGACTCATTCATATTGACAATTTTAACATATTATATATTATAGAATTTAAAGTAAAATTTTTAAAAACTAAAATTTTTTTAAATGATATTGTCAATATTTTTGAGTTGCGTTCCTGGGACGACCTTATTGGAGGATAGTTCATTGGATTATATGAGATTAACTTTTTGAGAATTTATAAACGTCCGTCACATAAATCATTTGATTTGCTTTGTCTGAAAAAGACGACCACCTGGTGACAATAAAATTCTCCTGTTAGCGATCCCATAGTAAAACATGAGGAAAAACCTTATGATTCTATCCAGATACGGTATGATCTGGTCTTAAATTTAGTTTACGCTACTTTGAATTCTGATTTTATATGTATGATATTTTAAAACATAAATGATGTATAAATACTCGATATGCTATTGATTTACTAATAGTAGTGGTATTTTCGGGACGAGTTGAGTTCACTCCCAAAATATGAATATTACCTGACTACGTAAAAGGTAATGTTTGAATTCACTCCCAGGCGATTTTAAGCCGTCATTAATATAAGTAATTATTATACCTTAAAATCTGGACACTGTTCAATCATTCGTTTAAAAGTATATTTCTTATTAGACGTTCTTGCATATCTACATCTAATTGGGATGATTTTTAAAAATGCAACTTGGTAATAATTCAAGAAAACAAAGTTTCATTGTTATGTTCTTGTTAATATTTGGTCACTAAGTTTCATTGAATACATACATTAGAGTATTAGAGTAAATATGGAATTGCTATAATAGTTCAGAGAAATAAGGAAAAAAAATAGCCCGTTGGTGACACAACCCCCTCCAGGCCGAAACGAAATTTTTTGAGTAATATGGACATCTATAATAATAACCTATATATTTCCTGCAGCCGATTTTGATGATATACATAGTTATAAATAAATGAAGATCAAAAAACGGTAAATTTTCGCTTTTTTCGTTTATTACTAAGAAAATAGTCATTTTAAACAAATTTGAGAGTAAGAAACTCATAAACGGTATAAAAAACTTCAATATGGCGTTTGCTTAATATGTCTATCCTTATTGGTTGCTTAGAAAATTGCAAAATAAATCATAAATTTTGAGTTTTTATAAATATTTATAACTTATGTAAAAATTAACTTAGAACCTTCTTATTACACGGAACGCTGAGACTTATGGTGCTTAATTTATATCCTAAATTTCGAAGAAATTGGTCAAATATTTTAAAAGTAATTTAATTTGTTTTTCCCAAATTTATTTTTTTTGCAACACTGTAAGTCAGAAAATGATGAAGCTACAGTAATACTTTGGATAGTTTATGGAAGAAGGAAATTTACAGTATTAATTTAATTAAAAAAAAATACAAAAAATAATTATAAATATTGCAAAATTATTTTGCAAAAACATGTGAATTAAATAAATGGGGGGGCTAACTTTGTCCCTAATTGTCCTAGGACAGTTGTTTTTCTTTCTAAATGTGTATAAAAATTCAGTCTTTCTAAATATGAAAAAATAATTTTTCTACAGGTAACAGTTAAAAAGTTATTCTAATTGTTTATAAGTAAGCAAAAAATCGACATGTTTTTTCAAAATAATTTTACACTGTTTAAAATTATTTTTTGTCATTTATTTTTAATAATGGTAATAGTATAAATGTTCTTCTTTCATAAACTGTCCGAAGTATGATTGTAGCCTCATAATTTTCTGACTTGTAGTGTTGCAAAAAAAATGAATTTGGGATAAACAAATTAAATAACTTTTAAACTATTTGACCAATTGCTTTGAAATTTAAAATATAATTTAAGTACAAGAAGTGTCAGCATTCCGTGTAATAAGAAGGTTCTAAGTTAATTTTTACGTAAGTTATGAATATTTTTAAAAACTCAAAATTTATGATTTATTTTGCAATTTTCTAAGCAACCAATAAGGATGGACATATTCAGCGAACGCCATATTGAAGTTTTTTATACGATTTATGAGTTTCTTACACTAAAATTTGTTTAAATTGCTTAACTTTTTGGTAATAGACGAAAAAAGCGAAAATTTAGCGTTTTTTGATCTTCATTTGTTTATAACTATGTATATCATCAAAATCGGCTGCAGGAAACATATAGGTTAATAATGTAGATGTCCATACTACTCAAAAAATTTGGTTTCGGCCTGGAGGGGGATGTGTCACGAGAAAAATCTTATTTCTCTGGACTATAACTGCCCCGCTTACTCTTTTTTACAACATATTTGATATATTTTTTATAAATTCAAAATTGTCCATGCTTTCACGGTTTTTGCTCTAAATTTTAAAGAACCGCTTGGATTGACATGAAATTTGGCATGCTTATAGCTTACATGTCAAAGAAAAAAAGTGATATTGTGCCGATGTGTGCTTTTGCCCTGGGTGTGACTTTCACCCCCTCTTGGGGGTGAAAAAAAATATGTCCAAAATAAGTCCGGAAATGGGTAAACTGACTAATTTTAAATAACTTTTGTTCTATAGAGCTTTTTCGCCAAGTCAACACTTTTCGAGTTATTTGCGAGTGAATTTGTTCATTTTTCAACAAAATAACCACATTTTTAGACGATTTTTCGCAAATAACTCAAAAAGTAAGTATTTTGTCGAAAAAAATGTTCTTAGCAAAAATATAGCTTATAAAAAAGTAAAAAAAATGGTGTACGCGTTAGGTCTCTGGATCTCGTAGAACCAGAGTTATAGCCAATGAAAAATAGATTCATATTCACCAAATTTCAAATAGAATATTTCGACGTGATATATCCAAAAAATTAAGCACTTTTTGGGGAAAACCCATTATAACTTTTTTAAAGTGTTTAAAAAAAGTTTTTTATTTCTGTTTTTACAAAAAGTTTCTAGCATTAAATTTAAGCAAGTTACGCTCAAAATAAAGTTGGTTCCTTTTGTTTTTGCAAAAAAAAATCGGGAAGACCAACCTCTAATTAGCAACTTAAATGAAATTAATCGTTACCGCTCCACAAAGTGTTTATATGATCTGTAAGTTTCATCGATTCAAAGTGTATATTTTTGAAAAAATTTGGTTTCAAAGTAAAATTTTTAAAAATTAAAATTTTGAAAAATATGCTTTTTTTTCAAAATAACTTAAAAATTGTTAGAGATACCGAAAATCTCGAAAAACAAAAAAGTCAGATTTGCTTTTCTGAATATCATGTATTTTTTTTTGTTAGACAAAAATTGATTAAGATTTGGTGTTTCTAAATTTGCATACATTCGTGATCAGTGACTCGTTCAACCCCTTTTAACTACAGCCCTTTCAATAATAAGGACTTTGAACCGATGAAACTTACAGATCATATAAACAATATATACAGGAGTCAAGAAACTTGTGAAGTCGTAACGATTAAGTTCATTTAAGATACTAATTAGGGGGTGATTTTCTCGATTTTTTTACCAAAACCAAAAGGGACTAACTTTATTTTGAGCGTAACTTGTTTTATTTTGATGCTAGAAATTTTTTTTATAAAACAAAAATGAAGCTTTTTTATAACACTTTAAATAAGTTGTAATGAATTTTCCCCGAAATGTGCTTCATTTTTGTTATTTCACGTTAAAGTATTCCATTTGGAATTTGACGAATATGAACCTATTTTTCATTAGCTATATCTCTGCTTCTACTAGGTGTAGAGACGTGACGTATACACCATTTTTTTTAAATTTTTTACAGGCTACATTTTTGTTAAGAATGTTTTTTCGACAAAATAGTTACTATTTGAGTTATTTGCGAAAAACCGTCTAAAAGCGTGGTTATTTTGTTGAAAAAATGAACATATTCACTGCCAAATAACTCGAAAAGTATTGACTTAGTGAAAAAAGTCTATAGAACAAAAGTTACTTAAAATTAGCCAGTTTATCCATTTCCTGACTTTCTTTGGACGAATATTTTTTCACTCCAAGAGGGGGTGAAAACCACCCCCAGAGCAAAAGCACATATCGGCACAATATCACTTTTTTTCTTTGGCTTGTTAGCTATGTGTATGCCAAATTTCATGTCAATCCAAGCGGTTCTTTAAAACCTAGAGGTTTTGCAATATTTTACCGTTAAAGAACGGACTAAAGGCAGTTATTTTGTAGTTATTTCAAATTATTATCTTTAAGTTTTTTCTCAATATCACTTTTCTATCGTGCACTTTCACAACGGTATCTATACTCTGAAGTTTGATTTAAGTATCTAATTGAAAATCTTGAAGACCATTTCATTTAACATAATTAGAGCTGCTTCTTTGATTTTTCCCTTTTTATCATCTGTTCATTTCAGGACTATCTTGAGTCTTTCCCTTGAAATCTATGTTCATTTTCTCATGCGTCTTTATATATTTCAGATTATTTATCAACTTCTTATTTTTGATATAATATTGATGCCCACAACATTATTTAATGGTTTTGATGTTTCATCTAAATAAAATGTTGTCTAAATAAAAATGTCTAAATAAAATACACTTTTTTGTTGTTTTTTTTTTGCATTGTTAGGTTTATTTTTCGATAAAATAGATTTCAACGTGTTTGTTTTTTTGAATGCTGTTTAAAGGTTGAATATATTTCGTACCGTTTTAAGATTTTCCGATAATCCTTTTATGTATATTATTGTTATTTTTCTCGTATTATTTCGTGTGAATATATAGGATCCCGTTTTAAATTGTTCCGTTCCATTCGCTCTATTCTTGAAAACTTCTTATTTATAAACGATAAGGAATAAAATCATTTTTTAACACAGATGTTAACAATTATTTTATTCTAAGAATGAATTTTCGTTAGAAGAAGAAATTTTGGCTCCTGTCTTCTTCTTCCTCTTCTTCAGATACAAATCCACTAATGGATGTTAGCGATCACATTTTCCATTAACTCTCTGTTTCTTGCAATGCGTATCAGAGATTGTATGTCGTTAATCCCTCTCCATTGCCTTATGTTTCGGAGCCAGGACATTTTCTTGCGTCCCATTCCTCTCTTGCCTTCAATTTTACCCTCGATTATAAGTTGAAGGAACTGGTATTTTTCGTTTCGTATGATGTGACCCAGATACGCCGTCTTCCTGTCTTTTTTTAAATTTTTTAAATTTTGCAATAGATTGTTACTGTTTTTTTTGTTTATCTTCATTATTTTTATTTATGTAGACGATTTATATCATTTTAGTAAATTGTATTTGTTATTTGTTATTGTTCTTATTTATGATTCTTGTAAGCTTTGTCTATAAAATTGTTAAATTTTTCATGACAATAAAGCATATTTCTATTCTATTCTATTCTATTCCTTTTCTTGATGGTTTCGAAAAGTTGGCGATCCTGGTTGATTCTTTTAAGGACATCTACATTTGTGACTTTCTCCGTCCATGGTATCTTTAGGATACGGAGATAAAGCCACATTTCGAAGGCTTCCAATTTGATTATATCCCTCGTTTTGAGTGTCCAGCCCTCTACTCCATATAGAAGCACCGACTATACGTAGCACTTAGTAAACCTTAATCTCAGTTGAAGATCGAACTCTGAACAGGTCAATACCTTCCTGAATTTTACGAAAGCTTGTCAAGCTTGCTCAATGCGACCTTTTACTTCCCTGTCCGATGTCCATTCTTCAAAAAGCCGCATTCCCTGGTATTTAAATTTGCTCACTCTTTCAATAGACTTGGTATTCTGGAGATGATCATGAATTTGGCCTTTTTGATATTAGTCTCTAATCCCATTCGCTTACTCTATTCTCCGATTATAGTGACAAAATAAAAGCAAAGTATGTTTCTGTACCTGAAACACTCAATAAATTACAAAATCGCTAAGTCTGCTTTCAGAAAGCGTTGCGTTAGTGAAAACGATAAGGAAATAATTGGAGCACAAATTTTATGAAAATTTCAATTGACAAATATTTCCTTGGGAAAATTTTCGGAAAAATCTAATGCAGGCCAAGGCCTCTTAGTCAACCAAAATAAGCCCCTATCATATTAGTTGGGGGTCGAAAGAAGTTTTTCTATTTATTAGTATCCATAAGTATCCATATGTTCATAGAAACACAAAAATATTTAATAGAAAATTTTGAAAAACATTTTTGGTTTTACCTATTTAATACTTTAAAATTCATAGTACGAGTATGTTATTGGCAAAAGCCTTGCACATTTGAATTTGAATACCTATGTATATTTGCCTAAATCTGCTAATCACTCAATGTACCTGTTTAAGAGTAAATTCTTCTTCTTCTTCTTTTTCTTCTTTTTGAATAGACATGACTCTGTTTTCTCAATGTGCCTCTAATAAGTTGTCGTTCCATCGTTTTCGTGCTCTTCCCACTGATCGTCTTCCTATTGGGGACCGTCTCTCGCTGTCCTTACTACTCTATTTTTTGTCATTCGGCTTATGTGATCATTCCGTTCTATTCTTCTGTTTCTTACCCAGTTATTAATGTTATCCACCTTGCATCTCCGTCGTATATCTGTACTTCTAGCTCTGTCCCATAGAATCTTTCCATCGATTTTTCGAAGGGTTTTAATCTCCGCTGTTTCGTACAATATTTTTGTTCTCTCTGTGTCGAATCGTGTTTCTGCCGCGTATGTCATTATTGGTCTGATGACTGTTTTGTAAATCCTGCCTTTCATTTCTTTTGCGATATTTTTATTTCTCCATATTGTGTCATTCAGGCAACCTGCGGCTCTGTTTGCTCTATTAACTTGATCTCCCACTAAGGTTTCGAGCTTTCCGTAGCTAGAATGTGTGATGCCTAGATATTTAAACTTCATCACTTGTTCGATTATCTGACCTTCCAGCTCCAATTTACATCTTATTGGATTTGCTGTTATAACCATGCATTTTGTCTTTTTTTGGGAAAATTAACATGTCAAATTTTCTGACAATTATGTTAAATTGGTGCAGATTACGTTGCAAATCATCTTCACTTTTAGAGATTAGTAATGCATCGTCTGCATAGCAGATTATTTTAAGTTGTTTTTCTCCCAATTGGTATCCTTTTTTAGTTTTTACTTATCATATTATTTCGTCCATGATAAGGTTGAACAATAAAGGACTCAAGGAATCCCCCTGTCTTATCCCATTGCCTGCTTCAATTTGGTCAGTTAGTTTATCTTTCACTTTTACTTTTATTGTGTTTTTCTGGTAGATGTTTAGATCGTCAAATGCTTTTTTAAGGTCCACGAAACATAAATATGCTGGTTTGTTGTATTCCCACAATTTCTCTTGAACTTGCCTCATTATAAATATAGCGTCAGTGCATGACCTACCCGAAATAAAACCTTGTTGTTCTTCTGTAAGAGTAAATTATAAATACAAAATTAATGGGAAAATCCCAGTAGCTGGCTATATACCATAGTTAAAAAACTAATACAGAAGTAAAAAGTTCAATTTGTATATTTGTATAAAAAATTTTATTAAAACTTTTTAAAAATGTGTTGTCCAAATAGATTAATGCATAACGTTTTCGATTTGATTCAGATTATCTTCAGTGCCTAGAACGAAGTATTTCCACGTTAGATTGAAAGCAAAAAGCTAAACGAACGAACGTTCGTTTTTACTTTTAATATCAACAATATTAAAATAAAACCTTATCAAAACCTTATCTTCTGGTTACACCATTCGTGGCCTCTAAAATTTGCAAGCCAACGAATCGCCGGAGCAAAGAATGTCGAGGGAGACCTATTAGGTTGCATCTCACTGCCCGCCTGTCCAGTGCGGTTAAATTCCAACAAAGATTAGTTACCAATACTCAGAATAGGAGTAGAACTAATAAAAATAATAAATAATCATTTCGTTGTGAACCGAAACAAGAGAGTACTTCTTTTAGTTAGTTCAGAGAGCGTCTCCCTCTTCAGAGAGCGTCTCAGGTTGCATCTCCCTCGGATCCAAACTCTAACAAGAGTTTAAACTAGTTAGAGTGCTTCTGGCGCTCTCTGAACTAACTAAAATAAGACGGCTCTTGTTTCGGTTCACAACGAAATGACTATTTATTATTTCAAAAGTTAAAATTGTGACTGTTAATTAAAAAAGCATGAGGCAAATGGCATATACTTGCATTCCTTTAAGTACATGAAACTAGCACACTATCAAAAGTGGTGACATCAAAATATATGGTTTACATATTACATTTGTAGTTAATAATGTGACTCTTGGTCGATCAAAATGGATTAAATTTTAATACTCAAAGAGCAACATGGTTCCTTGCTCGACTGAAACACGTGGTCCTTGCCAGTTCAGAAGACACAGACCACGTGTTCCAAAATTTAATCCATTTTCATTCACCAAGAGTCACATTATTAACTATAAATGTAATATGTAAACCATATATTTTGACGTCACCACTATCGTTAATGTGCTAGTTTCATGTACATAAAGGAATATAAGTATTTACCACATGCGTTTTTAATTAACAGTAACAACTTTAACTTTTTGCTTTCAATCTAACGTGGAAATATTTCGTTCTAGGCACTGAGGATGATCTGAATCAGATCGAAAACGTTATGCATTAATTCATTTGGACGACACTTTTTTAAAAAGTTTTAATAAAAATATTTATACCAATATACAAATTGAAGTTTTTACTTGTGTATTCGTCTTTTAAATTATTGTAAGTATCTATTCGTTTAAAATAATAAGAATAAAAAAATATTCTAAAATATTAATATTTTTTTCATGTTCTGGTGTTTTTCTCAAAAATTGTTTTGAATATACATACTTTCATATACTTTTTAACCAAAAACTTACTGTTTTAAAAACTATTCCCTATTTGCAAGTAACAATACATAATTGTTTTTACTGAGATACTAAACCTATGTTGGTGACTTAATATCTACTATTACAAGATCCGTAAATAATTTTGTAATAGGATTTATATTGCCATTCAAAGTAATAGCATACACTTTGGTTGTAAAACCATTCTTCTCTTTATATTACGTAATTGACGAAGATATTTTCAGTACTATACAGGGTGTTTGGTAAATAATGGGCCATGGCTTAACCTTGGATTCCTGAGGTTAAAATAGGTCGATTTAAGCTAACTTACCTTAGTACGAAAGTTGATAATAATCGAAATAGTGGGTGTAAAAGTTAAACTTTTATTATATTTATTCTTGAATATTTCCTAACAGGCATGTTATGTAGCCGAACCCGCTTATTAGAATACCTGTTATAGGAATATCCCGGTTTAAGAAATAGAAATATGAGGTCCCGAAACGTTTCTATTAACAACCAATGATCTGTTATTAGAAAAAGCCGGTTATACCGCCGCCGCCTACGAAAAGTATAACTCCAAAAAATGCAGCGAAGAGTAGAACTTGCAATGAACGCCGCGAAGAATATTATTTTCGATTATATGATTGTGAAAATTATAATCCCTAATAAAGTGTTAGCGAAAAAATTTATTTTTTGCGAAGTATCAGCAAAAAACATCATTTCTAATTGTGGGTCGACGAAAATTATAATACTAAAAAGTTATCAGAAATAACTGTTTTCGTCGGCAGAAACAGAAACAGAAAGGGAAATAATTGTTTTCGTCGGCATCTATTATGAACTAAATCTTTTCGTTATAAATATTTTGGGAGTTATAATCTTCGCGGATACGCATATAAAAAATAATTGTATCGCCAACACTTATCAAAGAGTTGCTATTTTCACTGGAAATGTATTAGGAATCACATTAATGATAGTTACCAGCGATACGAATACTTTTACTTGGCACCAAGGGTATTCCAATAAGCGGGTTCGACTGTAATAACACGAAATTTGGTAAACGGGGTTTTTTGGGACGAGAAATCTAAATTCGCCACCAAAAATGATGTATTACCCAGAGGGTGCCACATACGCCTTTCAGCGCTCATTTAATATGTTCAATTTTTTTTTTATTACCTACCCACTACATACTTTTTGAATCAAAACTTTTATTCTCTTAATATTCTTACTTAAAAAAGGTATACTACATTCATCTCGCTAAACTTAACCGCTTTCGAGATAAACGCATTTTAAATCTGCGAGGGAACATAATTTTTTGCATAATATCATTGTAGTTTCACCCGAAAAATAACTTATAACCATAAAAATTTCCAAAAATGTATCGCAAATTTTTTCAAATGGAATTTGCGATGCAATGACATAAATATGAGAACTGGCATAATTACTATGGTTTCAAGTTTATTTTTCCGGTCTAACTACAATGATATTATGCAAAAAATTATGTTGTATCGCAGATTTAAAATGCGTTTATCTCGGAGACAGTTGTGTTTAACGAGATGAATGTAGTATACTTTTTTAAGTAAAAATATTAAGAGAATAAAAGTTTTTATTCAAAAAGTATGTAGAGTGGGGGATAAAAAAACTGAACGTATTAAATGAGGGCTGATAGACGTATGTGGCGCCCTCTGGGTAGTACATCATTTTTGGTAGCGAATTTAGATTTCTTATCCCAAAAAACACTCGCTTACCAAATTTCGTGTTCTTATCACATGCCTGTTAGGAAATATTCAAGAATAAATAAAATAAAAGCTTATTTTTGACACCCTGTATTTCGGTTATTATCAACTTTCGTACTAAGGTAAGTTGGCTTAAATCGACCTATTTTAAGCTCAGGAATCTAAGGTTTAAGCTATGGCCCATTCTTCACCAAACACCCTGTATATTCGGATTTAACGATCCGTAAGTCTTTTTAAAAATGTTTTTACAAGTTTCGACACACTCTGAAGCGAGTAGGCAATATTAAGAAATAACAATACCCAACAAAAACTATTTTATTGGAAATATTCGCATAAAAGACGTATGTATATTTTTCTTCTACCTTCTTAGTATTCATTTAGGTGCATATAGGCTAGTAAAGGAAAAACAGCTGAAAAAATCTTATACAGATTTTTGAAGGTTCTAAAAAGGGTATAGTCAGATAGTAGCAAGTAGGCTATTGATAGTCTTCTTCTTCCTTCTTTTATGTAGGCTTTACAGCTTGTTTCTTCTTCAATATTAGCCTCCCAAGTTATCGCACCATCTTTTTCTTGGTCTCCCAATACTTCTTTGTCCATTTGCTGATTTCTTCTTATGGTGCCTATCCGTTACGGATGTTGGACACTAACATGGCTATTCTGACTTTGTTGACTGCTGCCGTGAAAAGTCCGGTAGTGGTTAAGTGAAACCATTTTCGCAGGTGATTTATCTCGTGCTATTCGTACTATCCTATCCTCTGCCATTCTACTAATGTGTTCGTTCCACTCCTGTTTCCGTTTTGTCACCCATCCATGTATGTCTTCTACATTGCATGATCTTCTTATGTTTTCGCTTCTCTCCCTATCCAACAGACTTTTTCCTGATATTCGTCGGAGTATTTTCATCTCTGTTGTTTCTAGTAGTCGTCTCGTTTTAAATGTGTCAGGTCTTGTCTCCGCCGTGTATGTCAATCTAGGCCTAATTGCTGCTTTATAGATTCTTGCTTTTGTGTCTTGTCTTAGGTGTTTGTTCTTCCAGATTGTGTCATTAAGAGATCCCGCCGCTCTACTTGCTTTTAAGCTTTGTTGTCGTACTTCTTCTTCAACATCTCCGTAACTGGTTATATCTATTCCCAGATATCTAAACCTTGCTTCCTGCTTTATTATTTTCCCATCAATTTCGATTTTACATCGTAGTGGGTATTTAGATGTTGTCATACATTTGGTTTTTTCTGCTGATATTATCATGTATCTTGTATTTTTTGGCTGTTGTATTGAAAATGTGTGTTAATCTTTGGAGATCGTCTTCTGTCTCGGCGATAATTGCGGCGTCGTCTGCATAACATAATATTTGGATTTCTTTATTCCCCATTCTGTAACCATGACCTTTACGTAATGCTTCTATTATTTCGGCCATTATTATATTAAAGAGCAGTGGGCTTAATGAGTCACCTTGTCTGACTCCGCTTTGTACTGGTATAATCTGCGTTAGTTTTCCATTTATGTTTGCCTGTATTCGATTATGAAAATAGATGTTTTTGATGGTTTGTATAATATTGATGCTTCTTCTATATAGTAAATGATATGCTTCTTCTATATAGTAAATGTAGGACGTCTTCGACTTGGATGCGATCGAAAGTCTTTGTGAGGTCTATAAAACATATATATGCTGTTTTATTGTACTCAATGGCCTTTTCTGTGATTTGTCTCAGTACAAATACGGCGTCTACGCAGGATCTTCCGGATCTGAATCCTTGTTGTTCATCTGATAAAGTTGTTAGTTTATTGATTTTGTTGGTTAGGACTTTTGTGGTTAGCTTAAGTGCGGTGTTCAGTAGATTTATACCTCTATAATTGTTGGGGTCTTCTTTGTCTTCTTTCTTGAACATTGGTATCATTATGCTGTTTCTCCACGTGTCTGGTATCTTGCAGTGCAATATTAGTTTTTGTATAAGTTTTGTCATCTCTAGGGTTATACTTTCTCCTCCGTATTTTAGAATCTCGTTGGTTATTCCGTCTGGTCCTGGTGACTTTCTGTTGTTGAGTGAATTTATGGCTATCTCTACTTCCTGAAAACTGATTTCTATTTCGTGTTTTAATTCACGTAGGTTATTGTTTTGATTATTATTTTCCTTTCCTTTAAACAGTTTCGTCAAGTATCTTTCCCATTCGTTTGCTGGTATGTTATAGTATTCCTTCAATTCTGCCATTTCTTTCCGTTGGTTTCTTATGAATCTCCATATTTGTTTTTGTGTTCCGTAGAAGTCACTTTCCATCCTTTTTGTAAATATAGTCTTACCAAAATTACGAGCAGCCAAACCGGGATGCAGAAGAGTAAGAGGCTCATTTTCGTTTTGCTTTTCGCTTAATTTGTGTTTTTCATATTTGAAATGCAATTAAAATTATTAAGATCGGAAAACATACTAATAAATGTAAACTTATTTTTTATAAAAAAGGAATGGAGATAAAGTACAATAATTAATACAAACAATACTAAAAATTTGCCCAGTTTATTATTCGTTCACATTTGCTTAATATTTTTCACTAGAGTGCACTTTCTTCACAATATTTTTGTTGTGCTTAATTTTGTCATAAAATTCATTGCATGATACGTTCAAGTTAAGTTTGCATGAGTAAGCAAGGCTTCCACAATGCATTATTTCATCCTCTCCCGATCGTCAGACCACATTTTTTTCATCTGTGAAAAAAATATTTCCATTGGCGCTGAACTACCGGGTAGACACAAACTCCACATTTTTTTTTAATTTGGCGCACCTCAGTATGCTATTCGTGAAAATGGGTGAATAGCTGGACTAATTTCTCGGAGTAACTAGCTTAATTAGAATTTTGGTAGAAGCCTTTTGCCAATAACACCTCATCAAATAGCTCATCAATCATTATTTAGATTTTTGATTGAGGTTTTTCATTTCATTTATATTTTCTGCTGCTTTTTCGATTTCACTCCAGTTAAGCTAATTTTTCAAGCAGATCCACTCAAAATTTTCGGCTCCGTCGAAGCTCTTTTCCCACAATTCTAAATACGAAATGCGCGCTCATAAAAATAGTGCACGTAACTCTTTCGACATTTATGGAATCTTTTAATGTATTTAAGAGTTGTTTAGCTGTTTGTGCAAGAATTTTTTTTTCATCCTGTTTTGAAAATTCGTTTTTAACTTTGTCGACTTCATGCCTACATCTGTCGCAGTGACTACATGTGAGTTAGTTTTCTCCATAGACTCAATGGTTTTGTTGAATACATTTAACTGTCCGAGCACAAACCAAAAGTAAAGTACTACAATTTATGTTGTAAAGAACTGTCGCAATGCGACCCGGCGATAGTTGAGCAAGGAAATAATATTTCAGGCCTTCGTATAGCTACAGGATCCTTTCCACAGCTGGTAATAAAGACAGAAATCTTGTATTTTCAAGTTTCGCTAATTTTTTGTACTCGATGTAAGATGTCTCACAAAACTTTTGTAACGCTTACAGTATAAGTACATATATACAAAAATATTTGTATATTTTTACTACCATATCCTCTATTTCGGCAGGAAGACCGTCAACTACATATTGGATTGTATTGTGAACGATGTGTGCCTCACCAAATTTGTATTACAATTATCACCACAGAAAGAAACCAACCACCTTGTTTTATATTTCGTGTTTTTTAATTATTGATATTATGTGATTTGCCAAGCTATTAGACATTTCTCCGGCGACAGATCAAAAATAGAGTAACGTTACAGATAAACCTCTCTGTACAAAGTACCTAACAACTATCGGTGCCAATTTAACATCATGATGTATCTGTCGAAATGCTCAAAAAATTTCATTCTTTTAGCTTTAGCTCATTGTGTAGTTCAGCTCTTGCCATCGGTGCGATCACTCCCGTGATGATCGCTTCGTACTTGGCAGGCGCAGACCCGAGTTACGGCTCAAGAAACTTCAATATTAACTTTGAGGAGCAATCAGATTTTTTTAAAATTTATATGGTGCAATGCTGTATGGAACACAAAAGTAGCTTCTTCAGCAGCAATGTAAAGTTCATTTTCTGCGGGTTTGGCATTTTTGAAAAACGATGTTATTGTACATGAGCTTGCAATGGCACTTGCGCTGGACTTGTGTTTCAACCACTTTAGATGGTCCTTGATCAATGGCTAAGGTATCGTTGTTGTTCAAGTCCCGGTCAAACCGGGACGTATGGTAAGCCTAGCTATTGATTATGTTCAAAATAAGAGAGCTAAAAGGAACTACAACGTTAACGGGGTTTTATTGTTTCATATGGTCAATAGATATCTAAAAATGAAAAAACCGCCAGCATTTAAAGGGTTGCGTTTTTGAAAAATGTGTGAGTTAGTCCCTAGGCACAGGGTGAATTAGGGTGAGTTCTATGCACTTTTGGTAAAAACGCATCTACAGAAAAATTGTTCAGGGTTAAATTTGCTATCGAAATATCACCTTTTAAAGTAAAAAATATTTTTTTTACAAAAATATATTCAAAATGGAAGCAAAAAGAACACATGGAAGAAAGCAATTTTGTTTTTTGCCCCATAACTTTTTTCCACGGGGATATAGGTATACGCATTGCTTCACAGAAAAAAAACTTTCATCCTTCTTTTTACGACGTTTAGTAGAAGTCTCTATGATTTATAGTGTCCGAAATAAATTGTTTAAAAATAGGCCTAGAATTTTTTACAATGCAACATTTTAAAGTAAAGAAAATAAGCTTTCTTTTTTATTGCACGATGTAGAATATGTCACGGGTAAAGTTAGGTATTCAACGAGTAATTCTAGGATTACCCGGGTAAAGTCAGAAGTACTTGCCAGGTTCTGGTAAAATATCAAAAAATGAAGCACTTTTTGGGAAAAACTCGTTTCAACTTTTTTAATGTGTTTAAAAAAGCTTTATTTTTGTTTTTTTGTAAGTTTCTAGCATTAAAACAAAGGAAGTTAGGCTCAAAATATATTTTTAATGCTAGAAGAAACTTCTTCAAAAAACAAAAATAAAGCTTTTTTTAAACAGTTTAAAAAAGTTAAAATGAGTTTTCTTCAAAAAGCGCGCTTTATTATTTGATATTTTACCAAAACCTGGCGAGTACTTCGGGCTTTACCCGGGTAATCCTAGAATTACCCGTTTACCTAACTTTGAAAAACCATATCTTGCTTAAAAATAGTCGTACAACCTTATACAATAGACCATTTTAAAGGTAGGTAATTGATTTCTCTTCCTACTAAATGGGCCATTGATAATATCTAGAAATGCGTAGAAAAAAGTTACAGAACAATGTTTGTGAAATAATGGGAAAATAGCCCAAAATGCAGTGAGCGGCGAAATTTGAAAAATCATATTTCGAAAACTATAAATTACATAGAATTCTACTAAACGTCATTTTAAAGAGGAAGGATGGAAGTTTTTTTTCTATGAAGCAACGCCTCTACCTATATACCCGTGGAAAAAAGTTATGGGGCAAAAAACAAAATTGCTTTCATTCGTGTTTTTTTTTGCTTTTTTTTAATATATTTTTGTAAAAAAATAGTTATTTATGAAACAGTTCGTGAAGTATGCTTTTTGTGAATACACGGGGATGTTTAGAGCACGAGCGACAGCGGAGCGAGAGTAGATAAAATATTTTGACTTGGTGAAATAAAAGGTGATGAATAAGGAAGTTAGGCTCATTACTAACTGTGACATTGCATATACCTAGAAATGCGTAGAAAAAAGTTACAGAACAATGTGGGCGAAATAATGGGGAAAATGGCCGAAAAAATGCAGTGAGCGCCGAGCTTTGAAAAATGATATTTCGGAAACTATAAATCATATAGACTTTTACTAAACGTCATGTTAAAAAGGAGGGACGGAAGTTTTTTATGTGAAGCAATGCGTATACCTATATCCCCGTGGAAAAAAGTTATGGGACAAAAAACAAAATTGCTTTCTTTCGGTTTTTTTTTTGCATTTTTTTAATATATTTTGTAAAAAAATATTTTTGACTTTAAAAGGTGATCATTCGATAGTAAATTTAATCTGTAACAATTTTCTGTAGATGTGTTTGTACCAAAAGTGCATAGAACTCACCCTAATGCACCCTGTCCCTAGAGACTAATACACCCCTTTCTCAAAAACGCACCCCTTTAAATGGTAGCACCCCGCGGTTTTTTCATATTTAGAGGTGCATTGACTATATGAAATAATAAAACCCCGTTAACGTTGTAGTTCTTTTCTAAAGTACATAATCAATAGCCTAAAGGTCGATGTGCACCGATCTGTTTAATGGATAAAAATTATTGGATATGTAATTTGATATGTTAACACTTTTAAAAAACAAGGGGTGCCTGATCTAATTTTGTTCTGACTATAATCAATTAATAATTAAAAAATTACTTTTTTTTATAAATTAAAAAAATCGACCCGGGCAGATTGATACTACCTATTTTTAATTTTTTGGATCATTCTAATCAAAAAAGGTCTTCTGTAATTTTTCTCGGTTGATCGCTTTCTAGTTATAAACAATTTAAAACTGAAAAAGAACGGAAGACGACGATTTTCAAGGCTCAAAAACATAAGTAAAAAGTATCATTTTTAAAATTACGAAATACCTATATTCAAGTTCAAACCTTATTGTATCAATTCCTGACAAGTATTTTGGACTTATTTCATTTTAAGACATTGTTTTTTAATTGTTAATGCCCGTCTTCCCATCAGGAACCTTCCTCATTCACATTTAAAAAAATAATATATCTTAGAATAAAACATGGCAAAAATTCTTACCGATATCTGATAGAAGAAGCTTTGAACTTGAATTAGGTAAATGACGACTACAAATTAATATTTTTCACTTTTGACCCTTCAAAATCTTTAATTTTTAACTATTGTCTCACCTATATGAAAAAGAAATAATTCCAAACAAATTCCAAACAGTTTATAAATCCTGAAAACAATGTGCAATTATTATAAAATAAACAAACAACATGAATCATAAAGTTATTTGACCTGTTATTGTTTGTTTTACTCGCATTATGTCCTCTTTTGGAATTCTGGTAGGGGAGCCCAAGCGGGGATTTTTGCAGTTACCCGAGCGCGTCAGATTATCATATGGGGAGAAACCTGGTACCCTGCAGATGTACCTCTACCATATATTGGCTCTTAACACAGGGGAGTTCGTTAAGGGGGGCCCGAAATAAAAAATCTATCCTTAAAAAAGCTCGAAATTGTCAGATTAAGATAAGGTAAATTAAGTACATGCAAAAAAGTGTATATTTTAAAAATCTGACGATTTGGGCGGGGCGTAAGGAAATGGGTGAGTCCCAAAGTTTCACAAGAAAAAAGCGAATATTTCGCGAAATGAATGACAGATCGAAAAACTAAAAAATATGTGCTCAATATTTTTTAAAAATCTATCGAATGATACCAAACACGACTTTCCCACGGGAGGGGTGGGGGGTAAATTTAATATTTTAAATACGAATCCCGCGATATTTCGCGAAAGGAACATCAGATCGAAAAACTGTAAAATATACTTGTTCAATATTTTTTAAAAATCTATCAAATGGCACCAAACACGACCCCCCGCGGAGGTGGGGTGGGGGGTTACTCTAAAATCTTAAATAGTGGCCCTTATTTTTTTATTGCCGATTTGGATTCCTTACGTAAAAATAAGTAACTTTTATTCGAAACAATTTTTCGAATTATGGATAGATGGCGTTATAATCGGAAAAAACGATTGTTGAAAATGGAAAATTAAATTAAAAAATGGCAAGCGCCCACTAAAATGGAAAACTTTACTTAACTTTTTTTGGTTTTTGGACCTATTTTTCACAACCCAATAGGTCACCAAAGCGCTCGAGTGACTGCACATTTAGCATACTTTGCTCCCCTACCATTCGATACATCTGTGACACACTCGAAATAATTAATTAATCTAGTTATTATGCCTGTCTTACATACCACTTACAAGCTATGACAATTAATTTATGCGTAATATCCAATTAAGTCGATTGCAAGTGTGAGAAATTGATGCATTTCTTCGCCAACAGTGTTAACATTTATTAATAATTGTTTGTCGGAGTCTCTCTTTTGTTTATTCAAAGATAACTAATAACTATTAGATCCAGGGCACTTAGCACAAAATAAATAGATTTTTATATACAGCACCTACAAACTTGCAACTTTTGAATATGTCAAGAAAAAATTGGTGTAAATGCATAGTTGCATTTTAAACTGCATAAAAGTCATCCAAAAGTGCTTAAACCTGTCAAAATAAGTGTATTGTATTAAGGGTAAGATTTTGTTACCAGCGGGTCTTTTGAGTCGCTGAAGACGAATACGCCATCAGAACCGAATTCTATTTTAGTGACGTCACGTTGCCTAGCAACCGTCGATTCTCCCATTATGGAATTCTATTTTGTGACGTCAGCATAATAGAATTCTATTTGGCGTGCTCTGGGCCCAGGTCTCTATAGGTGCTGTATTAAAAAATCGAACTATTCCGGTGTTTTAGTGCTAAATCTGGTCTATGTTGAAAACATTGGGTTTTCAGTCAAATTCAAACAGATTCAGAAGCTCCTTTCTTGTTTCATGAATGTATTATTTTGCTTGTTTGACGTTTAATCGAAACGTCAAAACAAATTTAAAATTCTTATTATATGTGTAATCAACAAAATTGTGGTTTAATGCCATACACATACACAAAAATATTTATTCTCAAATAGCAGTTTCACTACTTGCTCACCCGAATTCTAAAAAACTCGTTCTTATGCCTTATTCTTACCATCTCTGGCAAAAATAATAAAGTAGGTATGCACCATAACTTACTTGTGTGTTGTGGTCGTATTAGATGTCTTGCCATCTTCGTCTTCTTACTTTATCAGACATGTCACGTCTTTTCGTTTTGAAATGCACGCTATTTGTTACATATAAGTATGTAACAGTTATATATCCAGTAAACAATATTACAGGTACATAGTACCAAACCTTTTTATGAGAATTATTTGTTCAAAGACTACTAAAATTGTTTTTGGCGTTGAGTGGTGGTGACGTTTCGGATTCATATGTATATATTGTTGATACTGAAGAAATCCTTAAAAATGAAGCAAAAGAGAAGATAGTAAAATTAAGATTTTCCTATAAATTAGGAAATATAATTAATAATTAATAATAAATAAGGAGGCTATAATTAACTTAGTACCATCTCTTTATTTCAGTACATAAATTTCCTCTCAACAGCTATTGAACTAATTTTTCTTCGTTATTGATATTTTATGGACTTACTGTCTTTAAGTATTTAATCTTTTTGATATAGTAGTCATGTGACTGGCTGATTGACATAAAGTCCATGCCATTAAAACAAAAAAAAAAACAAAAAAGAATTTCCTATAAACAAGAGACAAATACCTAACAAAAATTATTAAACTGACTCTCATAGTGGGTCTCTTATGCCTGGTTGCACCAATAGATCTTAAACTTAAGACGTGCTTTAAGCTCAGCTTACTAAACACACGCGTTGCACCATTGAGTATTAAATCAATTTTTAGTTAGCCACAATGGATTACCACGATCAAGTTGATCTTAGATAAGAATCGAAAGTTATGGTGCAACGTAAGTGAAGCTTAAAGCGGCCCTATCTAAAAGCTGAGCTGGGCTAAGCTGGAGCTAACGATTTGTTGTTGAAACCAGGCATTATATAACTAAGACTCATTTTATCATCAATTTGGCGCCACACCTAGACTTCCCTAACTATAATCATTATTAATATTATTCTTTTTTATCTTTCTATTCATTACATGTATCCGTTGTTCCTCTTTTTATCTTCTCAACATTCTTTTACGTACATCATAAATGGTATAATGGCAGATTTAAAGAATTTTATTTTCGGTTTCATTGAAACCTTTCTACCACACAACACACCACTCGCGTCCTCTCACTTCATTCATTCCTCTCTAATTTTACTGCATGAATCTCCATTAGTCTTTAATACTGATTCTACGTATTTTACTGTTCACAATCATTTCACTACAGACAGATAATAGATGGACTACAGATAACAAATAGACAAAGCGGATACTGAAATGGAGACCAAGAGATGATAGCAACGAAAGCAGAGGTCGACCTCCAACACGTTGGACTAATGATCTGAAATTTTGTAATAGCCATTGGATGGAAGAGGGACAAGATCGAAACAGATGGAAAATTATGAGGGAGATCTATGTCCAGCAGTGGACAAGCGACGATTGAATGATGAATCATTTCACTATACAAAGTACGTTTAAAGATAAAGTTCTTCTTTTTTGTATAGACACGACTTTTTTTTTCGATGTGCCTCTAATAAGTTGTCGTTCCATCGTTTCCGTGGTCTTCCTACTGATCGTCTTCCTATTGGGGAACCGTCTCTCGCTGTCCTTACTACTCTATTTGTCATTTGCCTTATGTGGTCATTCCATTCTATTCTTCTGTTCCTTACCCAGTTATTAATGTTATCCACCTTGCATCTTCGTCGTATATCTGTATTTCTAGCTCTGTCCCATAGAGTCTTACCATCGATTTTTCGAATGGTTTTCATCTCCGCTGTTTCGAGCAATCTTTCTGTCCTCTCTGAGTCGGGTGGTGTTTCTGCCGCGTATGTCATTATGGTCTGATGACTGTTTTGTAAATTCTGCTTTTCATTTCTTTTCCGATATTTTATTTCTCCATATTATGTCATTCAGGCAACCTGCGGCTCTGTTTGCTCTATTCACTTGATCTTCTTCTTCTGTTTCGAGCCTTCGGTAGCTAAATAGTGTGATGCCTAGATATTTAAACTCCATTACTTGTTCTATTATCTGGCCTTCCAGCTCCAATTTACATCTCATTGGATTTGCTGTTATAACCATGCATTTTGTCTTTTTTGGGGAAATTAACATGTTAAATTTTCTGGCGCTTATGTTAAATTGGTGCAGCATACGTTGCAAATCATCTTTACTTTGAGAGATTAGTATTGCATCATCTGCATAGCAGATTATTTTAAGTTGTTTTTCGCCAATTTGGTATCTTCTTACTTTTTTTATTATTTCGTCTATGATCAGGTTGAACAATAAAGGATTCAAGGAATCCCCCTGTCTTATTTCATTGCCGGCTTCAATTGGGTCAGTTAGTTCATCTTCCACTTTTACTTTTATTGTGTTGTTCTGGTAGATGTTTTCGACCGTTTTAATTATTCCTAGAGGTACCTCTCTTGAGTATAACAAATAGATAACGTCTTTTAATTTGACCCTGTCAAATGCTTTCTTAAGGTCCACGAAACATAAATATGCCGGTTTGTTGTATTCCATCGATTTCTCTTCAACTTGCCTCATTATAAATATAGCGTCAGTGCATGACCTTCCCGACGTAAAGATGAAGTTATTACTACAAATAAGATGTAGATGGTAAACTGCGTACTAAGGAGCCGTGTGCGATGCAATGCACTAATTCTATCTTGGTATTAAATGGTATCTAAAGTCTAAGTGGATCACCAGGGGAGGAGGCAGAAGAAACTAACAAGCCAAGGTGCAGAGTTATGATTGCTATACACAAGGGTGCAAAACTGCAGAAAGGTCGGGTGTAGGAATATTCAGTAATGGTGAAAATGTAAACATTTATAAACAGCTGTATTTCAGGCAGAGATTTATGCAATCTTGCAAAGTGAAGCTTATTATTATGCACATATAGTCGAGTATGAAATATATCTCGTTGAATCCGCTTATTAGGATACCGGTTATAGGAATATTTCGGTTTAAGGAATACAATTTTGAGGTCTTGCGAAACGTTTCTACTAGCTATCAATGATCGTTTATTAGAATATCTCGGTTATAGGAATATTTTTGCTTGACACGAAGGCTATTCCAATAAGCGGGTTCGACTGTATTAACATAATGGCTTTCAAATTGAAACAGATAAATATAATATGCACATATAATCGAGTAGTTATGTGGATTCTTAGTACCCTTTAGGTCTTTAGGTGCTCGGTTAGTATGGAATGCCGAGAACTCAAGTAATACCATTATGGCTTAAAGAAAAATGCATGGCAATGAACGAACTACTTGTCAGAAGAGGAGCAGCTACATGTCTCCTGATCCAGAGGAAGACACCAAAAATAACTTTAGTATATTAGACGAACATGTGCTAATAGGGCTGAAGTACTGCGAAAAACAAGCAGGAATCAGCTCAGAATCCTAGCAGGCTTTCCTACATGTGCCAGGAAAAAGACACTTCTATGTAATTCATCTCCTATGAACCTGTATAAGCTGTTATTTTCTAAATTCTGGAGCGGGTATCATGCAGGAATAGAAGATGAACAGTACAATAAGCCAATTAGTTGAATTACCACAGGGTTATAACAGGGGGCTTCTGAAAAATAACCGCATAACAGATAGTCTCATTTCACACAAATTAGAGTGTGAATAGATTAAATACTGATAAAATAAAAGGCGATAAAAGAAAAAAATAGGAATTTGAAGTAAAAAATCTATTAGACAATTCTTAAGTATAAAATTTTTAATACTAAGATTTTGAATATTTGATATAACTGAAATTAAAGACGAAAATCAAGTTGGAATAAGTGTCAAAAATGATTTAAAAGAGTACTTAATACTTTAATTATACCAAGAAAAAGGCTAGGTACCGATGGACATCTGAAAAACAAAAAGGCTTGAAATTTTGACATACCATTCATTAGAGTGACCATTTATTGTGTTTCAGTCTAGCATTATTTGTTTTTTTGTTTTTTTTTTTCTAAAAATACATTTGCACGAGGCCGTCAGTCAATCAGTATGTAAAAAAATTCCACAATAGGAATCAAAAACGTGATGGTACAAAATCGGAATGTCATATATGCAAATGTCAAGCATAAAAAATCGATCGAGAAAGAATATGTAAATATTCAATTGAAGATAACATTTAAAATGTTAATCAGTAGGGAATTTGAATGTATAATTATCCCCTTTGGACAAACAAAGAAAATTTGAAGATGGTTAGAATAATTTATCTCTTTATTGTAATTCTGATCTGAATAGTGATTTGTTCTTGAGTAAGTAATAAAAATTGGTGCCATTTTGAAATACCTTGACATACAATCGAGCTCTAGATAATATAATTTCAAAGATATCAAAGGCAAGCAGCAAAAGCAGGAAGAGTAAGTGGTTGCCTCCGAGAAACCAAATGGAGAAACAAATATCTGACCATGGAAAGTAAAATAAAAGTATACAACACAACGTAAACATAAAGTTGCCATTTATAGTGCATATCTTCTTCTTCTTAAGGTGCCTATCCGTTCCGGATGTTGGCGATCAGCATGGCTATCCTCACTTTGCTTGCTGCTATTCTGAATAGTCCAGTGGTCGATGTATTAAACCACTTTCTCAGGTTTTGAAGCCAAGATATTCTTCTTCTCCCTGGTCCTCTCTTTCCAAATACCTTGCCTTGAAGAATGAGTTGCAACAAGCCATATCTCTGTTCATTCCTCATAACATGACCAAGATGTTCTAGTTTGTGCTCTTTGATTGTGTTAATAATCTCGCATTCCTTGCCTATTCTACGTCGAACCTCAACATTAGTCACACGATCCACCCACGAAATTCTCAAAATGCGCCTGTAACACCACATCTTGAATGCCTCGAGTTTTCTCAAAGAAGCCTCGGAAAGTGTCCAGGCCTCTACTCCGTATAATAACGTAGAAAATACATAGCATCTGATGATAGAGATTTTGGTAGCAAGAGGTAAATCGTGGCTTCTGAAAACAGACTTCATAATTATGAACGCTGATCTCGCTTTTCCTATGCGTTGTTTTATTTCACTTGAGTGGTCTCACTGGCTGTTTATGTTGGTACCAAGGTATGTGTAGCTGTGGACCCTGTCAATTTGTTATTGGTTAACCAAAAGCTGTGTATTTAATGTTTCGCGCTTACTGACTACCAAGCACTTTGTTTTTTTCGTATTGAGATTAAGTCCGTATTCTATACTTATATCTGATATGCGCGACATTATTCTTTGCAAACAATCTAGACCGTCTGCAAAAATTACAGCGTCGTCGGCATATCGAATGTTGTTCAGACGCACTCCATTGACTAATACGCCTTCCTGTAGTTCTCCCAGTGCTTGCTCGAAGATACATTCACATTCAGAGTATATATTAAACAGCACCAGGGACAGGATGCATCCTTGCCTCACTCCTCTATCTATGGAGACTGCCTCTGTCAATTGGTCATCCACATTAATATTGGCAGTTTGGTTGTAATACAAATTATATATGATTCTCAAGTCTCTATCATCTACCCCCGCTTCTTTCAAGATGTTTATGAGGTATATCATGTTTTATTCTATCAAATGCCTTTTTGTAGTCGATAAATTATTGTATCACCTTCAGAAACGGTTTGAGTAAGAGCATATATCTAATTGAAAACTAAACATTCTGTATGTAAAGGGCTTATAAGAAAAACAAAAAATAGTTTCAGAGCAATCACCAAAAACTAGTTTTTTTATGAAATATAACTTTGATTTATGAAGTTACGGTAAATTAATTAAATATTGCAAAGTTTTAAAAACAAGGCTGAACATGTAAACGGTTTTTACTTTAACAACAATTAGATTAGGACAATATTAAGTGATTTCGATATCTGTCAGCTTGATTCATTGATTTAATTCACATTTTATGTTACATTCTTATATACACCGTAAAGTTTAAAGGTTAATTACAATATGTAATTATACTACTATTAACGATAAATAATTGTAATAAAACGTAAATAAAACTAATTATCTAACACTGACTGTTTTTAAACTGTGTGAATAATAGAGAAGCAAAACTGTAAAGGTAGTTTTATAACGAATGACCACCAAATGGGTAATATTCAAACTATTCACAAATAACGTAGTTTAAATTTAAAAATGAAAGCTACAATAACTTACGTTATAAAAATGTATACCATTTTTATTCAGTTGCAATGCGAAGCCAAAACTGTCTTAATTTTCACTTAGTTCAGAGAGTGCAAACCAGCAATCTAATCGACGATTTCGCCTCTTATTAGAGGCATCATCAGAGAGGCATAGGTCTGCTGTTCTCTGCCCCTAGTGAAAATCTTCAACCAGCTAGTCCTCGCATTGCAACTAACGTGATGGTAGTAGGTGCCTAGCGACATCTGCTAAATAGAAGTCAAAGTTTTTCATCCTAATAAAAATATTTAAAAAAAATTTTGAAAAGATGTTTAATTGAAAAACTTAATGGCCCATTTTCCTGGTAACACCTCCATGGCGTCTAAAAATTGCAAGCCAGATGGATGCTGCAAAGAAGACTTTGACTTCTAATTAGCAGATATCGCTAGTCACCTACTACCATCATGTTAGTTGCAATGCGAGGACTAGCTGGTTGAAGATTTTCACTTGGATCAGAGAACAGCAGACCTATGCCGCTCTGATAATGCCTCTAATAAGAGGCGAAATCGTCGATAAGAGTGCTGGTTTACGCTCTCTGAACTCAGTACCAATTAAGAGAGTTTTGGCTTCGCATTGCAACTGAATAAAAATGGTATACATTTTTATTTTCTATTAGTATTACTCCTATCGAGTAACTAGGTCTATTTTCAGTTGGAAGTTACCACGCTGTGCAGACGGGGTTGTGAATTGCAAATTTTAGAATTCCCTCTTGTCTTCTTTGCAGCATCCGTCTGGCTTGCAATTTTTAGAAGCCATGGAGGTGTTAGCAGGAAAATGGTCCAATAAGTTTTTCAATTAAATGTCTTTTAAAAACATTTTTAAATATTTTTATTAGCATGAGAAACTTTGACTTCAACTTACGTTATAATTTATCTGTAGAGATGTTTACAGAAATTTAAGAGAAACAGACTAGAAATGCTATAGGGACTCACTTGGAATTTCTCTAGGAATCCAAAATCTTATTTCGGATCATATTTCTATCATCATGGTGTTAGAACCCTTAATGGACCAAGAGCTAGCAACGTCGGGAAAACAGTGATTTTAAGACACTTGGTTTTTTAATATATTATTCCCTATGCTTCCTTGAACACTTCACCGGCCATCTGGCTACTGAGACAGGTTGCGTTCATTACTGCGCAGCGCACCTGTACAGGTAAATATATCGAATTTAAAATTATTTTAAGACGAAAAATTTTTTTGCCATTACTTGTAAAACATTCTTAGAAATTGCCAGGCATTTCTGTGGTTGCTAAATATGCGCCAGACGCTATTCTTTTTAAATAATAATTGAAAATTTAAATCATTTTAGTATGTCTGAAATTTTAATATTATATTATTTACACATAAATCAATGCAAAATTAATTTGCCAGGCATTAATTCGGTTGCATTCACCAGCCAGATGGATTTAAAATAATAAAAATAATGTGTATTTTCAGCAAAACGATCGCTGGTTGGGTTAAGAAACTAGACAAACAAAAGATACGACAATTTCGGGGGTGAATGTTGTCCGCACATGTTATTAAGATGGGTCGTCAGTCACAATAAATTCACAGTTTGTTAACGATTCTTGTCGAGTTTCTATTTAGTGAAAAGTAATTGTGATACAATATAATGGCAAATAAAATACAATGTGTGTTTTGCAAGGAAAAAAACGAGAATGTAGTAACTTTTGTGGATGAAAAACTGTTAAAGTGTAAAGACGTTTTGAGTGCGCGTATTAAATACAATTTAAAATATAATAATGTATGTACAGTCACCGGACCAAGTGAATACCACTGATGGATACCATAAAAAATGTTACAATTCTTTTGCAGCCTAATGGCTAAGTATCGTAACATATCTGACATTAATTCAGTTTTGTCAAATCTTAGTCATACATCAAGTTCTTCGCTGTCAAGTGTGAGTGACACAAGTTATATTATATAGTATATATCATTTGATACGACATATAAATTTTGATACGACTTCAATTTTATTTTATCCTTTTTTTTCTATGATTATTTAATTTGAAAACATTAATTTAAACAATTTAAATGAAAAAAAAATGATTCCCAGAATAAAAAATATTATTTTTTATTATGTTGTTGAAAATTTCGACAATAATTTTTATTTATTAACATTTTACATATTTAATTCTGTCATTATTAGCTAGGTTGAGATAAATAAAAATTTCTTTAATTACCGTAGGTAGGTAGATTTATTCCTGTCTCTTTCCGCCAGTCTACTCTATCGCTATCTTTCTGTAATAACTAATATATTACTGGAATACCCTACAACTTTAATTTGATCTGGCTGATGACTGCAACCGAGTTAATGTCTAACAAATTAATTTTGCATTTATTTATGTGTTAATAATATAATATTAAAATTACAGACATACTAAAATGATGTAAACTTTTCTATTATTATTTATAATAAATAGCGTCTGGCGCGCATTTAGCAACCACAGAAATGTCTGGCAACTATAATTCATGTTTCTAATAATGTTTAAAAAGTAATGACAAAAAAATTTTTCGTCTTAAACTAATTTCAAATATATTTGCCTCTATCTTTTGTTTGTCTTATTTCTTAACATAGCCACCGTAAGTTTTGCTGAAAATATATATCATTTTAAACGATTTCAAATCCATCTGGCTGGTGACTGCAACCGAATTAATGTCTGGCAAATTAATTTTGCATTTATTTATGTGTTAATAATATAATATTAAAATTACAGACATACTAAAATGATTTAAATTTTTCTATTATTATTTATAATAAATAGCGTCTGGCGCATATTTAGCAACCACAGAAATGTCTGGCAATTGTAATTCATGTTTCTGATAATGTTTAAAAAGTAATGGCAAAAAAAATTTTTCGTCTTAAACTAATTTCAAATATATGTGCCTGTATCTTTTGTTTGTCTTATTTCTTAACATAGCCACCGTAAGTTTTGCTGAAAATATATATCATTTTAAACGATTTTAAATCCATCTGGCTGGTGACTGCAACCGAGTTAATGTCTGGCAAATTAATTTTGCATTTATTTATGTGTTAATAATATAATATTAAAATTACAGACATACTAAAATGATTTAAATTTTTCTATTATTATTTATAATAAATAGCGTCTGGCGCATATTTAGCAACCACAGAAATGTCTGGCAATTGTAATTCATGTTTCTGATAATGTTTAAAAAGTAATGGCAAAAAAATTTTTCGTCTTAAACTAATTTCAAATATATTTACCTGTATCTTTTGTTTGTCTTATTTCATAACCCAACCAGCGATCGTTTTGCTGAAAATACACATTATTTTATTTATGATTTTAAATCCATCTGGCTGGTGAATGCAACCGAATTAATGTCTGACAAATTAATTTTGCATTTATTTATGTGTTAATAATATAATATTAAAATTACAGACATACTAAAATGATCTAAATTTTTCTATTATTATTTATAATAAATAGCGTCTAGCGCACATTTAGCAACCACAGAAATATCTGGCAATTACAATTCATGTTTTTAATAATGTTTAAAAAGTAATGACAAAAAAAATTTTTCGTCTTAAACCAATTTCAAATATATTTACCTGTATCTTTTGTTTGTCTTATTTCTTAACACAGCCAGCGTACGATTTGATGAAAATATATCATTTTAAACGATTTTAAATCCATCTGGCTGATGACTGCAACCGAGTTAATGTCTGGCAAATTAATTTTGCATTTATTTATGTGTTAATAATATAATATTAAAATGACAGACATACTAAAATGATCTAAATTTTTCTAGTATTATTTATAATAAATAGCGTCTGGCGCATATTTAGCAACCACAGAAATGTCTGGCAATTGTAATTCATGTTTCTGATAATGTTTAAAAAGTAATGGCAAAAAAATTTTTCGTCTTAAACTAATTTCAAATATATTTACCTGTATCTTTTGTTTGTCTTATTTCATAACCCAACCAGCGATCGTTTTGCTGAAAATACACATTATTTTATTTATGATTTTAAATCCATCTGGCTGGTGAATGCAACCGAATTAATGTCTGACAAATTAATTTTGCATTTATTTATGTGTTAATAATATAATATTGAAATTACAGACATACTAAAATGATCTAAATTTTTCTATTTTTATTTATAATAAATAGCGTCTAGCGCACATTTAGCAACCACAGAAATATCTGGCAATTATAATTCATGTTTTTAATAATGTTTAGAAAGTAATGACAAAAAAAATTTTTCGTCTTAAACCAATTTCAAATATATTTACCTGTATCTTTTGTTTGTCTTATTTCTTAACACAGCCAGCGTACGATTTGATGAAAATATATCATTTTAAACGATTTTAAATCCATCTGGCTGATGACTGCAACCGAGTTAATGTCTGGCAAATTAATTTTGCATTTATTTATGTGTTAATAATATAATATTAAAATGACAGACATACTAAAATGATTTAAATTTTTCTATTATTATTTATAATAAATAGCGCCTGGCGCGCATTTAGCAACCAAAGAAATGTCTGGCAATTGTAATTCATGTTTCTGATAATGTTTAAAAAGTAATGGCAAAAAAATTTTGGTCTTAAAATAATTTTAAATTCGTACACCTGTACAGGTGTGCTGCGCGGTAATGAACGCAACCTGTTTCAGTAGCCAGATGGCCGGTAAGGTGTTCTAGGATGCATAGGGAATAATATATTAAAGAATCAGCTGTCTTAAAATAGTTGCTCAAAAACGTTGCCTAGCTCTTAGACCATAAAGGGCCTCGACCTTCTCAAGCTTTCAGCGCCATTCTGCTCTGTCCCTTGTTGAGATTCTCCAGTTGACAATACCGATCTTCTTAGCCTGTGTTACCCCGTCTAACTCAGCTTCGGTCTGCCTCGTCTTCTTATTCCCCCTGCCAGCGCTGTTACAATCTTTTTTATAGTATTCGATTCTGGGACCTGACCTATATATACTGCCAACTGCAGACTCTTTCGCTTGATTATAGTGGTAATATCTTTTCCACTAAACTTATCTTTTTAATTAAACGCGTTTCTTTAGTCCAATCGTTTGTGTCAAATCTTTAGACGTTAATTTGACTGCCTTTTCTTCAATGCAAATTAATGAAAATTTGCAGACATATGCATTCGCGGGAACAATACACGAATAGTCAATAAAAACAAATTTCTTTATGTTTATTAATTGTTTAAATAAAATAAACGATTTTAATGAAAAATGCTTAAATTCTGTTGTTTTTTGCAATGAAGAAACTTGAAAATTCTTACAGATTGTAGCTAATTATATGAATTATACATAATTTCACTTTTTAAGTTAATTGTTTACGTTATGCTTCATAAATAAACATAAAAGTTTCAACATTTTTGCCGATTCCAACTACTTTTGATGTTTGTACATCATATTATACATATATTTTAATAGACATGACGATATATTTTAATGTTTCAGAAGTGTAAGACTAAAAAGTAAAAAATAAAAAATATAAAAAAAATTTTTAAGAAACGCTTTTCTTTAGTTACGAGTGACTAAAATTAAAAATATTATAAAAAATCAACTAAAAAGCAAAACATTATGTATACACCGTTCTTAGGCGTCAACGCCCTTCGGTAGGGATCTATGGAGGAGTATCACCAAGCCGGAAGCCCTTATCCCTTCCCGTACCGCTCCTCCATAGGCCGATCAGACGCCAGTTTATTCCAGACCAAGCCGTAGACTCTATTGAGTTTTATACTACGGCGTTGGCCTTTTATAAATTTCATGACCTAGCTGAGGCTCGAACCAGCGACCGCAAATCGCAAATCCACTAAACTTGTCGATCGACTGAGCCCCAGCTAACTGGACCGTCAAGACCGACAAAAGCAAAACATAAAAAAATTAAAACTCGAAGGATTGTTCGAAAAAAACTGTTAGACATTAAATATACAAAAATCTCACACATTCGTTATAGGTCAATCAATGAGGGTATGTGGCTCCGAATTCCATTTTACTATATCGATTTACGTGATATTTTCACAGTAATTAGGGAATAGCCCAAGAAACAAAGTCTACCCTATGCCGATGTGTGCTTTTGTCTTGGGGCGGTTCCCACCCCTTCTCGGGGGTGGAAAATTTTTTGCTTAAATAACTACGGAAGTTGTTACAGAACCTAATACTAAGCAAAAACTGTTCTATAATTTTTTTTTCGAAAACTCAATACTTTTTGCGTTATTCCTGGTTGAAAATTGGCCATTATCATTGAAACATAACACCATTTCAAACGGTTTTTTGCGAATACCTTAAAAATTATGCATCTAACTAAAAAAACCATATATAAAATTTTTGTAGCCTATAAAATAACAAAGAGAATATTTCCTTTACGAATCTTCTAGTTATAACACACAAAGAGATATTATGGTAAGTGGAAAACTTGTTTTCTTGGTGCATGCTCAAATCAGTGTATTTAACTTGAAATAACAGAGAAACGGTCTATTTTAGGTGTATAATGCAACCAATAACTTTTGTTGTGCTTGAAAATACCTTTAAAATAAGCAATATTAAATGTCGATTACATTTAAACTATGCGAGATAAACTGTAAAAAATTTGATGAGTAACGTATTTTCAGAAAAAAATGAGAAGTTTATTTAACCCCTCATCCACAAGAATTTAAATGCATCGTTTTCCTTCTACAATACATTTTACTATAGTGTTCTTTTTATGTCCAAAAAGTTGGGCGGGTTTAAAATGATTGGTTTTTGAAAAAAAAAATAAGATCAAATTATTGAGCGCATTTTTAAATTTTCTTAAAAATCTTCCTATTTCTCCATGTAACTCGAAAATGATAAGAGATGCCAAAAAAAAGATGCCATACAAAAATGTAGGTTTCTTCTAGATGATAAACATTTTGATTTTATTTTTTATAACAGTATCTCTTATCATTTTCAAGTTACATGGAGAAAAGGGAAGATTTTAAGAAAATTTAAATATGCGCTCTATAGTTTGATCTTATTTTTTTCAAAAACCATTCATTTTAAACCCGCTCAACTTTTTGAACATAAAAATAACACTGTAGTAAAATGTATTGTAGAAGGAAAACGATGCATTTAAATTCTTGTGGATTAGGGGTTAAATATACTTCTCAATTTTTTTCTTAAAATTCGTCAGTCATCAATTTTTTGCAGCATATCTCGCTTAGTTTGAATGTAATCGAAATTTAATATTGCTTATTTGAAAGGACTTTTCAAGCACAATAAAAGGTATTGGTAGCATTATACACATAAAATCGACCGTTTCTCTGTTAATTCAAGTTGAATACACTGATTTGAGTATGCACCAAAAAAACAAACTAATTTACCTACCATATCTCTTTTTGTGTTATAACTAAAAGATTGAAGAAGGAACGAATCTCTTTGTTTTTTTATGAGCTGCAAAAATGTTTTTTATAATTTTTTTAGTTAGATGCATTGTTTTTAAGGTATTCGCAAAAAATCGTTTGAAAAGGTGTTTTATTTCAATGAAAATGGCCAATTTTCAACCACGAATAACTCAAAAAGTATTGAGTTTTCGAAAAAAAAATTTTTGCTTAGAATTAGGTTCTCTAGCAACTTCCGTAGTTGCTTAACCAAAAAATTTTCCACCCCCTAGAAGGGGTGTGAACCGACCCCAAGACAAAAGCACACATCGGAATAGGGTAGACTTTGAATAAGGAGATATTTTCAGGCTATTCCTAAAATTTCATTAAAATCCATGCAGTAGGATAGAATTCGGAGGTAATAACCTGTTCTTGCTCTCATTGACTGCCCTATTAAAAAATTGAAAAAATCTAGCACATTCTAGAATGTGTGAGATTTTTGTACATTTAATCTGTCTAACAGTTTTTTTCAAACAATCCTTCGATTTTGAATTTTTTAATTTTTTGCCTTTTAGTTGATTTTTTTTATAATACTTTTAATTTTAGTCACTCGTAACTAAAGAAAAGCGTTTCTTAAAAAATGTTTTTCATATTTTTTTATTTTCTTTATGTGCCGTGCTCGATTATTGAGCGTTGGCTATCAAATTGGCTATAGTAATTTTGTTGACTGCAGCTCGGAAAAGGGATGTAGAGAATCTGTTAAACCATTCTCTCAGATTTTTAAGCCACGACGTTAATAATTTGACTTATATTATTAAATGGAGTATATTTTTTTATCTCTCTGGGTGTCGTATAACATGGCAAAAATATTCAAGTTTTCGATTTTTAACTGTTCTGACGACTTCCGTGACTTTTCCCATCCGATGCAAAACAACTTCCTTACTAACTCTATCCATATCTTCTCTACAAACTGATACTTGTAGATATTCTGCAGTTCAAAGTTATATCTATGCCTTCATATCCCGTTCTCACTGACTGCTCTGAGTATCTTGTGTCTTTTTCTCATGATCATCTTTCAGTGCGTCACAGTTTTTCGATTTCTTTCTAACGCATTAAATTGTATGTGACAGAAAAAAAGGCACATCCGTTATTACAGACATTTACAACATTTATTCTAGTTTTTCTAGTTGTCGATAGATGGCGCCATAATAAAAAAATAATTTTTTTTTAATTAGATAATAATATTACAAATATAATCTGTATAATTTATAAGACTATACAAATCAAAGAAAATACCATTTTATAAATGCAAGAAACACATTTGATTTGTTTTTATTCCAAATTGAAAATAAAATGTGACAACTGTCAGATTTAACTAAAATGTCATGTTAGAATAAATGTCATAGTACGTTTCTTTCAAAAATAAATAGAGATGATTCATCTGATTTGTTTGGGGTACATGCCTCTGATCCGTATGTGAGAAGGGGGACTATCAGTGTTCTTATAGGTATACCAATTTTTTTGCGATAGACCATGATAACCTCTATTTGCCATAATTATGATGTGGTATGATTGGTCTTAATCAATGTCCCTAGTACGCCAGGGAAATAAGGCAAAAATATACCATGTTCGGGACACTTGAGCAGCCAGGTTGCAAATGGTTTTTTGGGTACTAATACCTAATACATTATAAATACAAAAATGCCCGTCACAGTTTGGACGAGAAATTTAGTTATTTACAAATAATGGTCAAAAATGGGAGTTGTTTCGTTTAAATCGCTACAGGTAAAAATAGAGTAATTAGATATCTTATTTATAATATTTTTCTTTTATCAGATGAGCCAAGGTTTAAAATAGCACTTTTTGAATTTTGGTCCGATTATTTGTTGCTTCGGATATTTCAAAATAAAACTAAAATTTCGAAAGTAAAAAACTTGCTATAACTTTTGCGAAAATAAATTTAACAGTTTCATATTGCACGAAAAGTTGAGTCAAATAGTCCACACAATGCACAAAAAATTTTAAGACGATGCGTCAATCAGTTTAAATTTTATTCAATTTGTTTACCCCAAAGAGCTTTTTTGCAATGTTATTGTTCAGAAAATAATAACAATAAGACAATTATGTGGAAACAACAGGAAAGAAAAATAGTCATGTTTCAACGCATTTAAAAAATCATTAAAAAGTAATTTTTATCACTCCGAAAACATTTTACTAAAATAGAGTCATTTTTGGCTTATAAACAATTTGAATAACTTTGTTAATATTAACTCCAGGCTAAAACTACAATGGGATTTGAAAAGCTGGTATTTTTATACGAATTCTCAAAGAAAATCTTTTCGCCTAGGTTAATTACGGTCAAAGTTAGCCACTTTTTTTATTTAATTGACGGCTACTTTGTTTATAAAAATTAAGCAACCTAACTAGAGGCATTTTGAAGTTAAAGGTATATAGTTTATGTGTAAATGTTTGAGTAAACCTTGAATCTCAACAGAGTGGTTAATAAAGTTTTAAAAATGGCGTCCTAACGGAATGGATTCGTGGTCGGGGGAGGGGAATTATTAAAATCCATGCACTCTAAAAATGAAACTGATTCTTCAAACATATGCTGCGATTAATATCGCTGGAGCTTGTTGATAGATGTTGATCATAATTTTTTTAATTTGCATGTACTCGTAGTCTTATAGAGTACGTTATGTATACACATCCCCGGAACTCCGCTTATCACTCAGAAATATGAAAAATAGATTACGACCGATTCTAAGACCTACCGAATATACATATATAATTTCATAAAAATCGGTCAAGCGGTCTCGGAGGAGTATGGAAACTAACACTGTGACAGGAGAATTTTATGGATGTAAGTATATAGATGGCTATTAACAAGTAGGGGTTGGTGATAGAAGAGTGAAAATTAAGGGTTGTATGTATTTTTTAATTCTACATCATATAAAATTAAGGTAGATAATTTTGTCCAAAAAAATAAAAAAAAATGTCAGGGGGGCGACCCGCCTTATAACATATGGGTATAAAAATAGATTAAAACCTATTCTCCGTCCTATAGGATATAGGTGTAAAATTTCATAAAAATCGGCCAAGCCGTTTCGGAGTAGTATGGTAACTAACACTGTTACAGGAGAATTTGATGTATAGAGAAGTAACTGTGAATTAAATAATAAAAGTGGCTAACTTTGACCCTAATTAACCTAGGCAAAAGGTTTTTTCTGAAAATTGGTGTAAAAATACCAGCTTTTAAAATCCTAAATTAGATTTACTCTATAGTCAATATTAACAAAGCTATTCAAATTGTTTATAAGCCAAAAATGACTCTATTTTACTAAACTGTTTTCGGAGTGATAAATAGTTATTTATGAAACAGTTCGTGAAGTATGCTTTTGGCGAACGCACGCGATATTTAGAGCACGAGAGACAACGGAGCGAGTGCTATACATCGCGTAAGTTCGCAAAAAGTACTTCACGCACAGTTTCATACAATATTTTATCTACTCTGCCATAAACAAATAAAAAAACTGTAACTCTTCGTCACTGGAATTCATTTCTATTCTACAATTTTTAGAACTTTTACATTTAAAAATTCTAACTTCTTTCAAACCACAAAACTGTCAAAACTTTTGTCGTAATTTATTGCTCATTATGTCATCACCATGAAAACGCGAAAGTTAAGAATATTTGATTATATGAAAGTGTGTTAAAAACAGTGCGAAAAAGTAAGTCCCATTTAAAATACATTGCTACTTCACGCACACTTTAAACACTACACGCACTGCTATCTATAATGACAGTTTTCACAAACTAAAAACTTACACATAATATGACATAGAGGTTATAATAGTTATTTATGAAACAGTTCGTGAAGTATGCTTTTTGCGAACGCACGCGATTTTTAGAGCACGAGCGACAACGGAGCGAGTGCTATATATCGCGTAAGTTCGCAAAAAGTACTTCACGCACAGTTTCATACAATATTTTATCTACGATAAACAAATAAGAAAAATGTAACTCTTCGTCACTGGAATTGATTTCTATTCTACAATTTTTAGAACTTTGACATTTAAAAATCCTAACTACTTTCAAACCACAAAACTGTCAAAATTTTTATTGTAAGTCATTGCTCATATTGTCATCACCATGACAACGCGAAAGTTAAGGATATTTGATTATATGAAAGTGTGTCAAAAAACCCATTGAAAGTGTGCGAAAAAGTAAATCCCATTTAAAATACATTGTTACGTCACGCATACTTTAAACCCTTCACGCACTGCTATCTATAATGACAGTTTTCACAAACTAAAAACTTATACATAATATGACATAGAGTAGATAAACGAATTTTTAATGATTTTTTTTCAATACTTTGAAAACATAACTATTTTTCTTGCATGTGGTTTCCACAGAATTGCTATATCATTATTATTTTCTGAACAATAACATTGCGAAAAAAAACTATTTGCGATAAACAAATTGAATAAAATTTAAACTAAATGATGAATCGTCTTAAATTTTTTTGTGCATTACAAGGAATATTTGACTCAACTTTTCATGCAATATGAAAGTCTTAAAGCCATTTTCGCAAAAGTTATAGCACATTTTTTATTTTTGAAATATTAGTCTTTTTTTGCAATTTCCGAAGCAAAAAATGGTCGAACCAAAATTCAAAAAGTGCCATTTTAAACCTTGGCTCATCTACTAAAAGAAGAATATAATAAATATGATATTTAATTACCCTATTTTTACCTGTAGCGATTTAAATGAAAAAACTGCCATTTTTGATCTTTATTTGTCAATAACTAAGTTTCTCGTCCGAACTGTGACGGACATTTTTGTATTTATAATGTATTAGGTATATACATAGTACCCAAAAAATCCATTTTCAACCTGGCTGCTCAACTATCCCGACAAAAACCTTATTTCTCTGGACTATAAATAGATATATGAACTCCATGACTGCTTCGAACTTTTGGTCATTGACAATTAGATCTGCATCAACATTTCCAGCTGTCGTGTTTGTTAGTTAGCATGAATTTGGTTTTTATTTTGATTTATATGTAATTCCATTCGTTCTGTTGCTAGTAGGAAAATAAGTAGGCATTCATATAATAGAAATAGAAAGAAGAGAGATTACATTACCCAGAATTATTATGCAAGGGAAGAGACAGGAAGAAGAAACCCAACAAACGCAAAATGTGCTGACTCCGAAATCTAAGAGATCTTTGGTTTGGTTACAACTCATTAGAATTGCGGCTAATAAGATTAAGATCAGGATTTTCAATTTCCCTTTTCTAAAAACAGAAGAAACATTAACAGAAAAAGGTGTTTGAAGAAGACGTAATTATATTTTTAGAAAAAAAAAACATCCTTTCTGTGGCAGTGCTCCCCGTTTATATTATTTTCGTGTAGAAAAGCGTAATAAAATTTTCTTCAGAACTAGTAGACTAGAGAATTTAGCACTAAAAACATCGAGATAAATCGATCTTTAAATACAGAACCTAGAGACTTGCAAATTTTTGCATTGTGTTCATGAAGACTTCAGGAAAAAAGTCTATAATAGAAAAATGGGTAGAAATGCATAATTACATTTTAAAGTGCATAACATGCATCCAAAAGTGCATAAACATCTCAAAATCAGTATATTAAGTGCCAGATTTTGTTACTCGGGGAGTTTTTAGGGTCGCTGAACACGAATACGACATCATAACCGATAACCGGAGCATCTGGTGCCTATTGTCACTGCTAAGGCACGTTATCTTCTGAAGTTTCGAGGATTTTCGGCGATTTTGGGGTGGCCGAAAACGAATAAACTATCAGAACCAACACCTGCAGCATCTGGTGTCTATGGTCACGTCAGCTTCTGGAGTTTCGAGGGTTTTTGGGTAGTAGATTGATGTAAACAGATCATACGAGGATTTTTGTGGTTACACATATAATATACCATTAGAACCAATCCCCAAATCACCTGTGGCCCAAGGTAACTGCAAGTCATGTTATCTTCTAGATCTACAGTTTAAAGGGTTTTGATCAGTAGGTACTCCGGGGGCCGGTTCTGATAGTGTATTCTTGTTGAGTGACTCCAAAACTCCCGAGTAATATGTTTGCATCAATTTAGTGGCGAAAACCCTCGAAACTCCAGATAACGTGCCTTAGCAGTGAACCTGGGTACCAGGTACTCCGGTGGTCGTTTCTGATGGCGTATTCGTCTTCAGACACCTCAAAAAACCCCCGAGTAACAAAATCTGTCCCTTAATCAATCCCGGATTAAGAATCTTGAGGCCTTAGGCAACCCAAGCTATGAGACCCCTTAAGGCCTATGCCTTTTTCCTCCAAAACCACCTCGGTTAACCCCTCCATTTCCATCCTCCATTTGCAGTTTTAAGTTCAATCTCTTCTCTCCACAGCAGATTTAAATAAATACGTTGTAGTTGTAACCTTTAGACAAATTGCACTCCATCTGTTGTTTGCACTTTTAATGACTAGATCGTGGCGAATGGGATAGCTTTGTGAAATTTCAGTTAAGCATTTGATCATAACTTTCCAACGGTTGGCCGAAAAAAAGTTGTACACGGACTGAACAAACCCAAAATACGATATTTCTCCCATGCAACTTTCAACAGCTTTTCAGCAGCTATTCCAAGTAAATTAAGCGAGTGTGCGGCAAAAGGAATGTAAATTGCAAGTTGGTTAATCTTAGATAAATAAGCCTGCATACGCTAATCCGTTTAAAACGAAGGATCTCTATATCACTTCTAAACGCTAATCCGAGAGAAGATAGAAACAACCAGAGATACTACTCTTTTCAGTACTTAAATCGAGTAATCTCGTTCTTGATTCAATTAAATCTATAAAGAGCTGTCAATTCGATCATAAATGCGCCACCTGTCGATGAGTGTTCACCATTCACCATGTTCGCCAAAAAGAATACATGGAAAGCAGTAAACATTTCCTTTAGGGGAGAGTACGTTAGCAAATCTTTTTTAATTTTTGTTAAACTGATATATTTTCAAAAAAAACATAGACTGTGTGAAAAATCTTGTAATGCCTTCAAAATTTATTTTTGATGTTGAAAAATTTCCATCTAGATTTTTACATTCTGAAGAATCTTTCCCAATCAAAAATTTCCATATTTCTTCAGCTAGGCTATTCCAGAATCCTAAGTTGTTTCCGAATTCTGAGCCCAATTTACTTTTAACTTCAATTTCTAACTTAGTTTCGGTTTCTGGTTCTTTTCTTGAACTGGATTATAACTGTCATTGTACGTTTTTTCATCTTCTTCAGTTACGGAAGCTATGTTTCCTTCAGCTATTTCTATTTCATCACGTGCATTTTCATTGGCTGCAGCTTCACTAGCTCTTGATTACCGTGTGAAACCGAGTTTATGGTATTGTGCGATATTTGAATTTTTCAACATATATGATTTAGAGTTTGTATTTAATTCTAATTATTATTTTTTCGGTTTGGACCCGAAGGCCCCTAGGCAACTGCCTACTTTGCCTAATGGTTAATCCGGCACTGCCCTTAATCACTTATTTTGACAAGTTTATGCACTTTTGGATGCATTTTATGCACTTTAAAATGCAATCATGCATTTTCACCCATTTTTCTATAATATACTTTTTTCCTGACATCATCATGAACACAATACAAAAAGTTACAAGTCTCTAGGTGCTGTATTTAAAAATCGACTTATTTTGTGGTAAAAGCCCTGGTCTATAGTAGTCTTTTGAAAAAGTAATTTTTGAACATCCTGTATCTACAAAGTAGATGCATACCTCTGTACTTAACCTGCTAACCGACATATCTTACTTTTTAATGAAATGATTGTGGCATTTTATTTATGACTAAACCTTCGTGCAAGCGTGAGTTATATTCTCAATAATCAAAAACCGCATAAAGGTTTTTTATTCAAATATGTTCGCGTAGATATCTATGTTTATTATGTATGCTCTTTGAAAACTGATCTAAATACATTCAAATCAGTTGCATAAGTGTCAATGTATTCTGCAAGGCTGATAGTGGAGATTATTTATGCATCTTTGCTCCTTTACCTTGTTCGGTACATGAAAGTTCTTCTTGTTGTTGATTGAGTTCAAAAAATTTATAAACTTAAAAATATAGTCTAGATGAGGTATAAATAAGAGTGTTTACAAAAGTAACAAAATAATTTTGAGAAATAACACTTTTTATAATTTTATATCGAAAGGTCATTACCAGAGAACGGCAGTTCTCGCCAGTGGCGCACATCCACACTCCCCTACACGCGACACTATATACACGAAATTTTCAATTTTCTATATCTGACTGAATTGAAAATTAGGCCAACTCCCATCTTAATGTTCAGGAAAAGACTCACCCATTCATATGTCAACCATCCATTTTGGTCCACGGGTGTGGATTTTACGGCCCTTCTTATTTAAGGTTTGTTTTTCGTTCTCGTCCCCAAAACTCCCAAGAACTTCGAAAATCGAACTCCAACCTTTGCGGCTTCTGATAGTACTGATAATTACCTTTCTAACGCATGTCTAATTTTGAAAATCGGTTATACTATTCAAAAGTTACCGAGCTCAGAATTATGACTCAATTTTTATTTAAAAAAGGGAAAATGTTTGTCGATATGTATGTATGTATGTATGTATGTGTGTATGTGGAAAAGTTAAACCGATCTGAATTTTTTTTCTGTGTTTGAAGAGGGGGTCAGGGACGATTCAGAACCGATGTAGTTTTTGACTTTTGACCACCCATAAGCCAGCTGCTATAGGAGTAGGTACAAAACGGCATATTTTTTGGGGGTATATATCTTCGGTTCAAGAGGAAACAGGAGAACGGCAAATACACCAAATCAATAGTATTGAGTTAAGCTTTCAAATGGTGTCTAAGCTGCCAGGATCAGACATACACACGGCTCAGTATAGCCGAAAAACTGAAAAACTAATCTTTGAAAATTTTGGTTTTTCGACAATTACTCAAAATCTTAACCTACGAATTGCGCCAATAACGAAGCGTTTGTAGAAGGACTCTAGGCGAATCTAACACTGTATACCTCATATCCGGGAAAATTCAAATTTTTAAGTTATAGGCTTCACAAGTATGATCAAATCTATTTCTTATGGGAAAAACGGGTTTTCAAGATCAATAATTCCTGTAATAGCTTCAATTATTATACTTGAACTTAGATTCATCAGATACTACTTGTCAATACGTTTCAAACTCATGTTTAGTGATCAAAATCGGTTAAGCCGTTTAGAATTTGTTGAGCTACAAAAGTATAATCCAATTAACGATTATTCCCTAAATGGTTTATGTAGTTGTACTGGTTACCAAGCTAAATTTGATCTGGCAAAGGGCAATTCGAGTTCATTTACCGGCCATCCCAATATTTTTTTTCAATCTATTTCAAATAGAAAAAAATCTAATGTACATTCGATGGACACTAGATCATTTGGGAGATAATGCGACAAAGGCGACTATTTATAAAGCTTAACGTGTCATCGAGAAACATTGCATTTAACTTCATACATTTAATTTATAAATAACCGCTTAACGCCGTGAAAATGAGTGGCGCATACAATATTCCAGCTACAAAAGATCTGATATGAATATTACGTGGCGCGAAATTTATTTTCATTTTGATGCAAAACAAAATTCTAGGTTTATTTTAAAAGATTTTGAAGTAACTTTGATACAGTTTGAATTTTGAAACTCTTTTGTGGCGCGTTTACTTCAAATTTAGCAAACATTATGGTAAAATCTTTTAAAATAAAAGTAGAATTTTGTTTTGCATCAAAATGAAAATACATTTTCGCGCCACGTAATTTTCATATCAGATCTTTTGTAGCTGGAATATTGTATGCGCCACTCATTTTTACGGCCTTTGGCGGTTTTTTATTCTTTATTCAAAATTGTACAAAATACGTAACCATAGAGATATACTCTATGTCCATAGATACTCCAGAGAACTGAGCAATAAATAGACCATGTTCGGGACACTCAAAGATCCAGGTAGCTGACTACTTTTTTACTTACTGTAAACCTATAGGAAGAAAACCTACCTGTTTCCTGTCTAGAGTTCGGGGCCGTTTTTTAATTATTAACAATTAAATAATATATAACAATAAGTGCAAAAAACGCGATTTTTATGATTTTTTGCACCCCATTAAAAAGTTAAATAGTTGACATAAAATTACAAAATTTTATTTTTTTGGAACATTGAAAAAGCTTCAAAATGTCGATTTTGGAAAGTTAAGATAGTTATTTATGAAACAGTTCGTGAAGTATGCTTTTTGCGAACGTACTCGATGTTTAGAGCACGAGCGACAATGGAGCGAGTGCTATACATCGCGTTAGTTCGCAAAAAGTACTTCACGCACAGTTTCATACAATATTTTTTCTATGATGAACAAATAAAAAAACTGTAACTCTTCGTCACTGGAATTTATTTCTATTCTACAATTTTTAGAACTTTGAAATTTAAAAATTGTAACTTCTTTCAAACCACAAAACTGTCAAAACTTTTGTCGTAATTTATTGCTCATTATGTCATCACCATGACAACGCGAAAGTTAAGAATATTTGATTATATGAAAGTGTGTCAAAAACAGTGCGAAAAAGCAAGTCCCATTTAAAATACATTGTTACTTCACGCACACTTTAAACACTTCACGCACTGCTATCTATAATGACAGTTTTCACAAACTAAAAACTTATACATAATAATATGACATAGAGTAGATAAAGAAAATTTTTTGCTTCGCAAACTGCAAAATAAGTGAAAATAGTTATCTGTTATTAATTTTTATTAAAACTAACGTAGAACTTTGGTATTTCCCCAAAAGTTGGGTATTGGGGTACTTAACAAACACTCATAATTTAAGACCCATCCATTAATTAGTTTAAAAGTTATTGTATTTGTTTATCCCAGAGACCTTTGTTTTGCAATAACATAAAATGAAGATAAGGTAATTCTGTGTATGCCAAATGAAAGTAGAAGAGTGATACTATCAAAATATAAAAAAAGATCAAAAATCAAAAGATCAAATTTTTAAATTTTGTAGCTTATAAGCATTTATCATATCTTTAAAAATATTTTGCTTAAAAAAATCTTTTTATATATGCGAAAAGCTGGTATTTTACATGAGTTTTCAAAAATGTAGTTCAACTGGCGAGTATTCCTTGTAAATGAAGGGGGAGCTGGGAGATTACAAATCCACAAGTTCAAAAACTAAAAAAGCAACCTAAAACTACAATCATTTTCTATACCTCGGGATCTACTCAATGGATTTTACAAATACATGCAAATTGAAAAAAGAAAGATAAACATTTTAGTAGTTTGAAATTGCTTGCTCGGTATTTGAACTCGGTGAATTTGTAGGTTCCCCCTGTAACTATTTGAACAACATTTTTGTAGAGGGTCCTGTGAAGGTAGAATGTTTGTACAAATTTTTTGACAAAAAAAGAATGTGTGTGTACTTTGTACGCACGTAAGAAGTTATACTTCTATTATATAATTTCAAAGAAATAAATATACTTAACAGGTTATTTGTATTTTATTTAAATATTAAACTAACTTTCTTACCTACCACTTTTAAAATTTTTTTATTAAAATGATACCAAAAATTAAAAAAAAAAGAATATGAATCGTACGGGATTTGAACCCGGGACCTCTCGATCTTCGGTCACACGCTCTCCCACTGAGCTATATTCCCTTCGCTTTGACAGGTTACAAAATTTCTCATACATACTGACAAATTTAATAGACCAAGTAAAGTATACAAAAATATGAAAGATGAATGATTATTTTATACAAAAATACTTTAAGTAATATACTTACTATTATTATAAAATATCTTATTCCCGAGGAAGACAAATCCAAAGACACAAAAATTATAATAAATAATACATTTACTAAAAACACTAATATATCCTTTTAATGACTAACAATTTGCGCTGACAGCGCTGATACATACATATCTTGAAAAATTAGCAACGAACTACATACTGTCTGTGTGCGCATGCGCCCGGTATTATAAAATTTCACTCTCGATCGTAAAGAAGTATAACTTCAAAACTCAAATCCCATTTTTGCATCAATAAAGTTTCTTAATTATTATAAACAAATTAGCTGCGATTTAAAAAAAAACCGGCTTGACACAACTCGACCTAGGCCAATTTTTTTTTGTTTGAAGGTTCGAGTTAAAATACCAGCTTTTCGAATAAGTATGTAAACAGATTTTTCTACTGACAATATTTTTAAAGTTATTGCAAAAATGTTTATAAACTACAAAATTTCAAAAATTTGTCTTTAGGATTTTTGGCTACCATAAATCATTTTTTAATTTTTTTTTAATAAATATTGATAGTATTAACTTTTATTTGGCATACGCAGAATTGCCCTACCTACGTTATTTTCTGTCTTATGTTATTGCAAAAAACAAAACAAAAACAAACGTTAAACAAATAGAATGACTTTTAAAATAATTAATGGATCGCTCTCAAATTTTGATGGTATGGTAAGTACCTACCCCAATGCCGAAATTTGGGAGAAATATCCAAGTTCTGCGTTAGTTTTAATAAAAGTTATTAACAAATAACAATTTTCACTTATTTTGCAGTTGGCGAAGCAACATATTGTCTTTTTAACTTTCAAAAATTGACATTTTGAAACTTTTTCAATGTTCTAAAAAATCAAGTTTTGTAATTTTATGTCAACTATTTAGCTTTTTAATGGGGGTGCAAAAAATCGCAAAAATCGTGTTTTTGCACTAAATTGTTAATAATTAAAAACGGCCCCGAATTCTAGACAGGAAACAGGTAGAGTTTCTTCCTATAGGTCTATAATAACTGAAAATGTATTCAGCTACCTGGATATTTCAGTGTCCTGAGAAACTCCTTATTTCCATGGACTAAGATAGAATGTAGACCAATTCGAATTGAGACTGTTAATTTCATAAAAATCGGTTAAAAGTCGTCTCGAAGGAGTATGTCAACTAACACTATGACAGGAGAATTTTATACATGGAAGTATATATACTCCATCTAATTTACTTACCGTTGCACGTCATCCGCGTCATAGCCCGAGACGTCAGATGATACCAACACGAAATATTTAGGCGGTAGGTGTGTTCTTTTTTAGAATCACGTTGCCGAGTACACTGGCGTTACAGCCACTATGCATATTTTATTATATACGCGTAGAAATAATATTTAAAGATTTCTATTAATGTTAACTTAAAGAAATACACAATAATATGTTTCATTTAATTTGTATAAATGGATTATAAAGCGATTTTATGAAGCACATTTGTTCGGAATCCACTGTAACTATTATCGAACGAAGGTGATATTTTGGCATAAATTGGTAACATTTATTTGAAAGTTGCGCTGATGACACTTCATATTTGTGTATATTCTTTACTATAAGTATTTGTTCTTATATTTACTGTTTTTATTATGTACTTTAACGTAAGATTGTAACTTAATTCTTGTTTTCTATTTCTAAAGTTTTTATTTATTTACATTGAATATTAATTTGTTTTGCTGTATAATCCACTTCCGCAAAAATTGTGTGATGTATTTGATTTAAAATGAATTCAAGAATTTTTTGTAATTGGGCAACAATGTCAACTTACATCTCTAACGTAGATAATAGAGAGATATCGCAAATGCAAACGATAATATCGTGTCAAGACGTAAATAACGTATAACGTTCTATTTCAGCACAGGCAACAAGAGAGTTATCGCAAATGTTCTGGGGCGGGGCTTAACGTTATTATGACAACCGACGTTTGGTATTACAATGTAACCTAGAAATTAATTTTGAGGAATACTGTAATTGTTTTTTATTGAAAAATGAATTTGGATATTGAGCTGGTTGACATACATTTTAATTTTAATGGTTTAACCAACAATAAATATAAATAGTTAGTATAAAAATAATATAAAATATCTGAATAAATAATATCCTAACCACAAAAAGTAGTCTATTGTAGACAAAATAAAAATGCACGTGTTTCTCAACATAAGATGATTCACAGTATTTAGTTTATAAAATTTGTATTCTATACATTATTTTTATGTTTCATCCCAAATGTCAAATTAGCGTTAACGTTATTACCGTCCCTTATTTCAACCTAAATAGCGGGACACGCTATCCGGTATTAGCGTAACATTCATTCTGCGCTTGCGTACATGTCAAAATAGCGTATTCCGCTATTAGCGTGCGATAAAAATGCATTTGCGATATCTCTCTAATGACGTGCAACGGTAAGTAAATTAGACGGACTGTAGATGGTTATTAAAAATTTAGCGGTTGGCGATCGAAGTGTGAAAATTAGGGGTTTTATGAATATTTTAATTCTACATCATTTAAAATTAAGGTAAACAATTTTGTTAAAAAAAATAAAAAACAATGTCTGGGGGCAACCCCCTTATCATTTATGGGTATGGAAAATAGATTACAACCTATTCTCAGTCCTACAGAATATACGTGTAAAATTTGATAAAATCGGAGCAGCATAGTAACTAACACTATGACAGAAGAATGTTATATATACAGAAGTAGCTGCGAATTAATTAACAAAAGTGACTAAGTTTGACTCTAATTGACCTAGGCAAAAAATTTATATTTTGAAAATTCGTTTAAAAACACCAGCTTTTCAAATACAAAAGTGGATTTAGTCTATAGTCAATATTAACAAAATTATTCAAATTATCTCTACGCCAAAAATGACTCTACTTTAGTAAAATATTTTTGCAATGGCAAAAATTTCTTTTTATTAATTTTTTAAATACGTTGAAAATATAAGCCTTCTTCTTTCATGTGGTTCTCGCAGAATCGCTGTATCGATATTATTTTATGAGCAATAACATTGCAAAAAAGCTTTGTGGGATAAACAAATTAAATAAAATTTAAACCAATTAAAGAATCAACTTGAAATTTTTTGTGCATTATGAGGACTGCTTGACGAAACTTTTCGTGTAGCATCAAAGTTTTAAGTTTATTTTTGAAAAAGTTATAGTAAGTTTTTGATTTTCAAAATTTTAGCTTTATTTTGCAATTTACAAAGCAACAAATGATCTGATCAAAATCCAAAAACTGCCACTTCAAATCTTTGTCCATCTACTAAAAGTTGAATGCCCTAAATAATATATTTAGTTACGCTATGTATACCTGTAGCGATTTAAAGGAAAACACTGCCATTTTTGACACTTATTTGTTAGTAACTAAAATTCTCGTCCGAATTGTGACGGGCATTTTTATTAAAAATGTAGTACCCAAAAACCCCATTTGCAACCTAGCTGGTCAAGTGTCTCGAACATGGTAGTAGTAGGCTCCTGTAAATATACAAGGTATTTAATTATTAACATTGAATTTATTTGCACAAATATTGACAAGGGGTATATTAAATTTTTAGCAATATGAAAGTAACCAAATATAAAAATTGGAAATAAAATAACATGACCGTTTATATCATCTAAATACATCTAGTGTTTTATCTTTCAACTTGTACCTATATTAGAAAATGGTGGTATCGAAAGGACATTAATATTAGATAAATCATAAATATTAGGATGGCCACAAAAATAGACGTATATACAGGGTGTTTGGTAAAGAATGGACCATAGCTTAACCTCAGGTTCCGGAGGTTAAAGTAGGCCGATTTAAGCTAACTTACCTCAGTACAAAGTTTATAATAACCCAGATATGTCAAAGTTAAACTTTTTTTTATTTATTATTGAATATTTCCTGACAGGTATGAGATAACAACATGAAATTTAGTATGTCGGGGTTTTTTGGGACGAGAAAACTAAATTCCCTACCAAAAATTATGTATTGCCCAGAAGGCGCCACTACGCCTTTCAGCACTCATTTATTACGTTCAATTTTTTTTACTCCACTCTGTATAATTTTGACATTAAAATTTTTATTCTCCTATTAGTTTTACTTAAAAAAGGTATACTTTTTCATCTCCCTAAACTCATGCGTTTTCGAGATAAACCTATTTTAAATCTGCGATACACCATCATTTTTAGCATAATATCATTAAAGTTCCACCCGAAAAATAACTTAAAACCATAATAATTGTGCCAGTTCTCAAATTTATGTCATTGCATCGCAAATTCCATTTGAAGAAATTTGCGATACATTTTTGGATAATTTTATGGTTTTAAGTTATTTTTCTGGTGTAACTACAATGATATTATGCTAAAAATTATGTTGCACCGCAGATTTAAAATGCGTTTATCTCGAAAACGGTTGAGTTTAGGGAGATGAAAGAGGTATACCTTTTTTAAGTAAAACTAACAGGGGAATAAAAATTTTAGTGTCAAAATTATACGGAGTGCCGAATAAAAAAATTGAACGTATTAAATGAGTGCTGAAAGGCGTATGTGGCGCCCTCTGGGCAACACATAATTTTTGGTAGGGAATTCAGTTTTCTCGTCCCAAAAAACCCCCACATACCAAATTTCGTGTTGATATCTCATGCCTGTCAGGAAATATTCAATAATAAATTAAAAAAAAGTTTAACTTTGACACCCTGTATCTCGGTTATTATAAACTTTGTACTAAGGTAAGTTAACTTAACCCTCATCGGGGCAACACATTTTACTTACGTAACTGGGCAACTAGGGTCTGTTGGACCCCCCACTGTTCTTGAATGTACTAATCATATTTATCCATATATTTCTAATATTCTTTTTTGATTTTTTATTAAAGTTAAATTTAAATTGTCTAGATTAAAAAAAAAGGTGCTACTATTGTATGCGGTATACCTCGAGGGTGCGATCTATCTGAAGGATTTGCACAAAATAATGAAATGCAAGAGAACTTTTGTATAAAAAATATTTATTCACAAGTAATAAACGTTTGTAGCCAAATAAAGACTTAATAAATAAATACTTATGTAAATCTACCAAGCCATTTTATTTGAAAAGAGGGATTGATGTTTACTCATACGCTAGAAAAAGATTACGGTGTTGTTGCCTTTCATTATTGTGTGAAAACCCTTTTGAGAAAAGATTATGGTAATTAGCAGCTCATGTATAAAGTACCGACAAAACAATCTTTACAAAATAAATAAAACACATAAGTCAGAAGAATATTATTATTTTACTTTTACAAATTAATACTTTGTCATATAAATTTACTATTTTAATTGGGACTAAGCCACAAGATTAGCTTATTCCCAACTAGCATAGCAAATTGATATGACAAATTAAATTATTATTAAGTATAGGTTAAAAAAAAAAACAATAAAAATAAAAAAAAACATAGATTAGATTCTGGGACATTTTATTCGCACTATCTACTTTCACTGTAATTCAATATAATTTTGGGACCTTAGTTGTCGATACTAACATCGATATCAAACGACTGATAGCAGATGTATTATTTATTTCAAAATATGTATAGGTACCTACCTAACAATATTATTGCATTCCAACAATGATTATCAATTTTTAAAATTCATTTAGAATAGATATAACACCTATTATTGTAAGCATCTCTTTGACGTTCACATCAAAGAGATGTTTACATTGTTTGTTACACGTTTAGACTTTATTATTGGATTTCCGGAATCATAAAAGTCGTTTAGATAATCCACAAAAACATTACCTGACTGCCAGATTAACTTCTGTAACAAAAATTTAGACTTTAGGTATAAATACAAATAGGGTCCGACGGACCCGTGTTGCCCCTTTACGTGACAAAATTCTTTCGACGCAATAATTTCAAAAATGATAATGAATATTTTGAATAGCTCATGACTATGTTGAAGGAAACATACTTCTAAACAAATTCAGTGATGCACAAAATTCAATAAAATTTCTTTATCAGTTTATGATAAAAGAATTAGCGTCTCGGGCCCGTTGGACTCACCTTGCTCGGATAAGGGTTAAATCGGCCTATTCTAACCTCATGAAGCTGAGGTTAAGCTATGGCCCATTCTTTACCAAACACCCTGTATATAGTGAAATTTAAACACATGGCGCAGAATTGTAATAACTCTCTTATTAAAAAATATACTAATTTGGGAAATTTAAGATTGTTGATGATCGGAGGAAAAAGCAATTAAACTTAACAATATTCGTAAATATTTTGAAACACAGTCACCTTTATGAAGGTACCATCTTGCATTTCGATTGACCAATAAAAACTTGAAGCACTAAGTAAATATTCCTTTAAATGTTAGTGGAAGGCATTGGCACCGGTTAAGAAAGTACCTCCGACGCCTTCAACAGCCATAAAAATTATACATTTGACTGTTTTATTTTTTATTAGCACTTCTTGGAGAGTGCACTTGTGTTGCAATGTATGCACGCAGACCTGGTTTATGTGATATTTTTATTAGCTCTGTTTTTATTTCGAAACACCCACATTTAGCTGTTTAGAGTTTCTTGGACTCTATATATATTCGATTGTTCTCTCTTTACAGTTCGTTTAAGCTTTTTATTTTCCTCAGTCGTACACAGCAGGTCTAATCATAAAAGCAGCAAGTTTCATGGTATATTTCATCGTTCGTGATGGTACCTGGAACACTTTTCAAATTACACAATCTACTATTACACAATATATTGGCTAAAAAGTGTACTTAAGGGGGGGGGGGGTATGGTTTGCAATCAACATTTTGTTGATTTTTTTTGAAACTATGGTACAATCATTTAAATTTTAATTTAAATAATCTTATTAAGTACAATTCAAAGAATATTCAAAACCAATTTCAAGGAAAAATGTTGAAAATTAAGTCAACGGTGGCAAATTTTTACAGACACCTCCAAAAAAATGGATTTTGTAGTAGAAAAGACCTCACTTGAGCGCACTTTTACTGCGCATGCCCGGCCACGCCCGCCTCGGTCGGCTGGTTGGGGACGTCATCGGGTACTCTGGGGGACGTCGTCGGGGGTATGGGGGGGAACGTCGTCGGGGGGGACGTCGTCGGGGCATATTATATATCACAAATGATGTAGAAAACATTTAGCATGTGTATAAAAGCGCGTAACATAGTATTGAAATAAAAAGGTTTAAATTGTTTATAAATCATGCAGTTTTTCTTCGTGAGATGATGGCAAAAATTCACACCCAAGTTGATGAAAATGTAACAGCAAATAAACCATGTTGATTGTTAATTCGACAAAACTGGCGAATCTGACAAGAAATAGCAAAATTAGTAAAATAGTTGTGTCTCTAAAAAACGTCAATAGTTTTTTGAATAGAGGGGTTCAGGTAAAAAAGGGAAACACGATTTGGTTTTTTAGTTTATTAAGGATATCTAAACATTGTAGTATAATTTATAAAACCATGATTTCTACATTTGATTTTCTACATTGTCTAAAACAAAAAAATCAAAAAGATTTTATTAGCTTATGATCTTTAAATCATACATATTTATTATTGTTAAAGAAAAAATAAGAATAAAGACAAATATATCTCGACAGCGTTACCTCAAGAAATGTCTAAAGAAATCTATGCAAAATTTCAGGTAGATTGGTCTTGTATTTTTTGAGTTACAATGTCCGCCGCCTTTGAAAAATAAATTTTGACAAAAACGCGTTAAAAGTTGTAACGGTACGAAAACCATCGCTTCACCCTGTATTTTGAATTTGTTATTATCATGTTTGTGTTTCAAAGAATTGTCGAGTTCTCACAAATCTATAACTTCAGAGATGAAATGTGTATTACGCTGTTCATTCTCGATTCTCATGGATATTCATATCTCTTTATCTGAGGGACGTTAAGTTGATTTGTACCGTCAAAGAAATCAGAGTCGTAAATCTTTCACTAATGTGTTTTTGGCGACTGTGAAACTGTGGAATGTTTAAGTGGCGATAAGGGTCCAATTGTATTTTTGTTGACTTGTCTGAGAAGAAACACAGAGTTTGATCAACGAGTCCATGTGTCTTTTTGGCTGAATTGGCGTTATTCGTAGGAAGAAGGTTGAACGAACCATTGAGATCCGTTTTGTTTATTCTCTTGATGATTGGATGAAATGTTTTTTTAGTGTACGACAGAGGGTTCAACCCAAAGCGTATTTTGCATTTCCTATTGGTCAAGGTTTTTATTAAGTAAATGTCTTAAGTCTATGATTGGTTGTTGAGGATTATTGGTTTCTGAGAGATTGAGTTGGGGAGATTGGAAGATTCATTCAAGTTGTAGCCGTCGACGATTCTGGTTTTGGCATCCAAGACAGAGGTTAGTTAGCCTCGGCGGTAGCCGCCGAAGGTGGTTACCGAAGAAAAGTAGTGAAGTTCTTGTTCAGTTTTAGTCAAATTTGATTGCAAGTTTAGAATGCAGAAGTTATTGTGTTATATTGTTCCATTATAGTCTAAGAAAGTCGTAGACCACCGCGTTTTCGCTGTTTTTAGGCGAACGAGACTTTTTATACCAATGCCGGTATATAATCTCTTCGTATCCAGGCAGGAGTTAGTTGAAGTTTTTTTTTGTGTTAGTAGTTTCTAACATTACAGTTAAAGCATGGAGTTGCTTTTGTAATTTCGATCCAGTTTAATATACTAAAGGACTAATGACTTTCTTTAATATTTTGTTCGAGCAGTGCCGATTTGTTTTAAGAAATAAATGCTGAATTTTTCTATAAATTATGGATAGCATAATATGTACTTTTCATATATCTATTCCTTTGTAAAATAACTTTAGTGAAGTGAACTGTGCCTTGGACTTTTGAAAATCAACTATGAGAAGATACAGGACTAGTACAAGGTATACTTTTAATTCTTTTTGGCAAACATGATCTCTTATTTTTGTAAAACCGCTAGAGCTCACAGTTCTTTTTAATTTTATTTTATTTTGTTCCAATAAATTATTGGACTGTCCCACTACTCTTTTTGGGTCCCGTTCATGTTACATTTTAATTATAATCTCATAAACCTCTAACACCAACCCTCTCCCCTATGTTTAACTAAATCATATACTGGTCTGTTTTGTCGAACCCTTAGAGTTCCAGGCAGTATGCAGGGATCTTGAGAAATGGTCGCATGTATCTTAGCTTGTATTATATATCCCTCCCAGATCAGAAAACAGTTCTACACCTCTGTCACCCACACAGTGATCTTTTGTGGACTTCCACATACTATAACAACTTCCAATTATTCTAATATAATTGATAACTTTAAATAAACATACAATTGCTTTTCTAAGCCCTAGATATCACATATAAAGGGTTTGATAACGTTTATTAAGTTTTCGGTATTACGTGTAATGTGGTTTGCCTACTTCTTTCATTACAATATTCTAACATTTACATCAAGTCTATTTCCATTTTAATAGACTATTTATCACAGTGGGAACGACTGTTTTATTGTTATCAATTTAACAAATTTTACAATAAATATCACAAAACAACAGGGAAATTATAACATCCTGTGGAACTGTCATTCGTGTCATGTCACCATTCAGAATTTCCGTTATCAAAATCACTTGCTTCTATACAGCCATGATGTGAAATTGTCAGATTGAGCTCATTGGTACCTCGGGCGTATAACATTGGATATTTTATACATCCATGTTATAAATCACATCTTCTTCTTATGTTCCTATGACGGATCAATTATAAAGGGTTTATATCTGGTTGTACACATTTTAGGATTACACTGATGATGATCGGTTAACCGATCGAAAACTAGTTATGTCTTTGATGTAGCCCTGTATAGGGATTTTAACAAATATACCTTTTATAAAGGATTTTATGTTTTTGTAATGGTATACAGCCAACTACAGGAAATTTTTCCTCGTGGATCAATAAATATTGTTTGATTCATTGCAAAATACTATTTTATTATTGTCTTTTCCTTTTCTCTTGTTTTGTAAGTACAACAAAGAATTTGGCTTAGTAAAGACATAGATAAGGTAAGTCACGCCATATTTGCATTCATTTAAAAGTATTTTTTACATTTTGTATTGGCTGTTTTTGTTTAATTTTTGATTTAGCTATCTTTTCTTTAATGTTTCTATTTTAGCATATGTTTGGTTCTCATAAGGAAACCAGTGGCGCCCAATATTTTATTTCTTTTTATTTGATATTATTATTTGATTTTTCTATTTTTTTATTTCTAAGCTAATAAGATGATATTAATACCCCGTTATGAACCCCCCACATCTGTTCTGTACTGAGCAACCGAGGACTTGTTCTTCAAATTGTGTAACAAGTTAACATCCCTTTATATGACATATCAATATCTTGTCAAATTCTATTTTCCATTATTCCTACAGGGTGACCTTCGTCATAACAAAGTTTTGACAACTTCGTCTTCGTGTTCTTGTTTGTCTGTCAAATCGTGAAGTAATGCATACCGAAATATATTTTGAATCTGGGAGTAATCTACAAGAGAGAAGGGGAACAAGAGAAGTGAATAGTCAACATGCTGTATATCTGGTAATTTTACTCCGATCAATCTGAAATTTTCAGAGAGTATTTGTGAAGTTCTGCACTTTCATTTAAAATAATAAATAAATAAAAAGTTAAACCATACCCTCCTTAATGTTGATTAAGTTACCAAATCTATCCATGTACCATCTTGATGTAGGTACACGGAAAGAAAAAACTTAAAAATGAGACATATCTGAATCAGTAGCCACTCCTAAAGGGTGTCAAGAAAAGTTGTGTACTGTCTTGTATTCTGTTAAAAATGTATTTAATCTGATTTAATTAGAAGAAATGATGCAAAAACAAATTGGAATAATCAACGACGCACAGGTTGGCGAGGTTTGACGGAGAAATTAAGAAGGAAATAACAACGTCAAGGAAATATTAACGTGTTCGACTTTAATGATTTTTGTTTATTCTGGCACCACATTTCCTTAAACATACTCGAACTATTGTAGAGACAAAATCTGAAAAGAAAGCAAAATTAAAAGATCCAATGGTAACATAAGAGTGGAAGACACAGTCTTACGGGGAATTTTGTGAGAGGAATGTACGATTGAAGAAGATTATGTGTTATACTTATAACCAAAAGAAGATGATCCAGAAGATCTGGATAATTATCGACCGACAAGTCTCCTGTCTCATACATACAAGCTTTCCATGAGAATAATAACAAATAGACCGGAAAGGAAATTTGAGCTATATCAACAAAAGAAATAGGCAGGATTCAGGAAGCATTAGAATACAACCGAACACCTACACACACTCAAAAACAAATAGTAGAAAAGACGAATGAGTATAATACCTTTATGGTTAGCCCTTATAGATTGCAAGAAAGCGTTTGACAGTCTATAAGCAAACGAATCACTTTTGCCATGTGAAATGTTAAGAGATTGCTAGAAACAGCAGAGATGAAAACCTTACGAAAAATCGATGGTAAGGCGCTATGGGACAGAGCAAGAAGTACAAATTTACGACGGAGATATAAGGTGTAGACATTAATAACTGGGAAAGAAACAGAAGAGTATAATTGAATGACCAGATAAGCCGAATTATAACAAATGGAGTAGTAAGGACGGCAGGAGACGGTTTCCTAATAGGAAGATGACGTGGAAGACCACGGAACCGATGGAACGAGAACTTATGGAAGGCACATTGAAAAAACATACAGAGTCATGTCTATATAAAAAGAAGAAGAAGAGAGAAATGCTGGAAGAGAGAAATCTTGTAACGGCATGCACACTGCATGTTAAATCCGTTATTCATGTGTTGTGTTTCGGAGTATTACGTAATTCGTTTTCTCACAATATTAAATATTGTGTATTTTGTTTCTGACCGTTCTCTGAAATGTGACGTAGTTGTTTATGAGTGTCTCAATTTCGTCCGCTTATAGGCTTGCCGTCAAAGAGATCGGGATCATAAATTTTTCACTAAATAATATATTTTTGACGGCGATGAGACTCTGGAATGTCGATAAGTGCCCCCGACTTGTTTATCTTATAACGATAAGAGCTATGAGAGTGTCCAGCGGGTCGCAGGTGTCTTTTTTTCTGAGTTAGCAGAATTGATGGGAAAAGTAGGTGGAACGAAATGTTGAGATCTGCTTGTTTGTTTTTTTTGGTGATTGGTCGAGCTGTTTTGGTATGCGTTAGAGCGCTTAACCCAGAGGGTGAGTTGCAATTTTTTATTGGCCAAAAGTTTGATTGATTGAGTGTCAAGTCGGTTAATTGGTCGTTGAATTGTTGGTAGGAAGATTGAATGATTTCTGGAGAGGGCGTTGAATTTTGGAGATTAGAGTTTGTGGAGATCGGTACAGTCAGTTCCATTAGGGCCGCCATCAAGTTAAGTTTTGTCTGGCAGAGAGAGAAGTGGCCGGTGCCTCGGGCCGCCAGATGCGGTTACCGGCAAATTTAATAGTGAAGTTCCAGTTTAAGTTTGTGCAATTTTATTGCATAAGTTTTTGTGTTTGGTTAGTGTGTTCCAGTATGGCCTAAGCAGGCAACAGGCCACTGCGTTCATAAGCTGCTTTTAAGCGAACGCGAGATTTTCGTACCCCTATTGGTACCATCTTTCTTGACATGCAAGCAGAAGAAGAAGTTTTCTCTTAAAGCATGAAGTTGCTTTTATTTTTGTATAATTTTGAATCCGTTTAATGAACTAGATAACAAATTCTTTTTTTAAATATTTTTGTTCGAGTAAGTGCTAATTTATTTTGACAATGCTGAATTTTTCTATAAAAGTTTTTTGATGAACTATGGAGTTTTTTTTTAATGAACTATGGATAACCTGATGTACTTTTGTTGTATCAATTAGTGACTTTAGTGAAGTGAAATCGCGCTTTGGACTTAACAACCACCAAGAAAAATCAGGACTGATAAACAAGGTATATTTTGTAAACTTTCTATTTTATTTTTTTTTTGGTAATCACGATCTCTATTTGTAGACCGTAAGAGATCACATACATTTTTTTTGTCTAAATAAATAATGTTTAATTTGCTAAATACAATCTTATTATTTCTCTTTTCCTTCTCTCTTGTATCGTAAGAACAATAAAGAATTGGCTGAGTATATACAGGGTGTTTCATTAATAATTGTCCATATAGTAACTGGAGGAACCTTAGCACAAAATACGAAGATTTAACATAAAACGCTTAAATAAAATGTGGTTCCTTACTGAGTTACAGGGTCTTTTATATAAAAATTTAAAAACTACTTTTGCTCAGCATTTTATAACTATTCAACGTATCCTTTTCATACTTAGCAAAAAGTGCTACTACTATTTATACACCCTACTAAATTATGATAAACAAATGTTTATAGCTACTACCAGAGGCGTACGACAGGGGATAGTGAATGGTTGACCCTTCTCAAATTCTACGCCACCGGCAAAATTACTATTTTAGTGCCATTTTTAGATTCTCCAATACCTTCTACGTAAATCATATACTCTTCATTGGTAACGATAAAGTCATTAGTTTTCGAGATATTTGAAGTTAAATATGAAACGGCAGTTATTTTGATTAACTTACGATATGATTCATATGATTAAAATTTAAAAATTATTTGTACCCAGTACTTTAAAAGTATTTGGCATATCCTTATCATACTTGGCAGAAAGTGTAGGTACTGTACACCCTACTAAATAAAGATAAACAAAAGTTTCTAGCTACTACCAGAGACGCACGACAGAGGATAATGGTTGGTTGACCCTTCCCAAATTCTACGCCACTGACGAAATTGCTATTTTAGTGTAATTATTTGATTTTCCAATACTTTTTATGTAAATAATATACTCTTAATTCGTAACGATAAAATGATTAGTTTTCGAGATATTTGAAATTAAAAATAAAGCGACACAATACACTAATCAAAATAACCGTGTCGTTTTATTTTTTACTTCAAATATCTCAAAAATTAATGACTTTGTCGTTACGAATGAAGGCTCTATTATTTTCATAGAAAGCATTGGAGAATTCAAAAATTGAACTAAAATAGCAATTCCACTAGTGGCGTAGAATTTGGAAAGGGTCAACCATTCATTTTCCCCCGTCGTACGCCTCTGGTAATAGCCAGAAACGTTTATTTAACATAATTTAGTAGTTTGTATAGTACCTATACTTACTGCCAAGTATGAAAAAGATACGTCGAATAGTTTTAAAATTCTGAGCAAAAATAATTTTTAAATTTTTAGATAAAACACCCTGTAACTCAGTAATGAACCACATTTTATTTAAGTGTTTTAGGTTAAATCTTCGTATTTTGTCCTAAGGTTTCTCCAGTTACTACATGGACAATTATTAATGAAACACCCTGTATAGAGTAAGATAAAGTAAGTTACGTTATAAGTATTTTGTATATTGTGTATATTCTGTATGACTATGTTTTTGTTTTATTTTGATTTAGCTATCTATCTTTCCTTTATTATTTCTATTTTTTGTATAATTTTTGGATCCCTTGAGGTAACCAGTGGCGCCCAATATTTTATTTCCTTTTATTTGACATTTTTATTTTGATATTTTTATTATTTTTTATTTTTAATCTAATAAGAGTATATTGATAACATCCCTTAAAAATCCACCCCACATCTTTTCCGATTCTGAGCTACCGTGGACAATTGTTCTCCAAAGTGCATAACACGTCACATCTTTATATGACATATCAACATCTTGTCAAAATTTTATTTTCCATCAATGTTTCACTGGCATCTGACGTGTTAATGTTATAATCTAATTAAGAATATCTATAGTAAATCAACTTTTAAAGATACATTTATTTTATTTAGCGTATGGCTTAAGTATATCACAGAATATATTTAGATTTATGCATTATACAATGCATCACAAACAGATGTCCAATTTTTTTATATATTCGATTGACCCTTCGGTTTCCATTACAAAGTCTATAGGGTCGCCTGTGTATGCTCTGCGTGGGCAGTCCTGAACAATGTGACTGATCGTCTGTCTTGCAGCGCCGCAGTCACAAGAAGGCGAGGGGAGTTTACCCCATCTGTGGAGGGAGTCGGCGCATCTTCCACAGTTTGTTCGAATTCGATTAAGGGCTGCCCAAATCTTACGGGGACGTTCAAATTCGCCAGGTTTCCCTATGATGTCCGGTAGACTATGGTAATGCGGATCTGTCCTACTTTCCCAATCTTCTCTCCATCGGGTATTTAAGTCAAAGTTGGATTGCTGCAGCGCTTGAGCAGATTGTAGAGGGGGTAACCTGGATCGGAGACGGTTTCCAAGAATATCGGGGATGTCGTTGTGGACTAGAAGCTGGCGACTGTCCATTCTTTTGTTATATTCTTTAACCAATGCATATTCGCGGCGTAGGTTGGGTGGTGCTATATTACTAAGGGTAGGTAGCCACATTGTAGGGGTGGGCTTAATTGTGCCTGTTATCATACGCATAGTACGGTTTAGTTGGGTGTCGACCAGGTGGGTATGCCTGCTATTTAGCCACACTGGAGCACAGTATTCTGCCACCGGATATATCAGGCCAAGAGCAGAGGATCTTAATGTTGATGCTGTGGACCCCCATGTAGTGCCGCAGAGTTTCTGTATTATATTGTTGCGTGTTTTCAGTTTTGCTGCTGTTTTCGTCAGGTGTTCTCTGAATGTGAGCGTTCTGTCTAGAGAAACCCCAAGGTATTTCGGGTATTTATTGTGTTTTAACAGCTTGTTATTAAAATACACTCGCAATTCTCTGTTTGCCAACTTGTTGTTTAGATGAAAAGCTGATACTTCAGTTTTTGTAGTACTTGGCTGTAGTCTCCATTTCTTAAGGTATTCGCTGAGGATGGATAAGTCATTCGTGAGAGTGATTTCTGTAGTTTCTAAAGATTGGTGGCTTGTTGCAAGGGTCCAGTCGTCAGCATATCCAAACTTCCGAGATTCGGTTTCAGGCATGTCAGCAATATAGAGGCTGAAAAGTAAAGGGGCAAGGACAGAACCCTGTGGAAGACCATTGTTAAGTTTCATCTGTCTACTCGTCTCCTTTCCCATTATAACCTGGAAGGCTCTGTTGGTCAGCATGTTGTCAATGAGGTTAATTATCTTTCTGCAGGGGATAATGCGTGCCAGTTTATATATTAATCCCTGTCTCCAAACAGTATCATATGCTGCTGTTAGATCTATAAATACTGTTGCTGTCTTTTGTTTCTTTTGAAAACTAGCTTCTATAAAAGTTGTTAATGACAGCACTTGGTCCGTACAGCTTCGATGAGGGCGGAAGCCAGCTTGTTCAATGGGGACATTTTCTAGTATCCTGTGACTAATTCTGTTGAGGAGAAGCTTTTCTAATAGTCTATATACCATGCTGAGTAGAGCTATGGGGCGGTAGTTTTCTGGCTTATCGTTTGATTTGCCCGGTTTCGGAATTGCAATTATCTTTGTTCGCTTAAGTGAGAAAGGAATGTTACCTGACTGAAGTATATCATTAAAGAACATTGCAAGCCACTGTTTCGTGTATGCACCACTGTGTATCAAGAACTCTGGATGGATACCATCAAAGCCAGGTGCTTTACCTGATTTCATTTCTTTCAGCGCATGTGTGATTTCAGAAATAAGTATTCTTGCTGAATATTCGGAGTTCGTTCTGTTCATTTGTTTTAATGCCCTTAAGTCTCTTTTCACGTTGGTAGTATGTGTTCGATCTCGTGGAGCTCTGGATAGAGATACTATATGGGAGGCAACCTTGTTAGGAGACATTTTAGACTCTCTGGATTCCAGCTGGTTAGCTCCTCCAATTTTCCGCAACAAGGACCATGCCTGCCGGCTTGATTTTTTGAAGTCAAGGTTTTCGACAGTCTTTATCCATTTTTGGCGTCTAGCTGTATCGATGTTGTGTAAAAGCTCATCGGCTATTTCTCGGTCACCACTTTCGAGAAACTTCGTGTATAAGTCTTCACATGTTTCAGTCCATCCAGGCACATATTCTTTGCGATACCCCCTAGGGATGGTTTTCTTGGCAGTGCTTATTACTGCGCCCACAAACCTCTCATAATGTTTGCTGGTTGGAGGGACCCAGCTCAAGGTCCGGTCTAGTTGTTCAGAGAACTTCTTCCAGTTTGCTTAAAGATACAGTTACTACATGAAGTGACAGAACAAGTTATGATAATATATAGTAAGATATGATATAGCAACAAGTTATGATGGAGTAAGATAAAAGGTTACAATATCTCGGCCACGTTATGAGAGCGGATAAATATGTGTTGCTACAAACCATAAGTCCCGGCGCATATTGAACCTAAGCGAGTCACAACCTGCGCCGGTGGGACGGGTGACCTGTGCAGTTATTTTTCTAGCGTGCCGCATATTGAACACAAGCTAACCCGACCGTCGGCTGTCGCCGTAACGAATAGAGACGGGTAAAATAAGTGCAAACGTGTAACGGTTACTATTGATACCGGTTCTCAGTGGTACTGAGTACAAATACTGATTACAAAATACTGATGTATCTGATCCTTGTACTGAATTGAGTAGGCAACTAAAAAACGGTAGTTCCGTACATGTAACGAGTAACGTTTTAAAAATATCTTACACGTCCCTAGTAGTCGTAGCGGTATGACTTTCGAAAACATCGAATTTGATCATAAGCGGGGTGCATAAAAAGATATCTTACACTGAGTATTCTATTTCTACATACCTTTATAATAACAAGTATAAGTTAAAAACTGCATTGTTTGTGATTGCAAAAACGGTTCGCATGTTTTAAATAACATTTTTGCTGATTATGTTTTTGCTAAAATATTAAATAACACAAAAAATACAATTCACAACCATCATTTAATTTTTAACGATAAACAAAAGTCTAATAAATATATGATGACAAGTTTAAAATTGATCGACTTTGTCGATAACAGTGTCATTAATATATATTTTTTACCATGAATCATTTTCTAATGATTGTGTGGATTTAGAAATACATACTAAACAATTTTTTGATCGGTATAAAGGAGATTATAATTATGACACATTATGGTACTCCTTATTTTTCAAATAATATGCTCTTGTAAACGCATAACTTTGATTTATTGGCAAAAGCCACACTAACTACAGAGCCGTGCGGTACATCTTTTCAATATGATGCAAGTCTTCGAAATGCCGCCTCTTAAGTATTACAGAAACTTAACTTTTATTTTTATTAAATGAACCTACACAAAATGAAGGACACCTTTTATTTTAAAAGCAAAACATACTTTATAGACCTGGATCCGGCAAACTGAAAATTTGTTAGTAGCTTAACGGTGTCTATTCGGACAAACTTTGATGTACAGGAACACTGGAACAGGGGAAGGTTTAATAGTGGAACAGTTTAAAAATTTGGAATGTCACATTATGAAAACATCCCATGTATTTTGTCGGACAGAACAACCAATCGATTTGTTACCCTATCATTAAACTCTCATTCAAAAATCAGACTGCTATTACTAACCAACATGATTCCTGTTATTTGACATGTTCTTCCTGTTTCATTCATTAAATTGCCCAGTTAGTGATAAACACCAGTCTAATTTTTCCATGATAGTTTAATGAAATGGTAACAAATCAATTGTAAGTTCTGTCCGACAAAATATATGGAACGTTTTTGTAGTCTGGCGTTCCAAATTTTTAACCTGTTCCACAACTAAAACTTCCCCTGTTTTAGTGTTCCCGTACATCAAAGTTTGTCTGACGAGACACCGTTAAGCTATTAACAAATTTTCAGCTTGCTATTAATCAACTTTTTGTTGGTACGCGGGATCCAGACCTAGAAATACAATGTCACAAATGATGGCGTAATCCCTTTTCTATAGGTATAAAAATTTTGTAAATGTCATTCATTTCTTAAATCTACACAACATTATCATTAAAAACCGTTAAGCATATCTGTGAATATCGCACAACCCTCAAATAAAATGTGTCATCATACCGGGCTTGTTCATGCTTAAAAATAAAATATGTAGACAAGATATAAATATATGTAATAGGTAAGCAGTTTTTGCAACGACAATCCAATCACAATCAGTGTTGTTTATAATAATAGTAATTCCGAACGAGTTCTATTAGCTTTTCTACGTCCATCTCGAAAACAAAACCGCAACTGAGAATTGAGTCACGCGTCCCACGACACCAGAAAACTGTACTCCGATGACAAACGTTCGCATGCTAGACCTGGCACTGTATTCACTGATATTAGGATGCGCAGAACTCTCTACGCACCTCGCCGGTGCCAGGTTGTGTTCGCTTAGGATCAATTTGCGCCGGCACTAATGCAGGGAGAAATAGAGAAAAAACGAACTATTGGAAGAAGACGCAACTCCTGGCTCAACAATCTAAGAAAGTGGTATAATTGCAGTTCCATCGACTTGTTCAGAGCTGCAATCTCAAAAGTGAAAATAGCTGTGATGATTACCAACCTCCTTAGAGGAGACGGTATTATCGAAGCGAAGATCGATGGGATATGCGCATTTTATCAACGAAATTCGATATTTTTAAGACATTCCAGAAGCCGCTACAGATAAAATGTTTTAACAGCCCATTAATCATTCCGAATTAGTAGATGGATATTAGTACAGTTAAAATAATTAAGACGATAATGATTTAATGGGTGAAATTTCAAGTTTTCTCCAATTTAATGGCAAAAAAAGCAAGCTCATTAGCAGAACCCAATTAAAAATTATTTTGCACATCATATTTGAAACATTATTTGGTAGAAAAATCTCATTTTTGTTGGCAAAAAAATATATTAATTTGTCTTGACTAAATTATAGTTCTGTTTATCTTAAGAGAGATATGTTACTATCAACATTAACACAGTGTTGCCAAACTGAATTTTGTTATTTTGAGTGTACATTTTTCCAGCGATCTCCGAAAGTACTCATACCTAAAGAAGAAGAAGAAGAAAGATAAAAGGATTATAATATGTATCCCTTAAACTCTTCGCTCTTACACTTGCCGATGTGTTTAAAGAATTATAATGGAAAAACCTGAGGATAAATATAGCAGGAAAAATACTTAACCTGAGGTTAGCCGATGACGTTATTTTATTTGCGCATGCAAAAAACAGAAATTAGAAAATGTTAGAAGGAATAGAGCAAATAACAAGAAAAATGGGAGTAGAAATAAATACTACAAAGACAAAGTATACAGTGTGTCCAGAAACTCTACCGACAAACGAAGACAGGAGATTCCTCAGATAATTTTAAGACAATTTAACTAAATTCACCTAGTCCGAAAATGCTTCCTAAGGGAGCTAGAGCTCTTTGAAGATGGCGTCATGTAATTAGTTTTTCTTAAATACCTCCAGAACGCTTCTATTTAGAAAAACGAAAATTTGTATGCGTATTTACTTTCCAGAAATGAATCGATTCCATCCATTGCGAATTTCTAGTGCCGGTCATAGGCGTCAGTTTTGGGTAGGGCAACGGTTATTTTATAGCATATCTTTATTGTCTTTAATTTTTAAGTATTATTGAAACTAGATTATTCAATTATGAGATATTCGAGTACTAAAAGTTACTCTTGCTTTAAGTTGGTAAAATACATCGTTTTTTTTTAATTTTTTCAATTTTTTTTTTCAAATTCCCAAAACTAAAAACTTTCAAATCGATTTTTCTAGAAAACGGTGTGTCCTACCAACTTAAAGTAAGAGTACCTTTTAGTACTAGAATACCTCACAATTTAATAATCCAGTATCAAAAATGATTAAAAGTTGAAGACAAAAAAGTTATGCGATAAAATAACCGTTGCCTTACCCAAAACGGACGCCTATGGCCGGTATTAGAAATTCAAAATGGATGGAGTCGATTCATTTCTGGAAAGTAAATATGTATACAAATTTTCTTTTTTCTAAATAGAAGCGTTCTGGAGGTATTTAAGAAAAACTAATTACATGGCGCCATTTTCAAAGAGCTCTATTTCCCTTAGGAAGCATTTTCGGAATAGGTGAATTGGGTTAAATTGTCTTAAAATTATCTAAAGAATCTCCTGTCTTCGTTTGTCGGTAGAGTTTCTGGACACCCTGTATAACCAACCAACAAATCAAACTTCTAACAATAAATATATCATCTATCTGTGATAACCCAATTTCCGTCTTAAAACCATTAGTCTCCCCACGGTACTTTTAAGTACCACCAAATTTTGGTACCCTTATATCCCCAGTACTGAATTAGATATAATTTGAGAACGTTCTGTTAAATATCATTTATTAGTAAGTTATCAGCTAATGTTTAATATTTCAAATATCATTCAAAAGATTTCGGTTAACATGTTTCCATGACGGATCAATTTTAAAGGGTTTTTACCCATATATTTTTATAACATTGTATTTTGGTGATTAGCATGTTAGATCACGTGAGTATAACCTAAAACTTTTCTTAAAACCGTAGTCAAAATTTTAAAAACTTTGCATTATCTTTATTAGGTTATACGCATTTTAGGTAAGCACTGATGATGATTGGTCACCCAATCGAAAACTAGTTCTTTGATGTAGCCTTTTTAGGGATTTTTAAGAGTGTACCTTTTATAAAGGATCTTAGTCGTTTTTTTAAATTTATTACATTTTGCATTTTGATAACGACGTCCGAGGTGGAAGTCGAAATGTCAATAAAATGATTTTCAACGAAAACTTTTCGTTTATAAATTTGCAAAAGTCTGTGTGTTATTGCGTTGCCGCTTCTGCAATACTTAGAGCAGGTGCATCGATGGATTCTTATGTAGTTTTGCCTTCTGAATCCAAATCTGAAAACGGCATTTCGATATCTCTAACCGTCTTCGAGATAATCGACCTCAAAGTCTAAAATGTGACGCCACAATCCGGTTATCTCCTACAGACGCACTAAATGTCAGCTCAAATGGTTGATTAGGAAGTAGGCTACTTTTTTTTTAAATCTCGATTTGCCAAGCATAGGTTATTTACATTTGAGTTTGACACTTCGTGAATGTCAAACTAAATTTTAAATTAAGTATTAATAAAACATCAATGACATTTGATAGTGAATTTAATTATTATATAAAATAAATAAGATGTTCAAAAATACAATTTGAGTATAAATATTTTAAAAGCAATAATTTATTAACAGTTTTTTTAAAAAGGTTTATACCAGTATAAATACGGCCTCCCCTTTATGATAAATGGACTGTTCCATTTCTAGTCATTCGCTAAACTCGACACAACTGGCTAGTGATTGTAGAAGGTAATTTTTTTGTTTTTTGAGAATTTTGCCGAAATTGGCAAAATTACTAATTATTTAGTAATAATTATTAACTTATTAGCAATTCTTTTTTTGTCGAATTGGCAAAATTATTGACTAAAATCACTAGTCAGTATTGTGTCTGTGTACATCCTTCTAATGGAAAAAAATATTTGAAGATTTTTATCAAATTATGGATACCAAGAACATTTTCATTTATAACTCTTTTATTTTTAATTTGACAAATAAAAGTTATTCTTCATAAAAAGCTCTTCATGTTCTACGATTTATGATGCAACCATCATATATAGGGTGTCCCAAAAGTAGTGGAACGGTCGAATATTTCGCGAACTAAACATCGGATGGAAAAACTGAAAAATACGTGTTTCAATCATTTTCAAAAATCTATCCAATGACACCAAACACCAACTCCCACTACACACCCTGGAGGTGGGGTGGGGGGGTAACTTTAAAATCTTAAATGGAAACCCCTAGATTTTCTTGCAGATTTGGATTCGTTACGTAAAAGTAAGCAACTTTTATCCAAGACATTTTTTCGAACTGTGGATAGATGGCGCTATAATTGGGAAAAACGATTTATCCTGATACCATAGGTAAATTATAGAAACGGTCTAATATCTCGAGAAATACACTTCCAAATAAGAAACCAAAAAACAGGTTTTTAATATTTTTCGAAAACCTATCGATAAACACTAAACATGACCCTCCAACCCACCCCCTGGAGGTGGCGTGGGGGTAACTTTAAAATCTTAAATAACAACCATTAGTTTTTCATGACAAATCCGAATCTGTAATAAAAAGTGGGGGTTGCTATTTAATATTTTAAAGTTACCCCCCACCCCACCTCCAGGGGGTGGGTTGGAGGGTCATGTTTAGTGTTATTCGATAGGTTTTCGAAAAGTATTAAAAAAATTTGTTTGGTTTCTTATTTGGAAGTGTATTTCTCGAGATATTAGACCGTTTCTATAATTTACCCATGGTATCAGGATAAATCGTTTTTCCCAATTATAGCGCCATCTGTCCACAGTTCGAAAAAATGTCTTAAATAAAATTTGCTTACTTTTACGTAACGAATCCAAATCTGCAAGAAAATCTAGGGGTTTAGATTTGCGATTTTAAAGTTACCCCCCACCCCACCTCCAGGGGGTGTAGTGGAGGTTGGTGTTTGGTGTCATTGGATAGATTTTTGAAAATGATTGAACAAGTATTTTTCAGTTTTTCTATCGAATGTTTAGTTAGCGAAATATTCGACCGTTCCACTACTTTTGGGACACCTTGTATAAAATTTTATTAATTTTATACGAGGTATATAAAAAATATGAATTTCGATCAAGAGTAAACTACCTTTATAGTTCATAACATTTAAATTAGAATGATATAATGGCACATTAAAACATAATTATTAATTCTAAACTACTTTTCATAATAGAAATTTTCCATATTATGAATTAAAATACGTAAATATACAAAGTTTTCGTTATGATAATGCTCGAATTTTCAGCTTGTTTAAGTTAAAGTGTGGCTTATTTCCCAGTTAGAATAATAAATTACATAATTGCCACAAACAAAATAGCTTCAGAACAATTTTAAAATGTATGTAAAAATGTGAGTTTGATTAACTACTTTATTAACCTAGTGATTTTGCAGCGGAATCTTAGACGATTAACATTCTTCTCTTTTTTTAATACTAAATTTTCCAGCAAAGATTAAAATACCAGTAGCTATTTAATGACGTGGTTACTTAATATTAGGATAATCCTTGAAAAATATATTAAAACCCAGGACATACATTCTTTTCTGCTGTATATATTCAAATTTATATCATAAATATTAATGTAGGTACAATGTGACAAGATTTATAATTCTTTTAGGAATGTAGATTATAATATCGATTTCCATTGTGGTAGCTACTTATTAAAAGATGTACAAATAAGATGGATTAATTATAGTCCAGGGCGCATCTGTTTTGAGCTGGACGTTGAGAGGTGACTTAAATTTTTTTGCAAAAATTGCTTGAAAATAACTCAAGTAAGAATATTTGAGTTATCCTCCCACTCAAAATGGTCCCGAACATTGTTTAAATAATCAAAATGTCAAAATATGAAGGAAAAATTCGATTTTTTTATTAGTTTTTGGATTATAACTTTAAAACTGTTCATTTCTGATAAAAGTTGTACTTACATAAAAGTTGCGTAGTTAAATTTCCTACAATAAAGAATTAGTTAAAAATTAAAAAAATTGTCACCCTTGTTGCAAAATAGCAATAATTGCGAAAAAAAACCATACAAAAACAAGTATTCGCATTTTACGTCTTTCAACCATTTATGCTACACTTAGGACCTTCATATTTTACCCACAAAACCTTTATGATTTACTAAAATAACACTGTAAATTTCATTAAGATCGGTTTAACAGATTTTGCAAAATAAATTTTGCAATCCAGCTTTCGCAAGAAAAATTCATTTTTTTTAAATGTTGCAGGCCTTAAAATAAAGCAGATAGCAAGTTGAATTATTTTTGATTATAGAAGTGTACTGTACCTTCCATTTACAATTTGCAAAATTAAAATCGATTAATTACCACGGCGGCGTCAGAAATTTTTTTAAATAAACATTAATTTTTGGTGCTACGCGCAGGACAGCGGTGTTCGATCCACACAAGTTGATTTCCACCAAAATTTCTTCTAATCTTTTTCTAATATATTATTTTCTTACTGTATATTTTGTTGTATTTTAATATTTTAATTCCACAAAAATCAAACTAATGTTATTATTGTTTGTGAAATATTGTTTAAACAATTGCATATGTTTAAAAATAATAAACTTTTATTTTCTAAGTTAAAATATATGAACAAAGAAAGTTTTTGCTAAAAAAAGTGTTATTTCAAAGGATAGAGTATGTGTTTATATTTTGCAATAAACAAATTTATTTATTTATATCGAAATGTAATAAAAATTAAAATGTATCAATCATTATCAAAGGTCATTGGAATGCCTAATCAGAGCAAACTATCCGCTGTCCTGCGAGTAGCACCAATAATTAATGTTTATTTAAAAAAATTCCTGACGCCGTGGTGGTTAATCGATTTTAGTTTTGCAAAATGCAAATGAAACGGATAGTACACTTCTATAAGCAAAAAAATTTCAACTTACTATCTGCTTTATTTTCAGTCCTGTAACATTTTGAAAAAATGAATTTTTTTTGCGGAAGCTGGATTTCAAAATTTATTTTGCAAAATCTATTGAACCTATCTTAATGAAATTTACAGAATTATTTTACTGTGTCATAAAGTTTTTCTGGGTGAAATATGAAGGTCATAAGTGTAGCATGAATGGTTGAAAAACGTAAAATGTGAATACTTGTTTTTGTATGTTTTTTTCGAAATTATTGGTATTTTGCCGCTAGGCTGACTATTTTTTTAAATTGTAACAAATTCTATATTATAGGAAATTTAATTACGCAACTTTTATACCATTACAACTTTTCTCGGAAATGAATACTTTTAAAGTTATAATCAAAAAACCAAGGAAAAAATCGGATCTTTCCTTCATTTTTTGACATTTTGATTATTTAAACAATGTTCCGGACCTTTTTGAGAGGGAGGATAACTCAAATATTATTATTTGAGTTATTTTCAAGCAACTTCTGCAAAAAAATTTGAGTCACCTCTCAACGTCCAAATGTACTAATATTTTTACAGATGCGTCCTGGTCTATTAAGCAAATAAGTCCGAATGTAAATTACATCTTACTTTGAAACTTATTTTGTTAAAATTTCAGAGATTATGCTTTATTATTCTGTAGATGATACTACCTTGCAAGTTTTAATAATATACCTACCTACTTATTAATGAAGAAAACTCACGTAAACATTTATACAGTCTATTCCAACGAAAATTTGACCCCCTCCCCTCCCCAGAAACTCAGAAACCAAGAGCTTCATCAAAATAAAAAAAAAACACGTCAATTTATATTGGGAGGGAGACGAATTTTCATGCAAAATTTTTGGGGCATTGATGAGACTTGTTTACCATCTGTGGTATGCGTATTTTTTTTCAATATTTTCTGAATCGCTTATTCTAATACAGCTGCCGAATAAATCTTTAGTAACAACTTGAGTTCGACTATTGATTGCTAGTTTTCTAGGCTTCTTGTTAGTGCTCTTGATTGCTGCATTTTCAGGTGTTTCGAGAATACTTGTGAATGAAGTATTTTGGATGTTTAGGGAATCACTCTGATCGTCTTCTGAATCAATAACTTCATCGCTGCTAGAGTAATGCAAACTAAAGGATGAGTCAGAGTTGCTACTAACAGTATCTGGAAAGGGTTTTTTCGGGCGATTTTTCGATTGAATACCCGAAGTAGAGGGACGGCAGGAGTTGCTACTATCAGTGTCCAGACATAGTTCTTTTGAGCTATTGTTCGGTTGTAATCCCAAAGTAGAATGACAACGGTAATATTTTTGTTGCATGCCTGAAGTTGACGGGATACAATCATCTGCTTTATTATCAACGTTAGTTTCTGACAACGTCACATTCTCTTTATCTTCCTGTTGTTGGTATGTGATAGTACTAGGAGCAAACGCTATCTCTGGGATAGCTTCTGGGTTAAACGGATAAATTCCTGTTAAAATAAACCCCGATTTTATATTAGATGGCGTCATTGTTTTGTCCCAAGCAGTCGAAAAAATTGCAACAAATCTCTGTTTAGTAATAACACGATCCCTATGGACAGAATAATATTTCATAACGTCATCATCCCAGTAATATTCAAAGGCTCTAAATACAGCTTTGTCCATTGGTTGAAGCTCGTGAGTAGTATTACTAGGTAAACAGTATAGAGCAGTGGTTCCCAACGTTTTATGTCTGGCGACCCACCTTCTGATGTTTTTTCATATTCACGACCCATCTCTCACCCATGAAAATAAAGAACACGGTCACTGTACGCTACTCAGCTACTGTAAAAGGCACGGCGTGACCCATCTGAAATCCGCCCGCGACCCACTAGTGGGTCGCGACCCACCGGTTGGGAAACGCTGGTATAGAGTGATTTCGTATCATTTCTCTTAAAATACCTTCCAGCTAAGTAAAATGATCCTTTGCAATGAATTTATTAAGTTTTTGTGTCCTAGCCGGATTTAAGTTTTGTGCTTTCCTAGGTCTGATTCGAGGATTGCGCTTCATAAATCCACGTAGCCAATAACGACCAGCTATTCCTTTTCTTTCTTGGAAAGAATTTGGGATTTTATTGAGTTCTGTAAACCGATATATACATTTACACAGTACCCTTGCAGTAAGTGGATATCCAATTTGGGAAAGACGGATAATGCGTTGAACTAATTCTGCTTTTTAGGCATTTGTAAGTATAGTTTTTCGCCCTAGATAAGACTTTACTTGCTTTCACTGCTCTAAATATCGTCGAAGTGTCCGTCTTGGGATGTTATATGTACGACTAGCTCTGTTAACTGCGGTACCATTTTCCATCGTTCTTAAAGCTGCTACCAAATTTTCTTCGGTCCAGTTGCCTCGTAGGCCCCTGCACTGATACTGGGGCATTTTTGATATCTGTAACAAAAGAAATCAATCAATACAGCAAGCAAAATTTTTATTGTAGGGTAATATGGTCACAGGAAGATAAATATGGCCATGGCCATATTAACCCTACTTTTCACCTGGCCGTATTACTCAACACTCTATTTTGATATTTGTCTACGAAAAATATAATAAATCGAAAATTATACAACAAAATAAGAACATGTACACAATTTTTAAGGTCTACGAAACACGTAAATACAATTAATATAATAAAAACTTACCTATTAGAACCAGTTAAGATTTTTTTTAAAATAATGGAATTAATAACCACCTTTTACAACGGCGAGTTTTCACAACAATGACGTGCTGTTCTGACGTATACAGAATGTGGCACCATCTGTTTAACAATTTCGACACTAAATGTGTATTACTATGATCAAGATTTCTATCGTTCAAACATAAAAATAGTAGGAAATTTTTTAGATGGCCATATTACCGTACATGGCCATATTACCTACACATACCTTATTCAGGTTCCGATTTTGTTATTCTGGGCTTTTGTGACCACTGAACACGAATACGGAATCAGAACTGACTCTCGATGCACCTGGTGCCCAGGATCACTGCTGAGGCACGTATCTTCTAGACTTTCGAAGATTCTCGGCACTCAATTAATACAGATTACTCGGGGATTACATATCAATCATCATGGGTACTAGGTGCCCCGTGGGTCAGTTCTGATGTCATATTCGTGTTTAGAAACCCTCCGAATAAATTATTTGTTTCAATTTAATGCCGAAATTCCTCGAAACTCCAGAAGCTGACGTAACTCTGAGTACCAGGGGCGCCGGGGGTCGATTCTGATGACGTATTCGTGTTCAGCCATCCCAAAAACCTCCGAGTAATCTATTTGCATCACTTTATTGCTGAAAACCCTCGAAACTCCAGATGACGTGCCTTAGCAATAACCCTGGGCACCAGGTGCTTCGGAGGTCGGTTCTGATTACATATTCGTTTTCAGTGACCCCAAAAGCCTCCCGAATAGCAAAATCTGGCCTTTAATATACTGATTTTTACATGTTTATGCACTTTTGGATGCATTTTTATGCACTTTTAAATGCATGTTTATGCACTTTAAAATTACAATTATGCAAATCCACCCATATTTTTATAGTCGAGGAAATGAAGCTGGAAAAATGGCAAAACCTCGCAATTTTTTCGTCCAGCATCGATTTGTACAAAAATTTGGGATTAGGCTCATTTCACCCTCCAGTTCATTTTTTATATTGAGCCGTTTTACGCTTTTGGCATTTTAAGGGTGAAAACCACCCCTAATTGCAAAAAATTATAAAATAACATTTTAAACTTTAATATTGTCAACATTTGCTTCTTATTAGTTACATAATGATTGTTTTGTGCTTTAAGATATAATATCACAATATTTCAACCCTTAAAACCACCCTTGTTGGAGCTAGGTAAAATTTGGTTTTGACTGGTTAAATAATGATTGTTTTATGCTTTAGGATATAATATCATAATATTTCACCCTTAAAAACCACCCTTAATAACATGGCAATTTTCATAAGTAGACAATTTAATAGATCTATACAGAAAAAAAGTAGAATTAAAGAATTACAAAAACATTTATTTACACAAAAATACGAATTTACAAATATATAAAAATTCACATACAAATAGATTTTAGTCATTCAGTATACGAACCGGCTCTGTGGTATTATATAGATACATTGAAAATGCTCTATAAGGGGACTATCCGAATTTTTCGAAAAAAAAATAGTTTTATAAACATAGCTCCTTCATTTTTGGCGATAAAAAGTTTTTTCAATAACAGCTTTGTAGGATTTTTGAAGATTAATAAGACTGTGTAAATTAAATTCCGTAAGATCCCTTATTTTTTAATTGAGGTGGGTTTAAAGGGCTCGAATAAGGGGATGTTTGCTCGTAAATAGATGTTTGCTATATCTCGCTAACTGTTTACTGTAATGAAAATCTATGCATAAGGAAATTTTACCTATTAAATAAGCTATAATTTAGTAGTGTACCATTTTTTCGTATTTGCAGTATTTTCGAAGATATTTTAAATAAAATGATAAAAAATGCCAAATTGCAAAAATTCAATTTTTCTTTAAACATATTTTTTTCTAAAATTAGGCCTTTTAAATAGGTCAAACTTCTTGAGTATATTGCTAATATAAATATAAAAGGAATTACAGAAAGGCGAAGACCAATTTTTAGTTACAAGGGTAGGTAGGGGGGTTGTCTTCACTGTTTTTTACGTAGAGCAAAATAGGTACCGAAATTTTTTTATCATAAGTTGCTCAATTTTTATGCTAGAAACTATTTATTATTATTTTTTGAAAGACCTTATTGTATGATTGAAAAAACATCATTAAGTTTTCCTGGAAAAATGCAAAGTTTTCCCGTTATTTGTATTTGATTATTTCAAATTATGCATTTGACGAAAAAAACTAACTTTTAACATGCCGTATCTCGTTTTGTATTGGTCGTAGAAATATTATAGGAAAACTGTTTCGTTTGTATTACTAAAAGATACAATTTTGATATCTACAGTTCTTTTGATTAAATGAATATTTTTCGAGTTATTCTCAAAAAACCCTCTAAAAAAGGTCGATTTTTCCGTCGAAAAACTGTTACTTTCAACCGCGAATAACTCGAAAATATTAGTTTTACGAAGAAAATGTAAAAAACATTTTTTTTCTTAAAATTACTTTTTACATCGATTTATATATATAGTGACTGTACACCCCGATATGGGGCTAAGTCGCGTAAGCTTTCTAGATCCTATTTCTTAGGAGGATCAGTCCCTTTTGCTTATGTTATCTTCTTAACGATTTCTCTCCATTTTTCCTATCTCTAGTTTTTCCCCGCCATTCTCTGACTCCTGCGTTTTTTAAGTCTTCTTCAACTTCTTGCAACCACTTTGATCTTGGTCTTCCTCTTTTCTTTCTTCCTCCTGGATTCCATTCTATCATAGCATATGTCACTGCTTCATCTCCTGCCCGCCAGATGTGACCTAACCATCTAACTCTGCATTGCTTTATTTTGGTCACGATATCTTCTTTTAGTACTTTCTTAATCTCTGCATTTGTTCGGCTTCGATATTCATTTTGCTCTGTTCTGATTGGTCCCAGTATGGTTCTCATGATCTTTCTCTCCACTATTCTTAAGTTTTCTTCATCTTTTTTAGTCATCGTCATTGTTTCTGCTGCGTATAATAATATTGGTCTAATTATGGTGTTATACATTCTCATCTTGGTTTTAATAGACAGTATTTTGCTTTTAAGTAGTGTTTTATTTGCAAAATAAGCTTTATTCGCTGCCAATATTTTTTCTTTTATTTCTGGTATTCTTTCACCCGTTTTGCTTATTGTCACTCCTAGGTATTTGAAATGTTCTACATCTTCAAACTCTGAATTTCCTATTTTGGTTTTTCCTTTTATTGCTGGTTTCCCTAGTCTTAATATTTTCGTCTTTTCTTCATTTAATGTGAGTCCCATTGTCTCCCCTTTCTCTTTTATTTCTTCTAGCATTTCTTTCATTATGTTTCTATTTTTTGCAATAATAACAATGTCGTCTGCATATGCGATTATTTGTCCACCTCTTGTTCTTAGGTTTCCTTTGTTTATATTTCGTAGTACATATTCTAAAGCTAGATTAAACAGTGTCGTGGATAAGGCATCCCCTTGTTTCACTCCTTTATTTATAATGAATTCATCTGTCTCGCCTCTTTGCGTCTTTATGCTAATTTTGGTAGTTCTCATTGTCATATTTATTAATTTTCTGAGTTTATGTGGGATTTTTAATTTTTCCAGGGCAATCATTAGTTGTTTTCTCTTAATCGAATCAAATGCCTGTTTGAAATCGATGAATAGCATTTCTAATTGCAGTTTGTATTCATTTGCTTTTTCCATTATTTGTTTTATTGTGTGTATAGCATCTATTGTTGATCTTCCTTCTGTGAATCCACATTGGTACTGTCCCACTCTCTTCTTCGTGATCTTTGACAATCTTTTTCTTATTATCGAAGTCAATATTTTATATGTTGTGCTTAGTAGTGTTATTCCTCTATAATTTTCACAAATTTGTTGGTCTCCCTTTTTATGTATTGTTATTACCTGCCCTATCTCCCAGTCCTCTGGCATCTTCTCTTCCTTCCATATATTTTTCAATAGTGATAGTATTTTTTCCTTCAGTTCCTTTCCTCCATATTTTATAAGTTCCATGTTAATTTCGTCTTTTCCTGGAGCTTTTCCATTTTTGCTCTTCTGTATTACTTCCTCGAGTTCATCTATTGTTGGCTCTTTTGAGACTGCAATGTGTATTTCGTCTGCATCTTCGTCCACCGTTTCCTCTTCGTGCATTTCTTCTCCAGTGTATTCCTCCGTCAAGAGTTCTCTGTAGTGATCTGCCCATACCTGCCTATATTCAGTGTCTTCTACAATGACTATTCCCTCTTTATTTTTTATTCCGTTTGTTTTACCTTTGTATTTTTTGGTTTGTTCTTTAATATTTTTATAGAAATGTTTCGTGTTTCTATTTGTTCTTTCCTGTTCTATTTCTTGCATCTTTTCATCTGCCCATCTTCTTTTATTTTGTCTTATAATTTTCTTAGCGTCCTTTCTTAATTTTTCATAACTTTCTCTGTCTTCCTCTTTATCCGTTCTCAGCCATTTAATTCTTGCTTGCACCTTTTGTGCTGTTAGTTCTTTACATTCGTTGTTATACCATTCGTTTTTTGTTTTCTTCTGGTGTTTGCCTACCTGCTTTTTTGCAGCTTCTTCTATTGACTTTTTGATCATGTCCCATTCTGATTTGATGTCCTCTGCTTTATATTTCTCTCTTATTTGCACTGTTACTTCTTCTTCATATTTTTTTCTAATATCTGCATTCTGCAATTTATTGACATTCCATTTTTTCTGTTGATTTTTCTGTTTAGTTTGGATTTTAACTTTTTGTCTTATGGTGGCTGCGACCATATAGTGGTCTGAATCCGCACACGCACCTCTGAAAGTTCTCACGTCCTTCATTGAAGATTGTTTTCTTTTGTTTATTAGTATGTGATCAATTTGGCTATACGTTTTCTGATCAGGTGACCTCCATGTTACTTTATGCATTTTAGGGTGTTCAAATTTTGTTGAGCTTATTATCATGTTTGTTCTTGTTGCTAGGTTACATAGTCTTAGACCATTATCATTAGTGTTTTTGTGTACGGTGTGTTTTCCTGCAATTTGCTGTAAAAAATCTTCTTTTCCAATCTGGGCATTGAGGTCTCCTAGTATAATTATAACATCTTCTTTGGGTATTTTTTCCATCTCTTCTTCTATCTTATCATAAAAATTGTCTTTATCGTCTGTGTTGCTTGTTTCTGTAGGTGCGTATAGGTTTAATAGTGATATATTGAATGGTTTATTATTTATTCGTACATACGCAATTCTTTCACATATCGGTTTAAAGTTTATGACTTTTTCTCTTAGCTGTCCTAGAATCATGAATCCCACTCCTTTTTGTCCTTGCTTCTTTCCTCCTGAGTATAATAGTGTAAAGTCTTGTTTATCAATCTGTCCTTGTCCCTCCCACCGTATCTCTTGCAGTGCTGCAATATCTATTTTATACTTTGCTAGTTCTTTGCTTATTTCTAGCATTTTTCCTGGTGCCAACATCGTTCTAATATTCCATGTGCTTATTTTCAGTTCTTTATGTTTTTTATTTTTTTGTTTTCGTCTTGTATTTTTGTTTCCTTGTCTGCTCTTATTTATTTCTTTTTTGTGATACATCAATTTATCTGCACTCATTTCCTTTTTATTTGCCTCGTCCGTCGCCAAATAAGTATTGTCTTGTATTCTCTCATCAGTTGCTAGTTTTTTGAAACGTTTTGAAAAACCTCATCCAACTGATTCTTGTTCTTATTCCATTTCCTCTCCCGTCCATCTATTATCAATTTGTTGTGCTTAATTTGGACGCGTTTTCCTTTCTTTATTTCATCATTTGCTATTTTGACTATTTCTTTTTGTATTTGTAATTCCTCTTTCGTTAAATCATTGTTTATATATATTCTTTCTTCTTTTACTTCTTTAAGTTTTCTTTTATTTTCCATTACTTTTATTTTTTCCTCTTTGTTTGGCAATCTGACTAAACATGTTTTGTTTCCTAATTTCACAGCTTCTTCTATCTTTATATTAATATCTAGTTCTTTTTTCATAAAGTTCTCCATTGTTTCTTTTAGTAATCTTCTATCTCCCGTATCTATTGTCATTCCCTGTACTATAACATTATTTTCTTTTCTTGCTCTATCGAGTCTTTCAAGGCGCACTTTTACATCTTCCAGTTCCTTTTTCATGTGTTCATTTTCTCTTCGCACTTCACCATTCTCTTGTCTTAATTCTTCTAATTCAATTCGGAGTTCCCTCATTTCTTCTCTGTATTGCCTTTGCTCCTCTTTAATTTCTTTTACGTGAATTTTCAGATCTTGTGTCTCTTTCGTTAAGTTTGCCATCATATTTAATATTTGGTCTAGTTTGTCTTCCTCTGTGTTCCTTTTATCTGGGGTTCTTGATACTTTTTTGCTTTTCGAAAAAGACTGCTCTTCATTTTCTCTATATCTTTTCCGATTATCGTCGGATGTGTAATCGTCGGGGTTCATTTTCTTACCGAAATTGCTCGCGATAAAATCACCCTCCCCACCTATCGCGCCAGAGGAAGATGATTTTCTCAAGCAATATGTTTCTCTTTCGAATGTGTTACCCCTAAATTGAATTAAATTAAATTAAATTATTTTACGTTATTTTGGAGCAGTTCGATTCAACAGTTCCCACCTTTAACTTTCAAAATTCCAGTTTCTGGAGCTTGTAATCAACGTTCTAATGATCTACTTTTTTGGCTTGATGTTGAATTAAATTGTATTTGTTGTTTTAAGTTTATGTATTGTATTTAATATTATTGTACTTACAGTCTGTTTCAAAAGTTTATTTCTATAACTTCACTTAACACTAATCGTCTTTGACACACTGTAACTAAAATCACTTTAGAAACTATTTCTTATTCGCCAAAAAATTGAATTTTTAGAGAGCCTGATTTTTCACGTGTTGATCTGCCTTACATCGATTTACATGGTTAAAATGTAATAAAAAATTCTCACCCCCGAGATGGGGTGGAAACTACCCCCAAGGTTTTAGCGTACAGCAGCATGATATATAAAAATGATCCTTGGACTATTCCCTACCTTCTGTGAAAATTTCAAGTAAATCCATGCTGGACGAAAAAATTGCGAGCCAAAATGCTTCATTTCCTCGACTATTATTGTAGGAATTGAATATAAATTGGTTTATTGCAGAAAAATGGGAAATATTCATATTCTTCTCTAGGTTCTTCTATAGCTTCCTCTTTCTTAAAAAGTTCTTCCCTTAAAATAAAATATACGAAACAAAATTTTAGCAGTGAGTGAGTTCTTCTTCTTCTTCTTAGCCTTCTATCGTCCACGTTTGGACATAGGCCTCTCCCAACTCCTTCCATCGGTCTCTATCCTGAGCAACATATTTCCAATTCGTTCCGGCTACTCTTTTAATATCATCAACCCATCTCATCTGTGGTCTTCCTCTCGGTCGTTTACTTTGGTAAGGTCTCCAATGTGAGTGAGTTAGCAGTGAGTAATAATTGTACTCGACTTGCATCTAAATATGTTTTTTTTTGTTACAGATGATAAGACATTATATCTTGGGCTGCGTTTTAGCAAGCTCCTTAATCCTTTTGGTAAGCTCCTTCAGAGGTGACGACTTTGCTGATCTCCCAGGTCCTTATTGTGAAAACATTGGATGCTGCAACAATAGATTAGATTCTTGCTCAGTGCCTATTTTGGGTAAGTCTAATTATTTTTATTCCTTCTGGAAAAATTATATAGTCTTAGCTCTGCAGTGTACATTACTATTTTAGATCTTTATCAAGATTACCTTTATTATCTATGTATACATTGGAATTTTGTATTATATGACCCAAAATTAATTAGAATAAATAGAGAGTAATGCTTTGACTGATAGCACAGTGCAAAAGGAGAAACATGTAGTATCAAAGTCAACGGAAAGAAAACAAAAACAATGATCGCAAAAATCGCAAAAATAGCCCCTTAATAAATACCTATATTGATAAATGAACATTTAGTCCATGTGGTGAGACCGCTCCCGTCTGAAAAAAGTTTCTGATTCGGTTTATTTGTGGAATCCTATTCAAAAATGTCCCCTTTAAACAAATCTGAAAGGTTCCGGGCAGAATTTTTGGGCAGAAATTGTTTAAACAATTTTTTTAAACAAATACAAAAGATCATGTTTTTTTGCTCTGGAACATATATTTTTAGATTTTTTGGGTCAATCTAAACAAGAAAGGTATCTTGTAATTTTTCTCAGAAATTGATAGTTTTCGACTTATAGGCGATTTAAAATCTGAAAAATGCGAAAATACGCATTTTCGAGGCTTAAAAACTCATATTTAAATTAGTACTTTTGAGGTTGCCAGATACTTAGATTGAAGACTAAATATTCAGCTTCAAGATTCTGAAGAGTGATCGCGTCTAACTTTAATTTATACCGTTGTGCTTTAATTGTTAAATATGCGTGTTTATCCGATTTTTTTTGCCGGTGCGGCGCGCTCCATTTCAAAAATCTCCTATTTTTCTCCCAAAAATATTTTTTCTAGATTCTTTGGGACATTATAAATAAAACAAGTATCTCGACATTTTTCTCAAAAGTTAATAGTTTTTAAGTTATAAGCGAGTTAAAATCCGAAAAATGACAAAAAACGCATTTTTGGATTTTAAATCGCTTATAACATTAAAACTATTAACTTTTGAGAAAAATGTCAGGACACTTATTTTATTTAGAATGTCCCAAAGAATCTACAAAAAATATTTTTCGGATGAAAATAGAAAAAAAATCGGGTAAACACGCATATTTAACAATTAAAAAATAACAGTATAAATTAAAGTTAGACGCGATGACTTCAGAATCTTGAAGCTGAATATCTAGTCTTCAATTTAAGTATCTGGCAACCTCAAAGATATTAACTTAAATATGAGTTTTTAAGCCTCGAAAATGCGAATTTTCTCATTTTTCAGATTTTAAATCGCCTATACTCGAAAACTATCAATTTATGAGAATATTTATAAGATACCTTTATTGTTCAGAATGACCCACAAAACTTAAAAATATATGTTCCGGAGCAAAAACGTGATCTTTTCTATTTGTTTAAAAAAATTGTTTAAACAATTTCTGCCCAAAAATTCCGCCCGGCACCCTTCAGATTTGTTTAAAGGGAACATTTTTGAATAGAAATCCACAAAGAAACCGAATCAGAAATTTTTCCAGACGGGAGCGGTCTCACCACATGGACTAATTGAACAAATTCAGATATCTTGAATATCTAACCTAACCTATAATACAATAGATCCAAATCAAGACATAATACTCTGGGCTAATTAGCAAAATACAAGGAAAAGTTATTTACCAGCAATTTTATTGCTGGAATCGAATCTTATGATTCTATATATTAATAATATAGGTATTCAAAGTCCGCAGATGGTGTGATACTTTTTTTTATAAACAAATTGGCGCTTGAAAATCGTGTTTTTTAATTTTTGCTCTATAACTCCAAAGATTTTAACTTTACACCAAAAATACCCAAATAAAAATTCACCGTAATTCAATTCTGCATAGACACGTGTTTTTCCCGATTTACTTCGACGAAAATTTTTCCCGAAAAATAAGGGTTTTTCCAACAAAATCTTTAATTTTCAACTAAAATTTTAGATAAGTAATTGTTTATCAATAATTAAATAACTTGGTAGTATAAAAGCCCTTTTCGCATTGATTATAATTCCAGAAGACGATGGAAATTGAATGAACAGTTTAGCAACAATTGAATTGTTAATTAAAAATTTACGGTCGCTTTAATAACCACAATAATTATGATACATAAGAATAACTATGATTTTTGTCTAAAGAGACACTGTACCTATCTAATGTAATTTACAGAATTAAAATTGGACTATTTAAGTGGCCTCAGGAATAATTTAAAATTATAAACAATTTTTTGGCTTATAAACAAATAGAATATTTCGGGAAATATTAAATTAAATTAAATCATGAAAATGGTATTGGAAAAAAAAGGGCAGGACGCTTCTTTTAAAAGCAAAAACGTTTAATTGTGATAAGTGGTTCCTGAGATACAATCGGTCAAAATTGACCGGCGTTTACGGCAAATATATAAACAATAGGATCATAATTTCCAAACCATCACCTTTTTATTTTTGTCCTCTTTCTCTACACCAATTTTCATATCTTTAAAATACTCATAACATATATTATTATAATAAAAACTATCGATATTACGAGTGGAAATTGCCAAAAATAGCAAAATCCCAATCAAAAATTAGGTTGGAGAAAATGTAATCTCAAAGCTCAAAATCGGTATACGTTAAAAAAATGCGTTTACTCGGCTTCCCATAGAGCAATTTTCTTCATTCTATTTTTGTTCCCAAGTAACTCGAGTAGAGCCATCTAACTAATGCATTATTAAATGTAAAACTTGCTTTTGTTATAATAGATTAATTTATTTATAAGAAAAGAAAATTACATATTTTTTCCAGTTGCAGATTTTTTTAGATAAACTTACTACAAGTGTACCTTTTAACGTTAAAAACACACATTTGAAAGTTGTATAATTATTTAAACAATCTTTATTTATACAAATTAAATATTTTTGTTATAATAAATAAATGAATTTATTGTAACAAAACAAAAGCAACTTTGAGATTTAATAATGCGTTAGTTAGATGGCTCTACTCGAGTTACTTAAGAACAAAAAATCAATGAACAAAATTGCTCCATGGGAAGCCGAGAAAATGCATTTTTTTTAGCGTATACCGATTTTGAAATTTGAGATTACATTTTCTCCAACTTAATCTTTGATGGGAATTTTGCTATTTTTGGCAATTTTCACTCGTAATTTCGATAGTTCTTATTATAATAATATATGTTGTGAGTATTTTAAAGATACGAAAATGGGTGTAGAGAAAGAGGACAAAAATAAAAAGGTAATTTTTTCAAAATTATGATCCTATTGTTTATATATTTGCCGTTAATGCCGGTCAACTTTTCCCGGTTGTATCTCAGGAACCACTTATCACAATTAAACGTTTTTTCTTTTAAAAGAAGCGTCCTGCCGCTTTTTTTCCAATACCGTTTTCATAATTTAATTTAATTTAATATTTCCCGAGATATTCTAGTTGTTTATAAGCCAAAAAATTGTTTATAGTTTTAAAACAATCCTGAGGCCGTTTAAATATTCTAATTTCAATTCTTCTAAACTACATTAAATAGGTACAGTGTCTTTTTATACAAAAATCATAGTTATCCTTATGTATCATAATTATTGTGGTTATTATAACGACCGTAAATTTTTAATTAACAATTCAATTGTTGCTAAACTGTTCATTGAATTTCCATCGGCTTTTGAAATTATAATCTATGAGAAAAGAGATTTTATATTACCAAGTTATTTAATTATTGATAAACAATTACTTATCTAAAATTTGAGTTGAAAATTAAAGATTTTGTTGAAAAAACCCGCAATTTCCGTGGAAAATTTTCGTCGAAGTAAATCGGGAAAAACACGCTTCTATGCAAAATTTACAAAATTACAGTGAATTGGAGTTATAGAGCAAAAATTGAAAAAACACGATTTTCGGGAGCAATTTGTTTATAAAAAAAGTAGCACACCATCTGCGGACTTTGCATACCTATATTATTAATATATAGAAACATAAGCAGACCTCAAAATAGCCATGCAGAACTTTTTAAAAACCAATCTACAGCTAGAAATAAACGTTAGAACTGTAATAAAAATAGGAGAATCTCACTATCTCATCCAATTATATAATGGTGAAGACAAGCGAACAGTCATGGAAAACAAATATAAACTAAAAAACATAAGAAATCAAAAAATCTTCCTAAACAATGACATGACGAAACAAGAGAGGAAAATACAAAAACAGCTCCGAGAATTTGCTAAAGACGGAAAAGAAAAGGGAAAAGAAGTAAAAATGGGATATAATAAAGTTACAATAAACGGGGAGGAGTGGAGATGGAATAGAGTAAACGAAAAAATTGACAAATCTGCTCCAAAAAACTAAGGAAACAACAAACGAGGGGTAGTAAAGACGATGACGACAACGCAAAGACAACGGAATGGAATTCGGATAAAGAAAAAAAAGAAAAACATACAAAAGGAGAGGATAATCAACAAGAAAATGGACAAAAGAAAAAGGTCATTGAAAAACAGCTAGCATGATTGATGTGGAAATGAAACAAGACACAAAAACTAGAATAAACGAAAATAACAACTTGAAAATTGGTACATGGAATTTAACATCCCTTAGAGGAAAGGAATGCGAATTAGTGCAAGAAATGCAAGAATTTAAAATGCAAATAATAGGTATTAGCGAAACAAAGAAATGTGGAAGAGGAAAAGAAAAAATATCAGAAAATTACACCATATATTACTCCGGGGTAGACAAAGAACTTAGAGCGAAAGAAGGAGTAGGCATATTAGTCACAGAGACAATAGAAAAAAGAATATCAGATTTCAAACCTATATCCTCGAGAATCATGTATATAAAAATAGAAATGGAAGAGGAATGGTACATAGTGCAAATATATGCACCAACAGAAGGAACGGAAGAAGAAAAAATGGAAGATTTCTAGAATGAACTACAGAATACCCTAGATGAGATACGAGAAAAATGTGAAAGAATAGTGTTAATGGGAGATTGGAATGCAAGGATAGGAAAAGATGAAAACAAAGGACTTGGGTGCATGGGAAGACATGGTGAAGAGATCCTAAACAGAAATGGAATTAAAATGATCAGATTCTGCCAGACAAACGACCTATTAATAGGAAACTCGTTTACACAGCAATTACTACAAGATAAATATACATTTGTAGCAGAAGGCAGAGATGCAAAAAGCATAATAGATTACGTAGTCTACACCCAAGAAACGAAACAAAATATAAAACAAGTCTGGACAGAACAGAGAGCAGAGATCGGAACTGATCACAGACTGGTAATGGCAGAGATGACATGGCGAAAACCGGTACAACAAGAACAGATAGAATACAGCAGAATAGCAATAAAAAAGCTAAAAGATGAACAAAAGAAAAGGAGATACCAAGAAGAAACTGATAAGGAGTTCAAAATGGAGGAGAGAAAGAAAATAGAAATGGATATGGAGGAAAAATGGGAAAAATTTAAAGAAGTAATAATAAATAAGGCAGAAGAGATATGCGGAAATCTAACAGTCGGAAAATTAAAGAAAAAGACGGAATGGTGGAATGCAGATATACAGGAAGGAGTGAGGAAAAAGAAAAAGGCATGGAAAAAATACAATCGCACAAGAGAGGATCAAGATAAAAAAGAATACCAAAAACACAGAAACATAGTGAAAGAACTAATAAGAAAGGGAAAAAAAGAGAGTTGGAAGAAGTTTGGTGAATCCCTAAACCAAAATTACAGAGACAACAACAGATGCTTCTGGAATAAAGTAAGGAGTCTAAGAGGAAAGAAAAGAAAAGAACTCAGAGGTGTAAAAGACAAACACAACAAACTAAAGACAAATACAACAGAAATACTAGAGGTGTGGAGAGAATATTATGAAGAGAAATATATGGGCGAGGAAAGTGAAGAAATAGAGACAGAGGAAACCATAGAACAGACAGCAGAGGACGAAAACCAAATGGAAGAAATAAGTACAGAAGAATTGGAAGAAGCGATAAGTAGAATAAAAATAGGAAAAGCGAGCGGAGCAGATAAAATTGATCCCGAAATGATAAAATGGATAGGGAAAGAAGGAAAGAAGTGGTTGCTGGAAATAATGGGAGAAGCATGGAGAACAAACAAAATGCCGAAAGAGTGGGAAGAAAACTTACTGATCCCAATTCACAAGAAAGGAGAAGAATCCAACTGTGGAAACTATAGAGATATATGCCTCTCATCAGCAGTGTTCAAGCTATATACGAGAATAATAGAAACCAGATTAAGAACAGAGGTAGAAGAAAAACTTGAAGACGAACAAACAGCATTCAGAGCCCAAAGACAAACAGTTGACAACATAAGCATACTACGAAATATAATAGAAAAAAATAATGATCGGGGAACAAACATATATATAACCTTCATAGACCTTAAAGCAGCGTTCGACTCAGTAGACCGGAAAGTATTGTGGAATACTATGGAGGAGCTGGGAATACCGAGGAAACTATTAGAGATAATTAAAAGTACGTACAGTAGAGTGGTGGGAAAAGTACAAATGGGAGGTAGCAGATCACTAGAATTTAGGATGAACAAGGGAATAAAACAGGGAGATAGCCTAAGCCCACTCCTATTCGTCATAATTATGGATCAATTATTTAAAAATGTGAAAATAAGGACTAATCAATTAAAAACAATAATAGGCTACACACACCTAACACCAGTTATGATAGAAGGATTACTGTATGCGGACGACGTCGTTCTCATAGCAGACAACCCGAGAAAGATGCAACGACTAATTGATGTATGGACTGAGGAAATAGAGAAAATGAAATTAGAAATAAACATCAGCAAATGCAAGACGATGAAAATAGGTCAGCAGGAGCACGAGATTGGAGGTGAAACACGAGTGTTCTGTAGAGGACAAGAATTGGAGAGGGTGACGGCCTACGAGTACCTGGGAACGATAATATCAAATGACGGAAAGCTAGACCTAGAAATTGCAAATAGGACAAAGAAAGCTACGAAAATATACTATGCGATTAATAATACGATACTGGGAAAACGGGAAATCAGCCAGGAAACAAAAATACATGTATATAATACAATCACAGCACCAACTCTTCTATATGCAAGCGAGACATGGGTCACAAATAAGAGACATGAAAGTGCCATAAATGCAGCAGAAATGAAGCATCTGAGAAAAATAGCTGGAAAGACGAAGATGGACAGGGAAAGGAACGAAAACATCAGAAACGTGCTAAGCCAGGAACCAATAGAAAAAAAAATTGAAAAAAGAAAACTGAATTGGTTTGGACATATAACTAGGATGAACGAGAACAGACTAGTAAAGAAGGTGACAGATGCCAAAAGACAGGGGAAAAGAAGAAGGGGCAGACCTAGAAAGGGGTGGATGGAGCAAATCGAGGAAATCGGGACAAAGAGAGGGAAAACAGTGCAACAGATGAAGGAAATGGCAGGAGACCGGAAGGCGTGGAAGAAATGGGTAAAAGATGGATAGGTGATACCAAAGTCCGACGCTCTTATAGGGCATAAGGACAACGAGAAGAAGAAGAAGAAGAAACATAAGATTCGATTCCAGCAATAAAATTGCTGCTAAATAACTTTTCCCAAAAATGGCCTATTCACCGATAATCTGCCCAGACTATAAAAACAATCCTTTCTTAAGAATGCTACCATTCTTTATAGCAAATGATGCTAAAACTTACGTCCAGCAGTCCAGCTACCACATGGTATGTGTATATGTATAAAGCATTAGGCTACTCCTTCGAGGAACCATTTCAAAAACGAAGAAGTTCTAAGACAAATGGGCGTAAATCGAGAATTTTTGTCCCGTGCCCAAGAACATAAGTCCTTAGGCACGGGAGATATACATTCCTACAGTTAATAATGGAAGAAAATAAAGAGAGCAGACTTGGCACCTTTAGACGACAGATGAAGTGGCTAAGAACCATCAAAGAATGGACTGTTTTGATTATCAAACCACTCATAAGAAAGAAGAAACGCAAGATTTTGATGAAGTCAGCGCCAACTTTTATTACAAAAGGGCATCTGAAGAAGATGGATATGGACTAAAAATGAAATCTCGTTTTTACTTATTTATCGGTCTAAGTGAAGTTCAATTTGGATGCAGAGCAGGACTCGGAATGATGGATGCACTTTTCAGTTTGACAGTTCTAATACAGAGAGCCAGGGATGTCAACTGTGATGTGTATACATGTTACACTGATTTCGAGAAGTCGTTTGACAAAGTACCACATGGGAACCTAATCGATGACCTAAAAACATCAGAGCTGAATGGTAAGGATATAAGAGTCATCTTAAACTTATATCCCCAACAAAAAGCAACAGTGCGATTCGAAAATTAACAGTCCGAGAACTTTACAGTCGGAAAAGGAGTTAGACAGGGTTCCGTACTGTCACCAGCAATATTTAACATATTCTCTGAAAATATCTTTAGACAGACCTTGGACGAATCAGATGATGGTATTGAAGTAAATGGTCAACTTCTAAACAATAATGTAGATCTGCAGACGATACAGTATTGCTGGCAGATAGTGCACAAGGGCTCCAGTGGATGATATATGAGCCTAAATAAATTTATAAAAATGGTGATGATAAAACGGCCTTAAAATAAATTGTAAGAAGAAAAAAATAATGACCATTAGTAAAAACACCATCATAAACGCCAAAATTACAATAAGCGATAGGCACACCGTTAGAAAGAGTGTCGAAAGTATGCTATTGAAAAAGTCAGAAGCTCTTTTAACTATCTTAGAAAGATTATCTGTAATTTATCTTTAAGTATCAATACACAAAGGAATTGTTAGATGTTATATCTTTAGTGTTCTCCTCTACGGAGTAGAATCTGGAGTCTTGCAGAAGATGACATAAAACGATTAGAGGCATTTGAAATGTGGTACTACCGACGTATGTTAAGGGTCTCATATATACACCACACAACTAACATAACTAATAACTGCTGTTCTCCAGAGGCTAAGAATAGACAAAGAAATATTAATACCGCAAAGAAAAGAAAATTGAAATTGAAAATACTTCTACAATAATTGATTCTATAAGGCAAGATTGCGGGAAAGATAGGTTCTGGCGCAGATGTAAATCCTGGCTAGCTAATTTTGGGAAGTGAACTGGTCTAACGTCAACTGATCTATTTCGAGCTACTGTGAATAGAATAAGATGGGTCAATGTTGATGTGCTCACAATATTAATCGTAAATGTTTTACAAGATCTCAAGGGATGAAGATATAAATATAACAAAAACAACTGGGAAATATCTCTACTCGACATTTCATACCTAATTATTTTAAACACCCTTTAGTTATCAAAATCATACGACCAACGATAGTGCTGGTAAACATTGTATTTATATTTGTTATTTTTATTTTTTCGTTTAGGTACATTATGTTACTGCGACGAGTTTTGTAACTCTAGTAGAGTGGATGACTGTTGCCCAGATTACTGGTCGCACTGTAGAGGTATAACTTTCCCAACTACAGAACGAACACGTCCAACACCCCCACAACCCCCAGAGAACATAACCGGATGTCAGTGGGGCGACAGAACCCTCTTCCTTAACCAAAAAGTTAAGGATAACTGCAATGAATGGTAAGAATATATACTATGCTTTTTAAAATATTTTTTTAATTGAACACTAAGTAAGAAATACTTGAGTAAGAACTCCATAACTGGAGGATGGAACTGTCCACACTTGCACTTATAGTGTAAATAATTTTTTTTATTAAGTCACACTGTCTAGCAACCAACACACATATAAGGTTCTATAAGGTAATTTGCTGGCTGAAAGCTATCTCTTTAAATTAATGATGACATTTTCAAGTAGAATGACATTCTAGTTGTTCCATCTCAAATTGATCCCTTAATTTGTAATCTCACATTTTTTCTTAACTTCCTAAACTTTTATAGTTTCACCGTGTATAATTGAAACATTGGGAAACATCGAGTAATATTTTAATAATTAGAGTCCATTCAACCTGCAAACTTAATAAATTGCCAAATAATATATTTTCCAATTGAACTTTATAAGTTTTGCAATAGCTTCCTTTAAACTGTATTTGCAATATTTCAACATACAAAGTTCGTAGTTAGGTTGTCATGCAACTTATTGATGAATTCTATATTTTGACGAGATTATAAATTAACCAAAGGGACTATTTTGGGTTGCAGTCTAATTGAAATAGTTACCTCGTTAACAAGTGCGTAAGTCGTTGTTAGAAGTTACGCCGAGTGTAATTATTATCAGTAGCTGTCATTAAAGGCAGTCTATCATGGAAAGTTACCTGAACATCATATATAGTGTAATTATACGTAGCTGTCAATAAAACCATATTTTTTACTCCACACTCAAACATTTATTCACCATCGTCGATCGAGAAGAAGCGGACAAAGGGGCATTACAAAGCAATTCGTTCCTGAGATCTACGTCGGATTGTCCATTGTGGCGCTGATGTTTACATATCCATACCAGTGTGAATTTTACTACACGTAATTTGCCGTGTAAAGACAGAAAAAGTAGGGATAGCCGTAAAATATTTGCGAATAGGGAACTTGCATAAAATTTTCAATTCGAAAAAAATGGTATAAATCACAACAGTTAGAACCTGTATCAAAAATAAAAAAAGTTTTGTTTGTCTTTCGTTTGGCCCCTAAAGACTAAAACTAAAATTCAACTTATACCAGCCACCCCAAAACGCGTCGTGACGTCACGGGGTTGTATGTTTACATTCTACACCAATTGTATATAAAATTTTAAATTAGACATTATAAACGTCAGTAGAAAATACAGTTATGTGACATTACAAATGTTTTTGATCGTTTGAACTATTCATAGAAAATTTGTACTTTTACAAAATGGTTTTATTTTCAATAGTAAACCTTCTTTCCTTTCCTTCAAAAACTGTATCAAACTGCAATCTCAACAAACTGGTATATTTTATTACAATGACATACGATAAATGTCATTAGAATATAAATATTTTTCCTTTATTCTAAATACTCTTTTATAAATCCTCTTTTATAAATCCTCTTTTATAAATACCCAAGTAGGTGGAGGCCAATAAACTAAAGAAGAAGAAGAATATACGTAAATATAACCATAAACTGAACCACATAGTTAAACTCTGTGACGTCACGGGTCGTTTTAACTATTTTAAGATAAAGAAGACTTTAAATTTGTACTTCTAAGTTATTATGAGTTTTTGAAGCGTGAAATTTTGGAAATCTCATTTTTATACAAAACTGAACATTATTAAATAATAAAAAAATGTGCAAGTTCCCTATTGTGTACCGATGGCCTTAAAAGGGAACGGAAAAACTAGTGCACTAGAGAAACTACTGTAAACTGAATCTTTGGAATGACACTGTTTAATCTGAATGTATTAATTAATTCATTAGTTTGTTCAACTTAGTCGTCTCAATCTGTATTGCGACTAAAATCTTATATATTCATATCTTATATATTCATTTTTATTTTAGTACATGTGCCAGACAATCCGAACTCTTGTGCGAAAGAAATGTATGTCTTGTTGACCAAAACATCATTGAAACTGTAAACAGAAATCCAGATGAGTTTGGATGGACGGCTCAAAACTATTCCGAATTTTGGGGAAGAACTTTAGACGATGGAGTCCAATTCAGGTAATAATTTTTATTTAATATCTTTTAGTATTTTCTAATTTTCCCTTCTATACGCTGATGATATAGTTTCAATCACAGACACAGTAGAGAAAATGCAGAAATTAATAGATATTTGGCAAAAAGAGATACAGAATTTAAAAATGGAAATGAATCTCAACAAAACAAAACTTATGATAATAAATGAAGATGAGAAAAAAGAAAAGAATACTAATAATAAAGTAAGGGAACAAGTAATAGAACACGTATTTACTTTTGAATATTTGGCAAATATAATAACAGATGATGGGAAAACGGACTTGGCAATAAGTAATAAACTGAAGAAGGCAACTAACGTGTATAACTCTTTAAATAATACACTTTTTGGAAAGTCAGAAATAAACCACAAAACTACTAAACTCAGAGTATATAACAGCATAGTAAATCCGATAATGACATATGAGGCGGAAACATGGATTGTGCAAAAGAAACATGAATCAATGATAAACGCGACCGAGATGAAATACATGAGAAGAATAGCTGGAGTTACGAAGTTTGATAAATTCAGAAATGAAGATATAAGAAGAGAGCTGGAACAAGAACCGATAATGAAGAAGATCGAAAACAAACAATTAAGCTGGTTTGGACACATACAACGAATGGAGCAAAAAAGACTTACAAAGAAGGAACATGAAGCCAAAATGGAAAACAAAAGAAAAAAGGGAAGACCGAGGAAGACATGGATGGACCACATCCAGGATATAGGTGAAAGGAGACACATGAGTATGAGGGATATGAAGAACCTGGCCACCAATAGAAGCGATTGGAAGAAATGGATAAAAGGCGGAACCCGGCATCCGACGCCCTGAAGGGCACTAAGGATTATGAGAAAGAAGAAGAAGAAGTATTTTCTAATACAGTGAAACGTGTGTCAAAGGAAATCGTATTGTTGTAAACGTATTTTTTATCATTCACAATATAGAATGACAAATAATTTCTTGTAGTTGGCTGTATACCTACATTAATCACAAAAAATTAACCAAAATCCTTTATAAAAATATATCCTTAATCCTTAATTATATATTTATATCAAAAAAGAACCTTTCGCTACATAACACAACATTTTCGGAATAAAAATTTCATCATCTGCGCTGCTTACATATATACATGCTTGACCCACCAAAATATATGGGTGAAAACCCTTTAAATATTATAAAGTTGTTATAAGGTTACATTGTTGTATAATAGTGGAGTCACTGAAGGTTTTTACCTCCGATTTCGTTGAACCTTCATCGATTTTCATGAAAATTGGTGAGTGGTTAGAGGATACCTCAAGCAACAAAGGTGACATGATGCAAACTTGCGCTTTTACCTTGGGGGTGGAAACCACCCCTTCTCGGGGTGAACATTATTTTATCAAAAGTAATACCATAAATCGATATAAGGACAAATTCTAAGGAAAATTTGTTATATAAAGTTATTGATATAAATCAATGCTTTTTGAGTTATCGAAGATCAAAGATTTTCGTAAAAAAATGCATGCTTTAAACTGTTTTTTATAACTCAAAAACTATACGCTTTTTCAAAAAAGTTATTACCAAAATTAAAGATAATAAAAAACTGAATAAATAAACTCCTCACTTAAAGAACTAAACTAATGTTAAGTCAAAGTGAGTTACGGGTAATTGAATGTACATTTTTTTCGACGATTACTCAAATCTAAGTATTTAAGCTTAAATAACGGAAAAACGATGCATTTTATAAAATATACCTGTTAAGAACTTGTCAAAGCACTTCGGATTACCTATCAATTGAGCTTCAGAAGAAGTTAATACCATTAAAATTAAGCAAGATTATGAAAATAAGAGAACCCTTTCGAATTTTTTAGGAAAAAGTGAAAAATAAAACATACCTACTTCCACAAAAATCAAAATTCCTAGTAATCCTTACAATAATTTCTTTATATTAGCATAAGTAATGATATCAACAATTTTGAGCGGTTTAGAATGAAAATTTTTAAAAAAAGGTTGATTTAAAAAAATCAGAATTTTTAAAATGACCGTAATTTTCATTTTCTTTTGATAATAACTCAAAAAATACACAAAATACGTAAAAAATGATATATAACCAAATTTTAGTTTTTTCTGTATCAAATATTTCACCTTTTTTATTATTTCTGTAGGGTAAAAAATAACCGAGCCAAAAAATTTAAAGCTTAAATTTTGCTACGAGAACCATGTAACCGGGGCCATTTAACCTTTTATTTAAAAAAAAGTAAGGGGTTTAAAAGTTTAAATTTAACGTCGTTTAATTGCCCTTAGAATTAACTTTCAAATGGTGTTCGGGCAAACCTGATATCCTAAAAATTAACGCATTTAAAAAAAACAATAACATTTTTTGGGAAATAATTTTAAAAGATAAATTTTGAAAAATTGTTGGAGCATAAATTTTAATGCTATCAACTTGTTCGAGGACTCATTTGATATATATTTCTAAGTGCGTTGACAAATGTTTAATAAGTTTATGTTATAAAATGTATCATTTTCCCGGTATTTAAGCTTGAATTTTGGGTACTAGCCCGATCAGGGGACGCAAAATTTTACGAAAACCTCCAAAAAAATAAAGGAAGGATGAAAATTTGGGAATAAGTAGTTGAAATTGTCTATTATTATATAAGAAAAAGTTTACCATTCTACATCCCCTCCATTTTACAAAAATTGGAAAATAAGGGGTGAAAATTTTTTTCTTCGAGGTGAAAAATATACGTTCAAAATAAGTCCGGAATTGGATAAAATGACTAATTCTAAATAACTTTTGTTCTATAGAGTTTTTTTACTAAGTCAATACTTTTCGAGTTATTTGCGAGTGAATGTGTTCTCATTTTTAACAAAAAAAATGTTTTTGGACGGTTTTTTTCGGAGATAACTCAAAAAGTAAGTATTTTAGCGAAAAAAATATTCTTAGTAAAAATATAGCTTATAAAAAATTGAAAAAAATGGTGTATGCGTGATGTCTACAAACCCAGTAGAAGCAGAGTTGCAGCTTATGAAATGTAGGTTCTTCTTCGTCAAATTCCAAATCGAATATTTCAATGTGAAATAACCAACAAACGGAGCAATTTTCAGTAAATTATTTTTTAAAGTGTTTAGAAAAAGGTTTATTTTTGTGTTTAAAAAAAACTTCTAACGTTAACAGTAAGTGGGTTACGCTCAAAATATTGTTGGTCCCTTTTATTTTTTGGTAAAAAAATGGCGAAAATCACCCCTTAATTAGCTTCTCAAATAAAATTAATCGTTACTGCTTTACAAGTTACTTTACTTATGTATTGTTTATATTATCTATACTCTATACCTAAGTTTCATTGGTTCAAAGTGCTCAGTTTTGAAAAAAATTGGGTTTAAAATAAAACATTTTTTTAATTAAAAAAAAATCGTAATTGTTTATGGAATTAACTTAAAAACAATTAGGAATACCAAAAATCTCAAAGAGAGTTAATAAAAAAATGTACGTTTTGCTTTTCTGAATATTTTTGAAAAATGAAAAATAAATATGTACGTTTTGCTTTTCTGAATATTTTTGATTTTTTGTTTTCTTGTTAGACAAAAATTGGTTATGCTATGGCTGTTCAAAATTTGCCTAAACTCGTGATTTGTTACTCGTTCAAGCCATTTAATTACAGCTTTTTCAAAACGAAGCACTTTGAACCGATGAAACTTACAGATCATATAAATAATACATAGACAAAATAACTTGTGAAGTGGTAATGTTAAAATGTATATGTGTTGCTAATTAGGGGGTGATTTTCTCGATTTTTTTACCAAAAAATAAAAGGGACCAACAATATTTTGAGCGTAATTCACTTACTTTTAATATCACAAGTTTTTTTTAAACAAAAATAAACCTTTTTTTAAACACTTTAAAAAAGTTAAAATGAATTTTCCTCTAAAAGTGCTCCGTTCTTGGGTTATTTCACATTGAAATATTCGATTTGGAATTTGACGAAGAAGAACCAACTTTTCATTAGCTGCAACTCTGCTTCTACTGGGTCTACAGACCTTATGTATACACCATTTTTTTCAGTTTTTTATGGGCTATATTTTTACTAAGAATATTGTTTTCGCTAAAATACTTACTTTTTGAGTTATCTCAGAAAAACCGTCCAAAACATGTTTTATTTCGTTAAACATGAACATATGCACTCGCAAATATCTCGAAAAGTATTGACTTAGTGAAAAAACTCTATAGAAGAAAAGTTGTTTAGAACTAGTCATTTTATCCAATTCCGGTCTTATTTTGAATGTATGTTTTTTATCTTCGAAAGGGGCGTATTCCCCTCCATTTTTGTAAAATCGAGGGGATGTAGAATTGTAAACCTTTTCTTATATAATAATAGACAATTTCAACTACCTATTCCCAAATTTTCATCCTTCCTTTATTTTTTTTTGGGTCAGATTGTTCTTTGATCGGGCTATACTCGCCGAAAAATATAAATTAAATTACCTATAACTCACTTTCAGTTAACATTAAAATATTTTTTTAGTAAGAGGTTTATTTCATTTTTTTATTAGCTTCAATTTTGGCAATAATAACTTTTTTGTAAAAACTTATAGTTTTTGAGTTATTTATGAAAAATCGGTTAAAAACATGCATTTTTCTCACGAAAAATTAAAATATTTTTGATCTTCAATAACTCAAAAGTTTTGATTTATTTTAATAACTTTATATAACAAATCTTGCTTAGAATTTGTCCCTCTATCGAATTATGGGATTATTGTTAATAAAAGAATTTTCACCCCCAGGGTAAAAGCGCAAGTTGGCACCATATCAACTTAGTTCCTTGATATATCCTCTAACCACTCACCAATTTTCCAGCAAATCGATGAAGGTTCAACGAAATCGGAGGTAATAGCTCATATCCACCTTCAGTGACTGCAGTAAAAATAATATATTATGTGATAATGTAAGACTTCCCCCACACTGTCGGTTGCTATTCCTGAGGTTAAAACCTCACAATACGGACTCTACGTAGCAACTAGTTGCTATCTTAAGTCCATGTTGAGTGTTATATATACAGTGTGTCCACGGAGGGGTGCCCAAGAGGAGAAACTTTTTTATTTTCAATTTTAGCGAAAACTGTCGTTCTTGATAAAAAGTTTTGCTTGATCTAAAACCCCATAAAATGAAATAAAAATCAAGTTTCTCAAAACCTGCTTAATTTTGTAGGAAATTTGGTGTAAATCCCTATAAATTTTTGCACTAAGTTCGAAATCTTAACAGTAATCTATTGTTGTTGCTAAGCTAAAATATAGCTGAATAACTGCCAACTCCGATAAATAATTTGCGAATTGTCATTCTTTTTCGATAAGATATTGTTAACCATCCAACAAAGAATTTATATTGTAAAGTGTTATGGAATAGGGCTTTTCATTCACAGTCATTTGTTTCGAGCTTCCGGCATATGTCGTATAATCCGTGTATATTAATATTATACACAGATTATACAACATTTGACAGAAGCTCGAAACAAATGACAATCGATGAAAAGCCCTTGGAGCTGTTTCGTACCGACATGCGATTGAAATGTTCTATGAAAAATATCGAGATGTACTTGTTACGCAAAATGGATTGAAGAAACTGATAAAGAAATTTAATGAGACAAGATCTGTTGAAAACAGAAAAAGATCGAAAACAACGTATAATGAGGACGATGATGCAGCTACTGCCCTAGGTATGTATTCAGTTAGGGAAAATCCAAAGTTAGGTTTACGAAAAAGAGCAGCGGAAGATATCTTTAGCAAAAGTCACTTACAGAAAATATTCGAGCAAAACAACATTCATCCCTTCAAAGTAAAATTTATTCACACCTTACAATATTGTGATTATGACATGAGGCTTGACTTTTGTAGTCATTTGTAAAAAACTTATGAATGACCGCTTCTTTCACTACAATATTCTATTGAAGTCTTTGTTGATCGCTTAACATTGTCGAAAAAAATGACAATTCACAAATTATTTACCGGAGTTGACAGTTACTAAGCTACATTGTAGCTTAGCAACACTAGATTATTATTACGATTTCGAACTTAGTGCCAAAATTTATTAGCATGAGAGCTGTGAGGCATTTTTGAGTAGGTATTTTAGGCAATCTAAAACTTTTCAGGTAACTCTTCCATGACAGCCTAATACAAAAATGCCGGTCTGGCTGAAGGGTAGCGGTTATTTTTCCCAAAAATCCCCCCCAAAGTTAAAAAAGTGGTAAAACTTGTTATTACAAAAAATATCTTTGAGCTGACTTTAAAGTCAACTTAAATATTCAAATATAAAGAAAATAAACAAGCCAGGTGATCTTCGAGTGATTTTAACTATGTAAGATGCTTGCATAGGCGCCTCAGGATTATTTTCAGGGAGTGCATCTGAACTTCAGGGGATTGCATCTAAATCTATACATACCATCTATACCAGTATAAAATACACAACTATACATCTATAGCTACGTACTTTCTTTCCGGACAGGGGGGTGCATTTGCTATTTTGACAGGGTATTTTTAATAATAAAAATACATATTTTAAAGAAGACAGGTTTTTCAGAGATTTTGTACCTGTAAGGTAATCAAAAAAGTTACACGTGCATATGAATGAAAGGCGCCATAGGTAAGCTGCGATGTGATAAAGAGCGATAACTGTTTGCGTCCTCTTTCGCAGCGATTTGCTCGGGTAAAATCACGTGACCTGACGATACCCATGTTGTTGTGCCTCAAAATATTGGAGTAATTATTATATATTTTAGATTTCTCGGATATCTTTTTATTAATTAAAAAAAGATAGGTAATACGAACTACAAAATAAATTTTGAAAATATGATAGAAAACGATAAATTTATTATTATAAATATAAAGGTGTAAAATTATAAAAATATAAATTAAATTAATTCTGTGTCCGAATTCTGTACTTCTTCTTCAAACTCTTCATCTAAGATAAAATACTCATTTTCTTCTTCTTTTTCGTCAGACCCCCTTTGACACTCGAGTATTTCTATAGGATCTATAAATAATTATACCGATGTGTTTATTGAATTAATTCAATTTTTTCTACTTCGTGTCCCTCATCTTTTCAGGATAATGGCGATCATAACGGCCCGTTTTATTCTGTCTGCAACGGTACTGAAGAGTTCTATTTTTGTTTTTACACTCCACTACTTTAAATTTTTCAACCAGGATATGCGTCGTCTTCCCGGTTCTCTTTTTTCTTCTACTTTTCATTGTATAACTAATCGCATCAACTAATTTTTTTCATTTCATATTATGTGATCAAAGTAGCTCATTTTTCTTTCCTTCATAGTATTGAGTATTTTTTTTTTATTTTTCATCTTTCCTAATGTTTCTGTGTGTGTTACGTGTTATGTCTTATAATATCCATGATATTTTTTACATCCATCGCTAACTTCTCCAAAATGATAAGATTATTTTCAGTTGCGTCCGTGATTATCCATGTCTCCATATAAAAGGACAGAGAATGCGTAGCAACTTAATTAAATAATTATTAATTAATGTTTAATTCATTCAATAAACACTTATACCTATTTACCGATCATATAGAGTATAGAGGACTCCGAGTCTCGGGGGAGTCCGACGAAAAAGAAGAAGAAAACTCAGATGAAGAGTTTGAAGAAGTACAAGATTCGGACGTAGAATTAATTTAATTTATATCTTTGTACTTTTATGCGTATTTATGTATAACAATAAAATCTTTTCTATCATATTTTCAAAATTTATTTTATAGTGTGTATTATCTTCTTTTAATTAATAAAAATATATCTAAGAAATCTAAAATATATAATAGTTACTCTAACATTTTGACGCACAACAACATGGTTATCGTCAGGTGACGTGATTTTGCCCGAGCGAATGGAATCGCAGCGAACGAGGTCGCAAAGAGCTATCGATAATACGTTCTTTCTCACACTTCAGCTTACCTTTAGCGCTTTTCCTTCATATGCACGTGTAATTTTTTTGATCACCTGGCAGACAGAAACTTTCAACACAAAAACCTGTCCTTTTTAGAATATTTATTTTTAATATTAAAAAATACTGTTGTAATTCTAGCTGGGTTCAGGGATTAAGTGAATTATTAGGGTCTTTTAACAAGTTTATTTGAAACTCTTAATAATCTAAGGTACAAAATTGAATCTCAAAAACCAATGTGACAAAAATAATGACAAGACATTTTAATTGACAAATATACTTAACTGTCAGATCCTTTAGTAGTCTGACTTACTAACTTACTTAAATTAATATGCTAAGGTGATTCATAACACCACCCCCTTCTTTCAGGCTGTTCGCCCCGAACAGTACCTAAATGGACCAGGTCGGTTGATCTGCCCTGCATAAGGACACAGTCTCTATAGGTGAACGACCTTCGGCTTACTTCGTGGCGTCAGTTGCACCCTATACACAAGGTCGTTTATCTTCTTAATAATCAGGTACGGTCCCTCCCAGGGCCGCTGCAACTTGGGACTTAGACCTTTCCTTCTCGTTGGTTGGTAGAGCCAAACTGCATCACCTTCCTTGAAACTAACAAGTGTGGATTTCTGATCGAACCTAACCTTCATCCGGTCACTGGTGAGTTGCAGCTTGTTCCTGGCGAAATCGTGGACCTTAACCAGTCGATCCTTTAGGCTGCTGACATACTCGGGGAGTGTCTCTTGAACCGCCTCTCCGTCTGGTAGATTACTATGTAGGAGATCGATGGGAAGCCTCATCTCTCGACCAGTTAACAGCATTGCTGGAGTGTAACCAGTTGCATCATGTTGGGAACTTCGGTATGCTAGCAGAAACAGAGGTACCAGTTTGTCCCAGTTTCTCTGGTTTTCGTCTACAAACAGCGACAGGTAGTTGTTGATGGTCCGGTTATGTCTTTCTACCATGCCGTCGGATTGAGGATGGAGAGGTGTTGTTCTGGTCTTCTTAATTCCTAACAAAGCCATCATGGTCTTCCAAACTGCCGATTCGAAGTTGCGCCCCTGGTCAGAATGAAGCAGAAGTGGAACACCATGTCTGGAGATGACATTCTCAAGCAGGGCTTCACCAACTGTGACTGCTTCTTGGTTGGGTAGTGCAACTACTTCAGGCCATTTGGAAAAATAATCCATAGCAACCATCAAATATTTGTTTCCTGATGTTGTCTCTGGAAAAGGTCCCAAAATGTCTACAGCAACTCGTTCCCATGGAGTTCCAGTAATATATTGTTGGAGTTTTCCTCTAAGTACTGTTTTGTGTCCCTTCTTGGATGCACACAGGTCACATCGTTTGCATCATTCTTCCACATCTTGCCGACAATGAACCCAATAATACCTCTCACGGACTCTAGCCAGAGTCCTATTGATTCCAAAATGCCCCCCGGAGCGACTATCGTGGAGTTCTGCAAGCACGTCCTTAACACATCACCTTGGGAGAACAACTTGGGGCACTGTTCTTGTTCCATCTGGACTCTCCCATTTACGAGTGATGATGTCATCTCGTAGACACAAGGAGTCCCACTGAAGCCAATAGCCCTTCACTGCTTGCCCATATTTTGCAATCTCCTGCCACTGTGGTCTAGCTCCGTTGCCCAGCCACTCCCGAACTATTTTTAGATCTGTATCTTCCTTCTGTTCAGCCTGAAGGTTCTCTAGAGCTTCTTCGTCACTTCTATCCTCTATGGTTCTCAGCTGTAGAATCTGGCCCTCTCGTTCTTCTTGGCGCTCGCAGAATCGACAGTTCCTCCCTTTGCATGGTCTTCTCGAGAGACCGTCAGCATTTCCATGACTTCTTCCCGATCGGTGACGAATTTCAAAATCATAGGTCTGTAGTTTCTCCAGCCACCGAGCTATCTGGCCTTCAGGTGTCTTGAAATTGAGAAGCCATTGCAAGGCAGAATGGTCGGTTCTTATCAAGAATTTTCTGCCATAGAGGAACGAATGGTAGTGTTCTACTGCTGTGACGACTGCCAATAACTCCTTTCTGGTGACACAGTAGTTTCTTTCTGCTTTTCCCAGAGTTTTGCTGAAGTATCCTATGACGCGTTCCTCGCCCTGTTGTACTTGGGAAAGCACCGCCCCGATGCCATTTTGAGAAGCATCTGTATCAAGCACGAAAAGACCCTGTTCTTTCGGATATGCCAGGATTGGAGCCGTAGTCAATTTATGCTTAAGTGTGGTGAAGGCAAGCTGGCACTCTGGTGTCCAGTCAAATGACAGCTTTCTCTCAGTCAGATTATGGAGAGGTTTGGCAATCTTACCAAAATCTTTCACGAAGCGACGATAGTAACTGCAAAGGCCAAGAAAGCTTCGGATATCGTGTTTGTTTCTTGGTGTGGGCCATTCCTGTACTGCTTTTATTTTCGCCTGATCTGCTGCAACTCCTGAGGATGAAATTACATGTCCAAGAAAACTAACTTTTTCTTCGCACTTCTTGGCATTTACTTGTAGGTGAGCGTTCCTTAGTCTGGTAAAAACTTCTTTCAAATTGGCAAGATGTTCGTCGAAATCTTTTCCGATGACCATAATGTAGTCGAGGTATACCAGACAGATTTTCCATGTAAGTCCTCTAAGTACTAGCTCCATTAAACGTTCAAAAGTGGCAGGTGCATTCCACAATCCGAATGGCATCACTTTGAATTGGTAGAGCCCATTTCCAGCAGAAAATGCGGTCTTCTCTCTGTATTCAGGGTGTACTCCAACTTGCCAATAACCGCTTTTGAGGTCCACAGTGGAAAACCATTTTGACTCAGCCAACGCACTAAGTGCATCATCAATACGGGGCAGTGGATAGCTGTCCTTCTTGGTAACGCTATTCAGTCTCCTGTAGTCGACACAGAACCGCGTGGAGCCATCTTTCTTGGTTACCAACACCACTGGAGAAGACCAGGGGCTACTCGACTCTTCGATGGCATTCTCTTTCCGCATATCTTCAAGGACCGCAAAAGCTTCTTTTTGTTTTGCAAATGGAAGACGTCTTGGTGCCTGTCTTATGGGGTTGGAGTTGTCAGTGTTTATCCGATGTTGGACTAAGTCAGTGCGGCCAGTTATTTCTCCTTTAAAGAAGATGTCACTTTCGTTCTTGATGAACTCTTCTGCTTTTTGGTATTCATCTTCAGATAGATGTCCCCATGATTTCTTAAGATTTTCCAAAATTTCAGTGGAGAGTTGGTGTTTACTGTTAGCTGTTGGCACGTTTTCTTCTATTCTGGTCACTCTTACAACTGGCTCGCATATTCCAAGCACTTGGCCCTTTTTGAAGGTGATCTTATTGCTATTTGGGTTGACCACCCTTACTGGAACGGTCTGCTCATCCCATCTACCAAACATCTGGCCACAATAACGCCCTCATGAATCTGCTCATCTTGTTCTAATAACATGGCTCCCCAGCCACCAGATACATCAATTTGTGCGACCACGATTTTTTCGGTGTTAGGAGGGATCTTCGTGTCTTCTGCTACTAACATCTTTAGCCCATTTTGCTGCTTTCTAGAGGACAGTAAAATTTCTTCATTGCCGACGACTAAGGTCCTGTGTCTGACATCTACAATAAACCCGTGCTCGGACATAATGTCGACACCTAGGATGAACTCGTCTACGATGTCGGCTATTGGGACCACTACTTCTATCTCGACGTGTCCCAGCTCTATTTTTACGCATCTCTCCCCATAAACAGTTATGTTTTCGCCTGTCGCTGTCTCTAGTATGGGAGGTTTCGATATTGGTCTTATAGATGACTGGTCCAGGAAACATTTACTCATAACCGACCTAGTTGCCCCAGTATCGATGGTAAAACTGCATCTGTGGCCATTGAGATATCCATCGGTAACTAAGCTGTCGCTACTTCGTCTTATTGTGGATATTGAGAATCTGGGAGCTTCGGACAGGTCAGCCAACGTGCGCCCCTTGACGTTGACTTCTTTTAGTTTTCCGAATTGCGTTGATATTGTGGAGGTTGCCTACTGTCCTCTGATCTTGTACGTTGTCTGCAATCACGTTGAAGGTGGTTAAACATTCCACAATTATAACACTTTCGGCGCCCCTGACGTTTTTGCTTCAAAGATTCAGCTATAGGGCCAAGATATTTCTCGAATTGGGCGGCAAACACCTGGGACAACGTATTTAGATCGCCTTCTTCCACTTCAGCAACACCTCTTATTTGATGGACTTTGCGTTGATGGCGGGACACATTCGTCACGGCTTCGTACTCCAATGCTGCGACAATAGCGTCCTTCAATATTTGGTAGCGTCCTCTTCCTAGTCGTAATGTCTGCTGGAGGTCTACATCGCGCAGGCCATCAAGGAAACATTGGATGGTAAATTGGTGTAGAAACTCTTCAGGGGCTTCGGGCCAAGCAAGTCGTGCCATCTTTTCTACTTCTGCTCCGTATTCTTGCACAGATTCGTTGGAGCCTTTGATACGCACTTTTAGTTGGCTCTGGTAAACTTGCTTCAAATATTGGCTGCCGTATCTTAGTTCTAGAGCCGATACGACAGTCTCATAATTCTTTTGTGCGTCCTCTGGAATGTTTTGAAGGATTTCTACAGCCTTACCTCGAAGTGCTAATATGAGAGCAGTTGCCTTCTGTTCATTTGTCCATCCATTATTTTGTGCAGCAGCTTCGAATTGTCTTCTATACACTGGCCAGGAGATCTCGCTGTCAAATGTAGGAGGCTTAATTATTCCGTTGACAGGGGAACAAACCACTTCTGGTTTACCTTCCACTCTCAGTTGCTGGGACTTTTCAATTTCTAGGCGGATATTTTCAAGAGTTCTCGTTACCTTATCGGGCCTTTTTCCAACAAGGCCTCTTGTTACTTCAATCTCTTTAATCATGTCTTCTTTTGTCTCTTCGATTTCTCTTTTCATATCTTCTTTACTCACTTTTGAAGTCTCTATTTTTGAGATAAGTGTCACGAGCAACTCTCGGTCTTCCTGGCGATGTAAATTTTCTGTTTCTTTTTCTTCCTGGCGACGTTTGTCTTCATTTTCTTTTTCTTGCTGGCGACGTTTGTCTTCATTTTCTTTTTCTTCCTGCCGACGTTTTTCCATGGCGGCAATCATGTCTCTAATTTCTTTTATCGTCTCGCTTCTTGTTTTCACCATACAAATTCTCTTAATCTCACTTTACTCCTGACACCAATTGTTGTAATTCTAGCTGGGTTCAGGGATTAAGTGAATTATTAGGGTCTTTTAACAAGTTTATTTAAAACTCTTAATAATCTAAGGTACAAAATTGAATCTCAAAAACCAATGTGACAAAAATAATGACAAAACTTTTTACTTGACAAATATACTTAACTGTCAGATCCTTTAGTAGTCTGACTTACTAACTTACTTAAATATGCTAAGGTGATTGATAACAATACCCTAAGGGCCGGTTGTTCGAACGCTAATCAACAATGATCACTATCAAATATTTAATTACTGTCAAAACTGTCAATGCCAGCTTTGGTTGGGTTGCTAAAAACATAATTGATTACAATTCTGAGACTATAATCAATTAATATAACAATAGTTATTAACATAATTGATAATAAATCTCATAATTTTAATTAATTATGTTTTCAGCAACCCAAACAAAGTTGACATTGACAGTTTGGTGACAGTAATTAAATATTTGATAATGATAATTGTTGATTAGCGTTCGAACAACCGGCCCTTAGTCTGGGCTGATTATCGGAGAATAGGCCATTTTTGGGAAGAGTTATTTACCAGCAATTTTATTGCTGGAATCGAATCTTATGATGGTATATATTAATAATATAGGTATGCAAAGTCCGCAGATAGTGTGCTACTTTTTTTATAAACAAAATGGCGCCCGAAAACCGTGTTTTTTTCAATTTTTGCTCTATAACTCCAAAGATTTTAATTTTACACCAAAAACACCCAAATAAAAATTCACCACAATTAAATTCTGCATAGACACGTGTTTTTCTCGATTCACTTCGACGAAAACTTTTCCCGGAAAAAGCGGGTTTTTCCAACAAAATCTTTAATATTCAACTAAAATTTTAGATAAGTAATTGTTAATCAATAATTAAATAACTTGGTAATGTAAAATCTCTTTTTGAATAGACTATAATTCCAGAAGCCGATGGAAATTGAATGAACCGTTTAGCAACAATTGAATTGTTAATTAGAAATTTACGGTCACTATAATAACGCCAATAATTATGGTGCAAAAGAATAACTATAATTTTTTCATAAAAAGGCACTATACCTATCTAACGTACTTTACAGAATTGAAATTGGACTATTTAAGCGGCCTCAGGAATATTTTAAAATTATAAACAATTTTTTGGCTTATAAACAAATAGAATATCTCGGGAAATATTAAACTAAATTAAATTGTAACAACGGTATTATAAAAATAGCGGCAGTACTCTTCTTTTAAAAGAAAAAAACGTTTAATTATGGTGAGTAGTTCCTGAGATACAACCGGTCAAAATTGACCGGAATTTACGACAAAGATATAAACAATAGGATCATAATTTTCAAGCCATCACCTTTTTATTTTTGTTCTCTTTCTCCACACCAATTTTCATATCCTTAAAATGCTCATAACATATATTATTATAATAAAAACTATCGATAATACGTGTGAAAATTGCCAAAAATAGCAAAATTCCAATCAAAAATTAGGTTGGAGAAAATGTAACACTCAAAGTTCAAAATCGGTATACGTTAAAAAATGCATTTTCTCGGCTTCCCATGGAGCAATTTCCTTCATTCTTTTTTTGTTCCCAAGTAACTCGAGTAGAGCCATCGAACTAACGCATTATTAAAGGTCAAACTTGCTTTTGTTTTGTTATAATACATTAATTTATTTATTATAACACAAAATTTTAATTTGTTTAAATAAAAATTGTTTAAATAATTATACAGCTTTCAAATGAGAACATTTATGTTTTTAACTTTAAAAGGTACACTTGTAGTAAGTTTACCTAAAAAAAAAGCCTACAACTGAAAAAAATATGTAGTTTTCTGTTCTTATAAATAAATTAATTTATTATAACAAAACAAAAGCAAGTTTGACATTTAATAATACGTTAGTTCGATGGCTCTACTCGAGTTATTAGGGAACAAAAAAAGAATGAAGGAAATTTCTTCATGGGAAGCCGAGAAAATGCATTTTTTTCACGTATACCGATTTTGAACTTAGAGGGTTATATTTTCTCCAATCTAATTTTTGATTGGAATTTTGCTATTTTTGGCAATTTTCACACGTATTATCGATAGTTTTTATTATAATAATATATGTTATAAGTATTTTAAAGATATGAAAATTGATGTGGAGAAAGAGGACAAAAATAAAAAGGTGATGGTTTGAAAATTATGAACCTATTGGTTATATCTTTGCCGTAAATTCCGGTCAACTTTGACCAGCTGTATCTTAGGAACCACTCGTAATAATTAAACGATTTTTCTTTTAAAAGAAGCGCCCGGCTGCTGATTTTCGAATAACGTTTTCATAATTTAATTTAGTTTAATATTTCCCGAGATATTCTATTTGTTTATAAGCCAGCAAAATGTTTATAAATTTAAAATATTCCTGAGGCCGCTTAAATATTCTAATTTTATTTCTGTAAAGTACATTAGATAGGTATAGTGTATTTTTATGAAAAAATTATAGTTATTCTTATGCACCATAATTATTGTCGTTATTATAGCGACCGTAAATTTTTAATTAACAATTCAATTGTTACTAAACAGTTTACTCAATTTCCATCGGCTTCTGGAATTATAATTTATACGAAAAGGGCTTTTACATTACCAAGTTATTTAATTATTGATTAACAATTACTTATCTAACATTTTAGTTGAAAATTAAAGATTTTGTTGGACAAACCCGCTTTTTCCGGGGAAAGTTTTCGTCGAAATAAATCGGGAAAAACACGTCTCTATGCAGAATTTAATTGCGGTGAATTTTTATTTGAGTGTTTTTGGTGTAAAGTTAAAATCTTTGGAGTTATAGAGCAAAAATTGAAAAAAACACGATTTTCGGGCGCAATTTTGTTTATAAAAAAGTAGCACACCATCTGCGGACTTTGCATACCTATATTATTGATACATACAATAATAAGATTCGATTTCAGCAATAAAATTGCTGGTAAAAAACTTTTCCTTGTATTTTGCTAATTAGCCCAGAGTACCTGTCAAAATAGCAATTGCACCCCCTGTCCGGAAAGAAAGTACATAGCTATACATGTATAATTGTATATTTTATACTGGTTAATAGTATGTATACATTTAGATGCAATCCCCTGAAGTTCAGATGCACCCCCTGAAAATAATCCTGGGGATAATAAAATCACTCAAAAATCGCCTGGTTTGTTTATTTTCTTTATTTTTAAATATTTAAATTCACGCTAAAGTCACCTGAAAGATATTTTTTGTAATAACAAGTTCTACCCTTTTTTCAACTGGGGGGGGGATTTTAGGGAAAATAACAGCTGCCCTTCAGCCAGACTGACATCTTTTAAAGAGTTACCTGAAAAATTTTCAGATTGCCTAAAATACCTACTTAAAATGTCTCACAGCTCTTGGACCATATTGGGACCGTGCAAGTTCGGAAAAGCGACACCTGGTTTCTTCGCTCTGCACTTTTATTCGCACTTTTAATTATATTGGCCAATCATATGATCCTGGTTGCTGCATAATTGTCAAGGCCATAGTCCAAAAAAATAATAAGAAGAAAAAATAAGATTCAGGTTATGTTAAGTATTAAAACGTAAACAATTGTATGTAGTAAATAAAATTAGTTATTAAAATGCAGTAATGCAAGCAAAATAAATTTAATTACATTTAGCTTTATATATTAATTGCATATCATATCAATATTGTGGAGCAATATATAATTTTTCTTCTTCATTGACAGTAGATATGAAATATACGTCAATTTGACAATTTAAATTGACAATGAATTATTTAAGAAAGTTACAATATTTCTCCGCTATTCTCGCACGATCGTTTCTCGTATCGCCTCCAAGTACTTGCACACCGCGAATAGGGATTTACATAAAATTGGCTACAAAATTAACCCTTATCCGGGCAACACATTTTACTTACGTAACCGGGCAACTCGGGTCCGTTGGGCCCACCACTGTTCTTGAATGTACTATTCATATGTACCCATATATTTCTATTAATATTCTTTCTTAATTTTTTATTAAAGTTAAATTTAAGTTGTCTAGATTAAAAAAGGTGCTACTATAGTATGCGGTCTACCTCGAGGGTGCGATCTACCTGAAGGATTGCACAAAATAATGAAATGTAAAAAAACTTTTGTAGAAAAAATATTTATTCACAAGTAATAAACATTTGGAGCCAAACAAATACGTAATTAATAAATAAATACAAAGTTTTGTAAATCTACCAGACCATTTTATTTAAAAAGAGGGGTTGATGTTTACGCATACCCTGGAAAAAGATTACGGTGTTGTTGCATTTAATTATTGTGTGAAAACCCTTCTGGGAAAAGATTATGGTAATTCGCAGCTCATGTATAAATTACCAACATACACAATCTTTACAAAATGAATAAAACGCATAAGTCAGAAGAATATTATTATTTTACTTTTACAAATTAATACTTTGTCATATCACTGTACTATTTTACTTGGGACTAAGCCACAAGATTAGCTTATTTCCATCTAGAATAGCAAATTGATATGACAAATTAAATTATTATTAAGTATTAGGTTAAAAAAACAATAAAAATAAAAAAAACATAGATTAGTCATTTATTTTCGGAGCAATTCAATATAATTTTAGGAGCTTAGTTGTCGACACTAACATCGATATCAAACGACTGATAGCAGATGCATTATTTATTTCCAAATATGTATAGGTACCTACCTAACAATATTATTGCATTCCAACAATGATTATCAGTTTTTAAAATTCATTTAGAATAGATAAAACACCTATTGTAAGCATCTCTTTGATGTTCACATCAAAGATGTTTACATTGTTTGTTACACGTTTAGACTTTATTATTGGATTTCCGGAATCATAAAGTCGTTTAGATAATCCACAAAAACATTACCTGACTGCCAGATTAACTTCTGAAACAAAGATTTAGACTTTAGATATAAATACAAATAGGGTGCGACGGGCCCGTGTTGCCCCTTTACGTGACAAAATTTTTTCGACGCAATAATTTCAAAAATGATAATGAATATATTGAATAGCTCATGACTGTGTTGAAAGAAACATACTTCTAAACAAATTCAGTGATGCATAAAATCCAATAATTTTTTTTTTGTCAGTTTATGATAAAAGAGTTGGCGTCTCGGGCCAGTTGGACCCACCTTGCCCGGATAAGGGTTAAGCAGGTTTTGAAAAACTTGTAATTTTATTTTGTCACTGTATATATTTATTTCGTTTTATGGGGTTTTAGAACTAGCAACCATTTTAAATACCTAGGATGTTGGATAAACGAGACATTAAATCCAGATGAAGAAATTAAAACTCGTATAGAAATTGCAAGAGGAGCATTTATGAAACTTAGATCTATTCTGAGCAACTCTCAGCTGAACTTACAACTAATAATCAAGTTCCTAAAATGTTATGTGTATCCTGTATTACTATATGGATGTGAAACCTGGATCATGAAGGTTAACATGATGAACAAATTAGAAGCCTTTGAGATGTGGTCATATCGTAGAATGCTTAGAATATCTTGGGTTCAACGCATTTCTAACAGAGAAGTCTTAAACAGAGTAGGTCAAGGCGAAGGTGACGTAATGAAGATGATAAAAAAGAGAAAACTTGAATATCTGGGGCATATAATGAGAGGTAGCAGATACAGGATGCTGCAGTTAATACTCAATGGAAAGATCGACGGAAAAAGAGGAATTGGTCGAAAGAAATATTCATGGCTCCGAAACCTTCGTCAATGGACTGGCTTATCGGCAGATCAATTGTTACATGCCGCACAAGATCGAGAACGATATCGGCAAATTGTTATGGAAGCTACCCACGCCTAAAAATTTGGGCAAGGTACTTAAAGAAGAAGAAGAACTAGCAAAACTTCTTATCGAGAATGACATTTTCTGCTAAAATTGAAAATAAAAAAGTTATTTTATCTTGGGCACTCCGTCCGTGGACACACTGTATAATACTTAAACATATTTTCGTATTAAGGGTATAAAAACTAATTCGGTAAAAAAGAATAGGAACTAAGCTTTGTTTGTTACAGATTAGGGACACTTCCACCTCAGCGTTTTGTAATGACAATGAATCCCGTCAAAAGAATTTACGATCCAAACTCACTCCCCAGAGATTTCGACTCCAATTCAGTCTGGCGTGGTTTAATCACTGGCATTCAAGATCAGGGATGGTGTGGATCGTCTTGGGCTATCTCAACAGCTGCTGTTGCATCTGACAGGTAAGAGTATTATTGCTCTTGGTAAATATTGTACATTTAGAATGTGAAGTGAGTCTAATACTATATGGACAACATTATTAGTATATTCAAAATCACATGGATAACGTGAAAAATACTAATTAATAGAATAGTGGTACAAATATTGCAAGAAATGCGGTCTTAATTATGTAGGAATTGAACCAGGAACAGTAGAATTGAACCAGCACATTGAAAACATCAGTAAAAAACTGGTCACAGAAATTAACAGCGCCTTTAAATGAATGGACAGGTGAGAAGATCCTACCTATTAACAGGATACTACCTATATTTCGTAAAAAAATGATTACACTAAAAGTTATTAATAATTAAAAGTTTTAAATAATAAATGTACTACTGACGCCATGTTTTCTGTACCTACTACATGAGGTTTATCAAGCACTAAACAATAATCTGCACACTGCCACTGTTTTTTGTGATTATGCCAAAGCTTTTGATTGTGTAAATCACGACATTTTGATTCAATCTTACTTAGATAATAGGAAACAACTGGTTAGAGCAAATGATACAGACTTTAGTCTAAAAAATATTGTATGTGGGGTACCATAAGGTTCAGTATTGGGTCCTTTACTTTTCCTTATCTTTATTAATGACATCACTAGTTTAAAAATCGATGGAAAGTTTTTCTCTTTACTGACGATACCGGTATCACATGTAGTAACTCAAATATCGCAACTCTCCATGCTACTATAACTTCTGATCTACTCACAATAAAATCCTGGTCCGATTCTAATTTACTCCCTTTTAACGTAGATAAAATAGTAGCATTATCCTACAAAGGAGCTATTCAACCCTTACCTCTTCATAACAGCCAGATCAGTATCGTTGATTCTGTAAAGTTTCTTGGTATTTTTTTTAGATAGCACCCTTAAATGGTCCCTTCATATCGATGTGTTAAGCAAGAAACTATCCTCGGCTTGCTATGCAATAAGATCTGTTCCAAAATAACATATTTTTCTTTGTTCGAGTCGCATCTTCGATATGGTCTTCCTTTTTGGGGTTCTGGTACAGCTGCACAGTCCGATGTTATTTTTAAATTACAAAAAAGAGTAATAAGATATCTATTTGGCCTCAGAAGAAGAACACATTGCAGAAGTTACTTCAAAGATCACAGAATTCTAACACTACCTTTTTTATATATTTTAGAAACTGGTTGCTTAATTCGTAAACATCTACATGTCTTTCCTGCAAGACCTAGTCATGACTATTCCAGCAGAAATTCTACTTTTGACATCTATTTACTGATCCCGTCCAGTGAGTTAGTAAAAAAATCTATATTATATTTTGCAACAAAACTATACAACCATCTCCCTCTACAACTTAAATCTGCAGCATCTTTCCCCAAATTCCGTAAAAGGATAAAAGCCTAATATCTATCTGAAACACCATATTATTCATAGACCTGGATCCCGCGTAAGAAAAAAAAGTTGATTAATAGCAAGCTGAAAATTTGTTAATAGCTTAACGGTGTCTAGTCAGACAAACATTGATGCACGGGAACACTGGAACAGGGGAAGTTTTAACGGTGGAACATGATAAACGTGTCGTCCTGACAAGTTTATGATGGTGAAAAATAGCAAGTTGTTTTTAAGTTTATTCAATAGCCAACGTTATATAATATATGAAAAAATGTTTGTCCGACAAAAAGGTTGGGCATTTTAACGAGTCCGACACGTAGAATATGTCACATCACAGGAACTATGTTGGTGATGAATAGCAGTCTGATTTTTGCATGAGAGTTTAATGAAAGGTTAAAAAAGCAATGGGAAGTTCTGTCGGACAAAATTAATGGGAAATTTTCCTAGTCGAACATTCTAAACATGTAAGATATAGACAAAAATGTTGGTGATAAATAGCAAGCTAATTTTGGTTTGTTTATGTACAAATTATATTTTGTAACGCAAAAAGTTATAGGTCGGACAAAAAGTTTGGGCAAATCGAAGGAAATAAATAAAAAACATTTTTTCAGAATGACTTAGTCACATCTTGATAAAGCTATTTTAGTTGTATATTATTATTTATATTACATTTGCATGTGCATATATATATATATTGATGTGATCTTGATTATTGATATGAGATAATATTCTTATGTATGTATACACCGTTTATAGGCGTCAACGCCCTTCCGGTAGGGATCTATGGAGGAGTGTCACCGAGCCGCAAGCCCTTATCCCTTGCCGTACGGCTCCTCCATAGGCCGATCAGACACCAGCTTATTCCAGACTAAGTCGTAGATTCTTTTTAGAATTTTAGACTACGACGTCAGCCTTTTTATTTTTCTATTCACCGGGCTGGGGCACGAACCTCGATCGCCTCGACCGCATATCCACTATAGATTTGTCAATCGTGCGCCTCAGTCCGCTTGGCTAATCTGATCGACCGATAATATTCTTATATGTCACTTATAATATTCTTATATGTCACTTAATTTAATCAATGTATTAATACTAATCTAATTAATTAACCAGATCACATATCAATATGTTTTCAATCTCAGGGCGAATTATAAATTAATTACTTACTTTCGTGGCTTCTAAATATTTCTTAATGGTTCCTAATCGGGATAGAAAAGAAAAGAGTAAAAAAAATACACATATGGGTTACAATTATAATCAAAATATTTTTTATTTTATTTAAAAGGCAATCAATGCTTAATATTTGCTATTTCTTATTATTCTTAAACATAACATTTACAAATGGGAATCTTATTTCCTTTTGGTTTTCAATTGAAAGTTTTTATTAACATTTAACTATTAGGAGTTATTAGGAACAACTCTATTTAAGTTTGATGAAGCTTTTCTGATATTATTGATTATGTTATTCAATTTTTTATGTGGAATTTAATACGAAAAACCCATACATTCATGTCCAAACAAATGAGACTGACCTTTTCCTGGTGAACTGAAAATGTCCTCACACAAGACCCGTTTCCTGCTATCCTTGGCTGCGATCAAACCTCGTCCTGGCTTCCAGTAATGTTCTCCTTTGAAAAACTAGCTCGTATTGCTCTCGTTCCTGCGTCTGTCGTGATGCTGTGTTCTACCTTTCTCGAAACTGCTATCAGCTACCGGGACACTCTTGGCTCAAGGAGGTTCTTTTACTCTCGACCTGGCCTACTTCTCGTTCCACGATAGATACTCCACACTCACGGAACTACATCGGCTTTCTCACTCTCCGTACACTACCGTCTACTACTCGACTTCACTTCTCGACAGCTCAAAACATTCTGATCTCACTTTGTCATCCATTCCCCTACTTTCTAAATATCCCTTCCAGATTCACAAATCAATCTTCCACCACCAACTCTCATTCGTAATATTCCTCAAAACCAATTTTTAATCTTTCTAAATATGCTTAATGGATTTCAAAAGAAAATATTTAATTCCCATTCTAAAATACTTTCTAACTATTTACAAATTTTAATGACCTATTCTCTCTTTCAAATGAGTCTTATTTAGCATAGGCTAATGATCGAAACCTTCCGCGAAAAACGATAATGAACTATCATCTATTTCACTGAGTTTTATTTAGCATAGGCTAATGATCGACCTTCCGAGAAGAACGATAATGGTACGCGTCATTCACTTTGTTTATCTAAGCACATTGTTCCGAGTTTCGTACGCTTATTCTAATCACTTCTTAAAATTAAATATAACAATTAGTTGTATACAGGTTGTTCTAAATTTATATGCCCGAGGTTGAGAAAATTAAAAATATTTTATATTAAAGTGAATTTTGTTTATAATTATCAAATTTTAATTTTTATATCAAATAGAAATATAACAAATCCCCGCCTTGTATTCGATAAAATTTATCTGCATTTTTAAATAAATTTTCTCGAGGCAAAACCAACTCCCTGTATATTTCCTTACTTTAATCTACGTCTTATACCCCTTCTTCTTGTATTACTCTAATTAGTCCCACCTGTAGAGTAATTGTTTCCTTATTTTCAGTGTCCTCATCCTGTGTTAGAGTGTCGGCTATTATGTTGTCTTTCCCTTTTTCCCATATTAATCTTCTGTCTTTTTCCTCAGATTTTTCACATACTTTTATCGTGTATTCTGCATCCTCGTTTTCATATGCCTCCTCTTCAAATGCCACTGTTTCGATCATATCTTTTTCGCTTTCATTTTTTTGCTTTATTTCTTCTTCTCCTGAGCTCGTCTCTTCTTTTGAGGAATCCCAGGTTTCCTTTGTTTCTGATACTCTCAAATTTTCTTCTTCTGGGCTCAACTCTTCTTTTGAGGAGCCACAGGTTTCATTTTCTTTTGTCTTTTTCTGACTTTTTCTCCCTTTTCTTCTTTGTCCTTGCTTCGTTGCCAAATTCATTTCCACCGTTTGTTCTTTACCTGATTCGTCCGTATTTTGTTTCTCCTGTTCCTTGTCCTGTTCTTCTTCTTTTTCTTCTGTTAGATTCATCGTATTATTTTTAAAATCTATCACTACATGTTTTTCTGCCAATTCGTCAACTCCTACTATCATGTCATGTGACATGTTTGGCATTATTACACATTGTAGTGCATACATCTTCTTACCCAGTCGTACCATTACTCGTATGCCTTCATTTATAGTTGACAATGTCCGTTTGTTTGCGCCCACTAAATTTACCCTAGGTATTTTGTAAATTAAATTTGTTAAGTTAACTTCTTCTATTAGTTTTCTGTTGACCAATGTTATTTCAGATCCAGTGTCTATCATAATTTTAATTGGTTTCTCGTTGATAAATCCATCCACAAATTTTAAATTAACTCCATTTTTCTTTTCGTTGTTTCTTGCCAATTTAATAAACTCCTTGGGGTTACAAAAGATTCCTGTTTGATTTTTGGTTTTTAGTGAGCGCCGTCGTGAAAAAACGCCGGTTGCTCATCGTTGTTTATATTTTCGTCATAATGTCTCTCTCCGTCATATCCATCTGTCTGGGTATTATTTACTTCTCTTCTATTTTCTCTTGGTCTGTCGGATCTGTTTCGGTTTTCTTGATATCCCTGTTCATTTTGTCTACCATTATTTCTGTTTTCTTGATTTGAGCGTGTGGTGTTTCTATTCTGGTATTCTCGATTTCTGTCCTCATTCCATTGCCTATTTCTTTGTTCATAATTTCCTCTTCCGTTGTCTCTATTTTCGTTTTCCCTTCTGGGATTGAAATCTCGTCTTGTATAGTCCCTCCTATTTTGATTTCTATCTCTGTAATCCTGTGTTTCTCGGGGCCTGTAATCTTCTCGCGACCTTCTTGATTTTGTTTCTCTTACACGTAATTCTCTTATTTGTAGGAATTGGCATAAACTATCTATGTCTTTGTAATTTTGCAATGTGATATGGTCTTCCAGCGTTTCCTCGAAATGTCTTGCAATCAGTTCGACTAATTGTTCCGATGAGTAATTATATTGTAAATGTTTTGCATTATTGTAAATTTGCAAAGCATATGTCCTTTCTGATACACCCATCCTATCATTGTATTTCCCATTTTGCAATTCCTTGTTAATTTCCAATTGTTGGACCTTTCCCCAGAAATAATTCAAAAATTTTTGTTCAAATTGTTGCCAATTGCCGAATTCTTCTTCTTTACTATCGAACCATAGGCTTGCTTCATATTTGAGATGGTTTCTGATAGTTTCTTTTGCTGTATCGAAATTTCCGATGTGTTGTATTTTCTTTTTCAGGCTATTTATGAACGGCACTGGGTGTAATCTTCTTACATCCCCGCCAAACCTTATCTTCACGTCATCTGTGCTATGTATAACCATTTCTCTTCTTTCTCCGACATTTTGTTGCGTCCGGTTTTCGGTGACTTGTTTTTCTATTTCTGTGATTCTTTTTTCCACTTCTTCTCTGTCTACTTGAATAGCATTTTCCAACTTATTTTCCAAATTTTCTAGTTCCTTTTTCTGGCCATTCGTTAACTCCTTTATTTTATCTTGAATTTTCATTTCATACTTTTCTATGCGTTCCTCCATTTTCTTGTTGTTCTCTTCTATGGCTTGTTTTGTTTCCTTCTGACTTTCTTGCATTATTCTTTTTGTTTCATCCATTTTTTGATCCAATTTTTGTTGTGTTTCATCCATTTTTCGTTGTGTTTCCTCCATTTTTTTATCCACTTTATCCATTTTCTTTGATGTTTCTTCCTGATTTTTCTCCATTGTTTGTTTTGTTTCTCTTTGATTGTCATCCAGTTTTTGTTGTGTTTCATCCATTTTCTGTTCCATTCTTTGTGACTGGAGTTGCATCATTTGTAATAATTTATCTATTCCTGATAATTCTTGCTGTTCTGATGCCATGATTGTCTTGTCTAAAATATCTTCTTGGTCTGAATTATTCTCTTGATTTGAATGTTCTTTTTGTTTTTTGTTGTCTTTGCTTTGGCTTCTTGTCACAGACATTTGTTTTCAAGAAGTACTGTCCCCGCCAAATATGAAATTTTACTAGTATGTTACCAAGACGACTTTTTCTCACCCAAATATTATAAATTGTCAATAAATGTATCAAATGTAAATATCGTAAAATAAAATATTAAATCAGTTATGTAAAATTTGTACCTAAAGAGATCTAAAATTTTATGTTATCAAATGTAAGTATCTCACTTTTTACCACAGGCATATAAATTTTCAAATACCGGCTTTACTCTTTCTATCCTTCAAATTTGCCACTAGAAATACTTTACAATGCTTTCCACGTTGGACGACAGTTGATGTGATCTTGATTATTGATATGAGATAATATTCTTATATGTCACTTAATTTAATCAATGTATTAATACTAATCTAATTAATTAACCAGATCACATATCAATATGTTTTCAATCTCAGGGCGAATTATAAATTAATTACTTACTTTCGTGGCTTCTAAATATTTCTTAATGGTTCCTAATCGGGATAGAAAAGAAAAGAGTAAAAAAAATACACATATGGGTTACAATTATAATCAAAATATTTTTTATTTTATTTAAAAGGCAATCAATGCTTAATATTTGCTATTTCTTATTATTCTTAAACATAACATTTACAAATGGGAATCTTATTTCCTTTTGGTTTTCAATTGAAAGTTTTTATTAACATTTAACTATTAGGAGTTATTAGGAACAACTCTATTTAAGTTTGATGAAGCTTTTCTGATATTATTGATTATGTTATTCAATTTTTTATGTGGAATTTAATACGAAAAACCCATACATTCATGTCCAAACAAATGAGACTGACCTTTTCCTGGTGAACTGAAAATGTCCTCACACAAGACCCGTTTCCTGCTATCCTTGGCTGCGATCAAACCTCGTCCTGGCTTCCAGTAATGTTCTCCTTTGAAAAACTAGCTCGTATTGCTCTCGTTCCTGCGTCTGTCGTGATGCTGTGTTCTACCTTTCTCGAAACTGCTATCAGCTACCGGGACACTCTTGGCTCAAGGAGGTTCTTTTACTCTCGACCTGGCCTACTTCTCGTTCCACGATAGATACTCCACACTCACGGAACTACATCGGCTTTCCCACTCTCCGTACACTACCGTCTACTACTCGACTTCACTTCTCGACAGCTCAAAACATTCTGATCTCACTTTGTCATCCATTCCCCTACTTTCTAAATATCCCTTCCAGATTCACAAATCAATCTTCCACCGCCAACTCTCATTCGTAATATTCCTCAAAACCAATTTTTAATCTTTCTAAATATGCTTAATGGATTTCAAAAGAAAATATTTAATTCCCATTCTAAAATACTTTCTAACTATTTACAAATTTTAATGACCTATTCTCTCTTTCAAATGAGTCTTATTTAGCATAGGCTAATGATCGAAACCTTCCGCGAAAAACGATAATGAACTATCATCTATTTCACTGAGTTTTATTTAGCATAGGCTAATGATCGACCTTCCGAGAAGAACGATAATGGTACGCGTCATTCACTTTGTTTATCTAAGCACATTGTTCCGAGTTTCGTACGCTTATTCTAATCACTTCTTAAAATTAAATATAACAATTAGTTGTATACAGGTTGTTCGAAATTTATATGCCCGAGGTTGAGAAAATTAAAAATATTTTATATTAAAGTGAATTTTGTTTATAATTATCAAATTTTAATTTTTATATCAAATAGAAATATAACAATATATACATGCACACTCCAAAAACAGTGAGGTAAGTATCAATGCATGTATATATTGCAAAACAATTATTTTTTTGGGTGGAGTTTGTTCTAGATATTCTCAAAATGACAATAAAAAATGTCAAAGAACATGTGAAAGCAATCTCTTAGGGTTTTCTAATTAGACGCATCAGAAAGTACGGAAGATTTCCTACAAAAAACGTTGTATACATTTTTTTCCATACTCAAATCTTAACCCTGTAAACGACATTGAAAAATTTGAAGAGTCTAAAACTTTGGTGCTTATAAGAATAGACGTAAATATGACACATTATGCTTAAGAAGTATGTATTAGAAGGCTGCATTTGTCAGTGTGACACTTTGTGCTATACAAAGTAGTATTTGAAAGTACATGGTCTCTGAGTTTCTGTTTGCCACGTGTGTTGGAAATTAAATTTTATATTAACTATGGAGTGTTTTTGTGTCTATTTTTGAGTGTCAACAGTTTAAATTTTAAGTCGCCAAATCAAAAGTTAAACCATTCAACGGAACATTTTTGAGTAATTTTCGAACATTTTACAAAGTTAGTAAAATACTTGGTCATCGATTCAATGATATTCAGTTGCCAGATAATTGTGAAAATTCTATTAAATATCATTCTTCGTGCTATAATGCTTTGCTTGATTGAAAAAGGGTACCTAAATAAATTATTACTAAAATTGTATAACGTAATTTTTCTCAACTTTCTACAAATGAAATAATAATGTAATTAATATGTCACATGGCTAGAAATAATTTGCTGCCAAAATAAATCGATTAGTTTAAATTTGAAGTTACGATTGCAATTTATTATGAATTATTGTCAAAAGTGACAGTTTTTCTTAAATGGAAATGTATTCATAGACATAAGGGTAGACAGGGAATACAGTGCAAAAAGTCGATAGGTGGTCTATCTATCTCTTTTAACCAAGCGATCCCACGCATATGGCAGACAAAGATAGCTAGACCACTCAATCCATAATATAATTTGCCTGATCTACTATAAATGTATTACAGTGAGATTTCTAAATGATATTGAGATAAATCGAAAGAAATCGATTGTAATTGATTGCAGGTACTTTTGACATAGAATAATCACCCCTTATTGAAATTTCAAAAATTATTTTTTTAAATTGTCCGACTACAAAATCTACCCCTTATTTTTTTCCGACAACAGTCATTCTTGGTAAGGAATAATTTACTTAATTAAATTTCGTCTTTGTCGGAAAGCTATTTATCACCAGAATTTTTGTCTATATCTTACCTGTTTAGAATGTCCGACTACGAAAACTTCCCATTAATTTTGTCGGACAGAACTTCCAATTGCTTTTTTAACCTTTCATTAAACTCTCATGCAAAAATCAGACTGCTATTCATCACCAACATAATTCCTGTGATGTGACATGTTCTACGTGTCAGACTCGTTAAAATGCCCAACATTTTTGTCGGACAAACATTTTCTCATATTTTATATAACGTTGGCTATCGAATAAACTTAAAAACAACTTGCTATTTTTCACAATCATAAACTTGTCAGGACGACACGTTTATCATGCTCCACAGTTAAAACTTCCCCTGTTCCAGTGTTCCCGTGCATCAAAGTTTGTCCGACTAGACACCGTTAAGCTATTAACAAATTTTCAGCTTGCTGTTAATCAACTTTTCTTTCTTACGCGGGATCCATGTCTATCAGTAGCAGAGTTTCTTAACCAATAACTAAGAAATGATATTATTCTTACGTATAAGTACAATTTGGACTTATATTTGAGTGTCATATGCAGCAGCTTAACTTAACTTATTAAATTTCTTAAGGGGATTGGTGCATAGTTTCTGCTCCAATGCTATTCAAATGGGATTCATTTTTTTTTTCGAATCCTGAAAAAACTAATAGGTATTTTTGAAAAATTTAAACGCAGAATGAAATATTACGTTATTAGCGAGGTCAGAAAGTCCCTGAGAACTTCTATAATGTCTATTTTAATAGGTTGCAGGGGTGAAAGAGAAAATTTAGTGTGGTTTTTAATTTCAAATATCTCATTCAAAATAAACCTTTTTATTTATTCTAAGGGACTTTAAGGCCCTCGGTAATAATTTATTCTTTCATTCTGCATTTAAATTTTTCAAAAATATTTATTAGTTTATTCAGGATTCGAAAAAAATGAACACTCAGTCGAATAGAATATTGTCAGCATATTGTCGGTCAGACAGTGACAATTTTAAATATTTGACATGGCATCGGGAATATTTTGAGTTGTTGATTAAATAATATTGATAGTGTATTTGATAAATAATTGATTTAAGACGTGAACTTAATAAAAAGTTAATTATTGTTTATTATTTATGGAAGATCGAAGCGGAGAATACACTAGGATATATTCAGTGATCCAAGTATTTTGTTGTTAAAGATGTTCAAAATTGTAAGCGTTTCATAGTAACAATATATTATTAAAAAATCACTTTATCACTTTTCCCTCTTTCCTCGATTGATTAATTATTAGTTTTTGTTGTAAAGTAGATAAATTATTACAATCACTGAACACATAGTTATCGAAAAAATTATCATATTAATTAACGCCAATTAATTATACAAGTAACAGATATCCAAGAACATTCAAAAGCCATCTTTAAAGGTAATGATGACATTTTCAAGTCAAGTTTACATATCCATACCAGTGAGAATTTTACTACACGTAATTTGCCATGTCAAGACAGAAAAAGTAAAATATTTGAGAATTATGTATTGATAGCCTTAAGGTAGATTATGCAATTTGCAATTTTATGTGTTATTGTTTTTATTTATGACTCTTCTAAGGTTTGTCTATAAAATTGTTAAATTTTTCATGACAATAAAGCATATTTCTATTCTATTCTATCTGTAATCAATCTGTAGTGATTAAAAACTGCAGAAATTTTTTAGAAATATAATATATTATATCTCTTACAGAAACTCTGTATATTTTAAAATTATCTTTTAGGTATGGTATCGTGTCTAAAGGAAAAGAAGCAGTTACGCTCAGTGCTCAAAACTTAGTCTCCTGTGATACTCAAGGACAACAAAGCTGCACTGGTGGTCATCTTGATAGAGCGTGGTCATTTACTAAAGCTTACGGGTAAGTATCTTATTGAGGATTTAAAACACACATTGATGCTCTTTTTTATTTACTTTCCATTAATCCGTTATGTTCTTTCAAATCAAAGATATGACTTCGTCGCATATTTTGTCCTTGTATTTAATTTTTCCTTCTATTAGCAACTAAAAGTATTTTTTTAGAATGTTTCCTATTCATTTCTATTACCTGATTATTTCTCGTAACTAAGTATTTCTTATTCCCAGTGTTCTCGGTGATTTCCTTCTTTTTCCTCTCTCCTGATTTCTTGCAGATTTCTTATCTACCTAGATATATATTGTTCTGAAACTGTTTCTTTGTGGCATCTTAAACAATTTACAATTTTATTGGGAACTAAGCCACAATTTAATTTAAAAATGAAGTTTATTGGCGTTTCGACTTCCCCTTCAAAATGTCGTTCTCCTAACGACTTCCGAAGTGGAAGTCGAAATGTCAACAAATTTAATTTTTAAATTAAATTGTGGCTTATTTCCCAATAAAATTAATTGTAAATTATCCAGATATAAATTTCGCAAATATAAATTAGCAAATTCTGAACAATTCCTGAGCCTAATATCACTTGAAATACTTTATCATTTGGTATATTTTATTTCCATGTAAGTTTAAAAGGTATCCTACATATCGACATCGATATCCGATCTGCATCCAGCTTAATTTTCAGCTGACTGTAAAGTATTTTCTAAGATAAATCTTGTTTGATATACTCGGATTAAAACATGTCTCAAGGCAGGTCATTAAACTCTTCGAAGCTACAAAGGATTTCCGACAAGGTTAGTGAAATGTCTCCTCCAGAATAAACTCCTATACGTAATGATCCAGTTAAAAAATAGTTGGTGAAGGTACCAAAAAAATGCCTCCCACAAGGAAGTGTTTTTATACAACATATACATCAACGATCAACCTATAACCTCTTCAGCCCCAAGAAAAGAGTTCTTATTATTTTAAAATATTTTCTATTTTCTCTCCTCATTTGTGAAAACGATAAACGAAAATCTATAGAAACTATACAAAATTTATTTGACAGACATAATATGACAGGTCGAGCACAATGGACATCAGGACTTAGCTTTCATATAATTTAATTATGAAACTGGAAAAACATTCTCGTTCAGGAGAAACGCACATATACGTTTTGCATTTTGTACAAAAGAATCTCGTCTTCTTAGTGCATCCAAAAGGTTTAGGTAACGCGGTAAGAATTTCTATTGCTGACAGAGCATATTGGCAAATGGTCATTGCTGGTTTTTCTTACATCTATAAGCGGTGACTGGACAACTGGAGATCTTTTTACAGGAATTATGACCATTTCATCTTCCACCACAGGTTCCCTTGAAATCGACACACTAGCTTATCTCCCATTTGCAGGTTTACCACCTAGAGCTAGTGACCTTCCAACATACAGCTTAAATTCCTGTAAATCCAGTTCCTTTGATCATTATCGCTATCTTCACTGACGAAAAAATCGTTATCTGTAAAAATAACCTTAACTTAAAAAACGTGAGTATGGTAACATATTTTGCTAACTAAGTCCCAATGTCCAAAATGCTGGACAAAAAGTTTAGAAGACCGCTAACGTGTCCAGTTGTAATTATTTTCAAATATATATTTACCACAAAGACGTCCAAACACCAAGTAACCTACATTAAAAACAATCAATACTTTAAAGTACAGAAAAACACTACAACTTGGTTTACCGTAAAGAGGCCGAAATCATTAGACCGAAAGCAGTAGACCGAACTCATTAGACCGAAAAGTACTTTACCGAAACGTCACTAGACCGAACAGTAGGAGACCGAAAAGCGTTAGGTACATAATAGAGTGTGCTCAAACAGGAGTGTAATCTCAGCAAGGGCAACATCAAGCTCCCTTCGCCCTTTATCCAGCTAAGGACTCGCAGCACAAAGTACTGGCGAGTTTACAGGTCGTTTTTTTCTTTGTGTTTTGTTTATTTTTTTATTTCCTTTGTTTTTGGTTTATTTTTTTTATTTATTATGTACAATACTAAAAATTAAATACATACTAAAAATAGTTTAGAGGTTATTTTTTTTTGCTTTTTTTGTTTATTTTTTTGTTTTTATTTGTTTTGGTTTATTTTTTATTTATTTATATTATTTATGTACCATTTCGGTCTAATGCTGTTCGGTCTAATAAGGTTTCGGTAAAGTGCTTTTCGGTCCAATGAGTTCGGTCTACTGCTTTCGGTCTAATGATTTCGGTCTAACTGTCGTGTACCCTACAACTTACTGTATTTTTGTGGAACCATCATCATAACTTAAAAAGTTTCACCACATGTTAACAACAAACTACCGAAGTAGGCGCTGTTGTCAAATTTTTCAAACGAGTAAATTTTACTGATAAATAGGAAGTCCAATATGCTGCAATATAGGACGCAGCGATGCCCAACCCGAATAGTCACCGTGTAATAAATTAGTAGAGAAGAACCTTAAATCAAGTCGAATTAAAACTGACAAATGCTCTATGAGACTTAGCATTATACTATGATGAAAACCAGCTGAAACCCAATCCCACAAAAACCCAGGTGTGTGCCTTCCACTTTGGAAACAAGTATGCCCGAAGAACGCTGGAGGTGGAATGGCGTGGTCAGATGCTGGAACACAACGAGAGGCCAAAATACCTCGGCGTATGTCTGGATAGAACTCTGTCTTATCCATACCACTGGCAAGATATCAAGAAAAAAGTAAGCGCCAGAAATAATATCATCCGCAAACTAACAATCTCCGCACTTCTGTCTTAGCATTATGATTTTCGGCCACGGAGTTTGGAGCACCAGTGTGGGCAAACTCTGCTCACGCTAAAAACGTCAACGTGGTTTTAAATGAAACGGTTCCTATAATATCGGGTTGTCTGAAACCAACACACCTACCGAAGAGGTCTACCACATAGTTGGAATCGCTCCACCACCTATCAGAAGACAGGTCACGTCAGAGCTAGAATCAAAGGATCAGGAGGCGGATCGAAGACACTGCTTGTATAACCACCAGAGTCAGCCAAGTAGACCAAAATCTCGGAAAAGCTTTCTGAAAAATTCAAGATACATCTTCGAAGCGCTAGAGACGCGGCGAATACACTTACGGCAAGCGTCATATTTTTGTTCTCTAATTGAAAATTGTTTTAATCCAAGTGTACGTATATCCTGGTTTGGATCATCCTCGCTAGTAATTTGTATTTTAACAAAGACAAATAAATTTGTGGATGGCTGTTTTGATTATCAGATATTTTATTCGATTTTTGTGTAGCTGTTAGATACTTCTGAGCATTCAAATTCTTGGTACTCTCACTCCTCCTCCTCCTCAGTCGTTTCCTCATTGCTGAGTGTCGTGATTCCCTATAATACGAGCAACTATCTCTTTCCATCGGCTTCTGTCCTGAGCTTCCCTCATGGATTCAGAGAATGTTTTTCCACTGACTTTCTGTGCTTGATCCGTCCATCGAGTAGGTGAGCGACATCTACTTCTGCGCCCTTCAACGTTTCCCGGAATTATAAGTCTCTCAAAATTATCATCACTTCTTCTTGCAATATAGCCGAAAAATTTTAAGACGGTGCAGAGGCAGATAGAGGAAAGTCGATTCTGAATATTAAGCTCTTGGAGGATTGAGTGATTTGTTCTGTGTTCCGTCCATGAGATCCGAAGCATTCTTCTCCAGCACCACATTTCAAAGGCGTCAATCCTTTTTCTGTCGTCCAATTTTATTGTCCATGTTTCGGATCCGTAGTTAAATATGGGAAAAATTAAGGCACGTACTAATCTTATTTTGGTGTTCTTCAACAAGGAGCGACCTTTCCAGATTTTCGATAATCGACTCATAGCGTTTTTGGCCATGCCTATTCTCCTACGTATTTTTGTTTCACAAGATCCTGTATTACTGATGTAGGATCCTAGATAATTGAACTCGTTAACCACTTCAAACTGGTCTAAGGCTCCTGTTGTCTGAAGTAAATTTGAATATTCTACTATCATAATTTTTGTTTTTTGTTTATTGATCTTAAGACCACATCTATTGCTTTCGGCTTCCACTAGCTGCAGCAGGCTGGACATTTCTTCTTCGGATGCAGTTATTAATGTTGTATAATCTGCATATCTGAGATTTGAGATCTTTTTTCCTGCGATAGAAATACCGCCATTCCATTTGTCGAGTGCTTTTCTCATTATATATTCCCCATAGAAATTAAAAAGACTTGGAGATAGAATACATCCTTGTCCGACTCCTCTACCTATTTTAAAAGGATCGGACTTATGGTTTTCAATTCTTATTCTGGTTTCACTGTTCTCATATAGGTTTTTTACCAGAGCTGACAGATGATCAGGAACCCCCATCTCATATAGAACTTTCCACAAAACTGTCTAGTTTACACAGTCAAATGCCTTCTGATAATCTAGAAAGCAGATGATCATCGGAATTTTGAATTCTCGTGCTTTCTCCATGAGTTGTCGCATATTAAGAATTTGCTCCCTTGTGCCTTTACCCTTCACGAAGCCTGCCTGTTCTTGTGGTATATCCAGGTATGTCTGCATGCGACACTTGATGATTCTCAACAGAATTTTACTTGGGTGTGAAATTAGTGAAATGGTTCGGTAGTTACTACATTTTGTGGTTACGCCTTTCTTATGAATGGGAGTAAATAGTGCGGTACACCAATCACTGGGCCATTTGCCGATTCTCCATACATGATTACACAGTCTCCACATTAATTGGAGACCATGTTCACCCATGTTCTGTAAAAGTTCTGCCGTGATGTCATCGCAAACAGGTGATTTATTTCTTTTAAAGTGTTTTATGGCTTCATCGACTCTCACTATTACCAATAAAGTATTTATCGATATTTGATTAAGTAGTTATGAATTGTATTTGAAAATAGATATTGCCTATATTAAAATGTTTTGTAGTCTTGTAGATGAAGACTGTTTCCCCTACGTGGCCAGAAACGAAAGATGCACAATCAAACGAAGAGGAACTCTAGAGGCGGCTGGCTGCCGGCAACAACGATTTGCTGAAAGAAGAGGAAGATACACCGTAGGACCTGCCTACAGATTAGGAAACGAGACTGATATCATGTATGAAATTACTAGATCTGGTCCAGTTCAAGGTAAATATAAATATTTATGTGTAAGATTTTCTTCCTTTTGTTTCTTTTTTATTCTAGGAGAATCACACGTTTAAACTTTATTCACCAGCATCAACGATCAGATTGTCGTTCCACTTTTTATGGATTTGCCTATTCTTCTCCGTCCCATTGGCGATTTGTCTAGAACGATTCTTACCATTCTTCTTTCCTCCATTTTACTAATATTCATTCCAATCTATTTTCCTGTTTAGGACCCAACCGCTAATATCGTATACCCCACATGTCTTTCTTATATTTTCACTTGTGTCTCAAGCAATCTTTTGGTTTTTTGTTGGTTCTGGTCTTGTTTCTGTAGTATATGTCATCTCTTCTTCTTCTTAACTCAGGCGAGACTCGTTAGTTTCTGGCACTTGGTCATAAGACCTTTGTACCAAACCCTGTTCTTCTCCTTAAACTTTAATAAGTCCTGTGGCCTCAACGAAGGCCAACAGTTTTCTTATTGATAGTTTTAGGATCTCTTCTGGTTCAAACCTCATTTGATCAGTGAAGTCCTGCCTTACATCAACTAGCACATTGCAATGGCATAGTATGTGTATGGCAGTTTTTTCTTCCATTTCGCACTTTATGCACCATGGTTCATTCACCTTACCTAGTTTGTATAGGTGATTTCTTAAACGTCAATGTCCAGTCACCATTTCAGGGACCGTTTTCATCTCTCGTTCATTGAGGTTCATCAAACTGTTCGAGAGTTTTTTATCAATATTCTTGATTATTTTTATAGTCTGGATTTGCCCTTGAGTGGTTCTCCATTTATTTTGATGATACTGTATCAGCCATTTCTGAACCTCGTTTTTCATAGCATCTTTAGTGATGCCACAGAAAGGTTCTGGGCCTTCAAAAGTTTCTCTCGAGCCTTGTTCCGCTAACATATCTGCTCGTTCGTTCCCATGCACCCCTTCATGATTCGGCATCTATATTAAAGACACTTTATTGTCTTTTGCCAGGTTATTGAGGAGATCTTTGCAGTTTCTCACCAGTTTTGATTTGGTGAGAGGGTTCTTTATATCCAGAATAGCCGATTGGCTATCTGTGTAAATGTTGATTCTCTTAGCTTTAGGGTTTTAGGATCAATGATTTCATCAATACAGGCCACCAAAGCAAAAACTTCAGCCTGGAACACCGTTGTATGTTGACCTAGGCTGTAAGATTTATTATAGTTACATGTTTGCCCAAAGACTCCTGATCCAGTACCATGGGCAGTTTTAGATCCATAAGTGAACCATATTAAGTCCCCATTAATATTTGGGACTTTTTGTTCTCTAGATGGTATAATTGTGTTAATCTTCTCAGTGAAGATTAGTTCTGGTGTCATCATATCTGAGTTCATCATAAAGATGGATTCCTCAAGTATAGTCCCAGTAATGTTTGTGTGGCTATTCAATACATAATTTGGCCTCCAAGTATTGTTTGCTTTGAGTCTCAGGATGGTCATAAAGGCTACCGCCGAAATATATAATTCCAGCGGAGGGAGACCTGTGATAGCCTCTAATGAAGCCATTCATGTACTATTCAAGGCTCCTTTTATATTTAGAAGCGCTTGTCTTTGTAGGGTGGTGACATTGGTCACACAAGATTGCAAAGCCGTCTTTCTCCACCAGATTACTGACCCATAAGTGACTGTCGGTCGTATCACTGATGTGTACAACCAACATATCACCTTTATCAATCCCCAGGTTTTACTCACAACTCATCTGCAGTTCCAGAAGAGTCGCTTAGCCCTATTGGTTATATTGGTAATATGAGTATTCCAATTGAGTTTCGAATCCAGGGTTACCCCTAGATTCTTAACCTCACTGATTCTTTCCAGTACCTCTCCAATTAATTTCAGCTCACTCAGTGCAGTAAGCTTCCTCTTATTTGTAAAGGCTACCAGTTTAGTTTTAGAAGGGTTCACGGAGAGGTTCCCTTTTAGACACCAGTTCTCTATGTAGTGAAGGGCATACCGCATCTGATACGCAACAGTGCTGGGAAATTTTCCCCTAGTTACTATTACGATATCATCTGCGAAACCCTGAACCCAGATTCCTTGGGCGCTTAGCCCATGAATCAGATCATCGACAACTATGTTCCATAATGACGGGACAATGCACCGCCTTGAGGGCATCCTTTAGTTGCCCTCAGATTTGTGGTATCTTCATGCGTATCTGTGGATATTATTCTGCTCTGAAGCATCTGAATAATCCACTTGCATGTTGTGTTGTTGATTTTCTTCCTCACCAGTGCACTTTGTATAGACTCGATTGAGGTATTATCAAATGCACCTTCTATATCTAAAAATGCAGCAAGGGCGACTTCTTTCTGATGCAGACTCTTTTAGAGTTCCGACACTAGATTATGCAGGGCGGCTTCACCTGATTTCCCTGCCTGATACGCCCATTGCCGTTGGTGCAGTGGGTTTTCATTTAAATTGTTTTTCTTGACGTGTTCATTCAAGATTTTTTCCATGGTTTTTAACATGAATGAGGTCAGACTTATTATAGGCCTGTAGGATTTTCTAAAGGTGTAATCTGTTTTTCCTGGTTTGGGAATAATTCCTGGTTTGGGAATAAACGCCACCGTTGCCCTTCTCCAAGCTTTGGGAATGTATCCGAGAGCATGGCTAGCTCTAAATATTGTGATTAAGGGACCCATGATTATTTCCAGACCCTCCTGGAGAAGCTTAGGAAATATACCATCCGGTTCCGCAGTTTTATAAGGTTCAAAAGTTTCAATAGCCCATCTGACCTTGTGAGAACCAAAGATCTCGTCAGAGATCAGCCAGTCCCTTTTGGTTGGGCTATTTTTGCTTGATGATTGTTATTACCAGTCAATTGCGTCGAGCCTGGAAAGTAAACACTGAAATGATGCTCTACAGCTTTCTTCTGTGTGTCCGTATACTTCCCATTGGGCAATTTCATTGACTTGGGTTTGTTAATGTTATCTCTTTTGAGGATCCTGTTAACCCTGGCGCTTTCAGGTACACTTTCAATGTTTTCACAGAATTTTCTCCAGGATCTTTCCTTAGCGGATTGGATTTTCTTATTATAGGTTTTCAGTTTAGCCTTATATGCTTCCCAATAACCTGATTTCTTCGCCCTATTGAAGAGCCGTCTTGTTTCTCTTTTGGGATCAGAGAACTATTTATTCCACCAAGTTACTTGCCTGGGAAGGCGACTTTCTTTTAACGGGCAGTTTTCCTCATATGAGACGACTATTGCATTCTGCAACCAGTCTACTGCCATCTCAACCTCAACGTTGCTTTTGGCCTTTTAGGATAATTCCGTACCCTTGTTCCAAGATCCCTCTTAAAGGATTCCCAATCGGTCACCTTAGGGTCTTTATAGAACCTTGGTTCCGGTTTGACTGAGTTTATCTCAAAGCATATGTATGCATGATCCGATAAGGATAACGCATCCGAGACATGCCAGTCAGATATTATGTTCCCAATTCCCATAGAGCATAGGATTAGGCCGATTAGTGATTCTGCTCTTGATGTCCTGAAGGTGGGCTTATTACCCCTGTTCAGAAGATCAAGTTCAGTAGTGCAAAGGTAGTCAAAAAGTAACTTACCTCTATTGTTTGTATCTCTGCTCCCCCAAATGATGTGGTGAGCGTTGGAGTCAACTCCAATGATAAGTTCTGTATGCTTATTATTGGTGTATTCTTGAAGGTTCTCTAGAGTATATGTCATTAAAGACATTATAGCAGTTTCGTACATTCTCGAGTTAGCCGCAATCCTAATTTTTTTATTATGGTGTTTAGAAAGCCAGTTATTTTTGATCTCGTTGTTCGTCCTCTTACTTCTGCTTCAACGTCGCCATAGCCTGATATTTATGTGCCTAAGTATTTAAATTTAATCTCTGGCTAGATAATAGATCCATTCACCTCGAGTTTACATCCTTATGACGTTTTTGGGATAGGAATCCACAGCTATGAAATGCTTCGCAATGCTGCTAAAAACAGAATTATTTAATCTTGAATATCTACCATCTCACCTGACAAGACAATGTACGGTGAACGGCTACGCAGAAATGCACGGCACCTCAATAAGAAAAAGAAGGTGTTTTTGATGTGGTCATACATTTTGTTTTAGTGGCTGATGTCACCATCTTGAACGATTTGACTATGAGGTTAAATTGATGTAGAAGTCGTTATAGGTAGTCCTAGTTTTCGGTAACCAACGCCGCATTGATACAAGATTTAAATCTTCTTGCCTCCAATCCTATATCCTCTCATTTTGCGCACTTTATTTATTATCTTATCAATAATAATGTTGAAGAGCAACAAGCTCAGTGAATCACTGAGCCCGTTGTCATTTTTGGCCTTTATTGGATTGGTTTATTTTAGCTTCAATTTGATTATCTTTATATATGTTTTCTACAGTTTTGATTAGCTTATGTGAAATTTGTCTATCATTGATGAGGTGTATGATGTCTTTTAGCCGGACACGATCGAATGCCCTCATTAGATCAATGAAACGTATACAGGCAAGTTTGTTATATTCTATTGATTTTTTTGTTAATTTTCTTAGTACAAAAACGGCATCTGCACAAGATCGTACTCTAGGGATATAAGGCTATTAATTTATTTTTTCTAACCGCTCTAACCACTTGGGATTCTATTTTGGTAGACGATTTTCTGAATTAATTGTATCATGTTGTTGTATTAGATTATGTCCTTCATATTTTTTATTTGGAACTAAATATCAAATAAATTATTTGAAAAAAAAATGCCAAAGAACTGGAAAAACGTTAAGTATTTAACAAGTAACGAATTCATGGATATACTATACAATTTAGATATTTTTTGGTTAATATTTTCGCTAGCCTTTTTTTCTTTTTTCAGCTACAATGAAAGTTTATCACGATCTGTTTACATACAGCGGAGGAATATACAAACACTCAGATTTGGCTGTCAACCACAAACAAGGTTACCATTCTGTAAGGATTGTTGGATGGGGTGAAGAATATAACTACAGAGGAGTTCAAAAGTACTGGGTAAGTTGTTTTAGAGGTTTTACGGAGATCCAAAGTTGTACACTGTAGCAAAGCAAGAAGGGGAGTCGCATTTCTGTCATAGTTATTTGTGTATATTTTATTTGATTTTTTCTTTTACTGACCACTTAAGTGGTCAAATTTCAATGTAAGTTTAAGATCTTCGTTTTTTCCCACGAGCCACCGAACAGTATTTGTAAAATTGTTCTACATTAATCTTCTTCTTCTTAAGGTGCCTATGTCTATCTGTTCCGGATGTTGGCAATCAGCATGGCTATCCTATCCTAACTTTGATTTCTGCTATTCGGAATAATACGGTGGTCGATGTATTGAACTACTTTCTCAGGTGTTGCGTTGCAATGAGTTGCAACAAGCCATATCTCTGTTCATTCCTCATAACATGGCTAAGATACTGTAGTTTGCGCTCTTTGATAGCATTAATAATCTCGCATTCCTTGCCTATTCTACGCAGGACCTCAGCAATAGTCACACGATCCACCCACGAAATTCTTAAAATGCGTCTGTAACAATGCCTCGAGTTTTCTAAAAGGAGCTTCGGAAATGTCCAGGCCCCTACTCCGTATAATACCGTAGAAGTACATAGCATCTAGCATCCAACGATAGAGATTTTGGTATGATCGAAGCGAAGATCGGCGGGATATGCGCATTTTATCAATGAAATTCGATATTTTTAAAACATTCCATAAGCCGCTACAGATAAAATGTTTTAACAACCCGTTAATCATTCAGAATTAGTCGACAGATATTTGTACAGTTAAAATAATTAAGGCGATAACTGGACGATAATGATTTAATAAGTGAAGTTTTTTCTACTGTAATGACAAAAAAGCAAGCTCATTAGCAGAACCCAATTAAAAATTATTTTGCACATCATATTTGAAACATTATTTGGTTGAAAGATCTCATTTTTGTTGACAAAAAAATATATTAATATGTCTGGACTAAATTACAGTTCTGTTTATCTTAAAAGGGATATGTTACTATCAACATTCACACAGTGTTGCCAAACTGAATTTTGTTATTTTGAGTGTAAATTTTCCCAGCGATCTCCGAGGGTACAATACCAAGTGGGTAAATCTTGACTTCTGAAAAGGGACTTCATCATTATGAATGCTGATCTCGCTTTTCCTATGCGTTGTTTTATTTCACTTGAGTGCTCCCATTGGCTGTTTATGTTGACACCAAGGTATGTGTAACTGTCCACCCTGTCAATTGGTTGTTGGTTAACCAAAAGCTTTGTATTTAATATTTCTCGCTTACTGACTACCATGTACTTTGTTTTTTTTTAGATTGAGATCAAGTCCGTTTTCTCTACTTATATGTGATATGTGCGACATTTTTCTTTGCAAGACATCTTCTAGACTATTGCAAAAACTACTGCGTCGTCGGCATATCTAATGTTGTTTAGACGCACTCCGTTGATTAATACGCCTTTCTTGCAGTTCTCCCAGCGCTTACTCGAAGCTTTATTCTGAATATATATTACTTAAATAGCACGAGTGACAGAATGCATCCTTTCCTCACTCCTCTACCTATGGTGACTGTCTCTGTCAATTGGTCATCCACTTTAACATTGACAGTTTGGTTATTAGTCCATTGAAATGTTACATTTAGGGTTGCATTTCTTAGAGGAGTCAATTTAATTTTTTACTCTGTAGGGGGAACAGTAGAAGCTTAAGTTCAAGTTTTGGGGTCGTCACCCTGGTCCCATGGCCGCCTTCTTGGAAAAAGGGGTGCAAAGGGGCCTCGCGCTATATCTCGTAAACTACCACCCCTATAGAAAATTTAATCACATAAATTGTAGCAAATTAAATTTTCTACATTCAAGATAGTGAAATTCGAACCAATATCGATGAAAATAAAAGCCATCGTTGTCAAAAAAAACGACATAGCGATGCTCTTGGACGATTATTCTTCATTTAATCCCTATTTTAAATATTTGAAAATAGTTTTTTTGCTCTTCTGAAGAATCTTGCATTTTATTGTTGCGTCATTCTTCTTCTGGACCGGCGAATTGGTCCTCAAACAATTACTTGAGCCTTTTCTATATGCTTAGGGTTCTAAGTTCTTAGTTTAATAATAGCATAGGAATGTTAAAATCATAATAAATTCTATGAATAAAAAAATATCTTCTAAAAGTGCCTATCTTCTGGAGATGTTGGCGACCACATTGACCCATCGTATTCTATTTACGGCAGCTCGAAATAGATCAGTTGACGTTAGACCAGTCCACTTCCTAAGATTGGCCAGCCAGGAGAAATATTCGTCTACGTCCAGGGCCTCTCCTGCCCTCATCTTGCCTTGTAGAATCAACTGCAGCAGTCGGTATTTTTCATTACGCATAATGTGGCCGAAGTAAGCCAATTTTCTGTTCCTTACGGTGTTAATTATTTCTTTGTCTTTTCCTAGCCTCCTAGCGACGTAAAAAAATATATAGATAGAAAAGTAAACCTAATGTTTTATTTTTATTGTATCCCTATGATCATTCGAGAATCTGGTCAAGTTTGGAGCGCTGTAAAACCTAGATAAATAAATAAAATTAAACAACTTTAGAGTGGAAATTGTTTGCTGAAAAACCCTCTACAAAATTGCTATCATATTATTTTATTGTAAAATGAACCGAAAAAAGTTATAACCTCCAAAGGAAACTTGTTAAAAAATTTTCACTTATTTTGTTTATATCTTTTTTGTTGGTTTTTTGCCGATAAAAAGTAGTAGAAACAAAATTGTTTGTAGAAAAATTAATTCACTACATTTTATGTTTTATTAGATTTTCTGTAGGGTTGGTAGTTTACGAGATATAGCGCGAAACCCCTTTGCACCCCTTTTTCAAGATGGCGGCCGGGGGACAAGGGTGGCGACCCCAAAAACTTGAACTTAAGCTTCTAGTAAGCCCCACTACACTAAAAAAAATTAAATTGACTCCTCTAACACATGCAAGCTATGGCCTAAAAAATGTAACATTTCAATGGACTATATAATATAAATTATATACAGGGTGTCCCAAAAGTAGTGGAACGGTCGAATATTTCACGAACTAAACATCGGATCGAAAAACTGAAAAATACGTGTTCAATCATTTTCAAAAATCTATCCAATGATACTAAACACCAACTCCCACTACACCCCCTAGAGGTGGGGTGGGGGGTAACTTTAAAATCTCAAATGGAAACCCCCAGTTTTTCTTGCAAATTTTAATTTGTTACATAAAAGTAAGCAACTTTTATTCAAGACATTTTTTCGACCTGTGGATAGATGGCGCTATAATTGGGAAAAACGATTTATCCTGATACCATAGGTAAATTATAGAAACGGTCTAATATCTCACGAAATACACTTCCAAATGAGAAACTAAAAAACAGATTTTTAATCTTTTTCGAAAACCTATCGAATAACACCAAACATGACCCTCCAACCCACCCCCTGAATGTGGGGTGGGGGGTAACTTTAAAATCTTAAATAGCAACCTCCACTTTTTTTACAGATTCGGATCCGTCATGAAAAATTAAGTAACATTTATTCGAAACATTTTTTAGAATTGTTAATAGATGGCGCCTTAATTGGAAAAATTCGATTTATTAGCGCCATCTATCAGAAATTTTAATAAATGTTTCGAATAAATGTTGCTTAATTTTTTATGACGAATCCGAATCTGCAATAAAAAGTGAGGGTTGCTATTTAAGATTTTAAAGTTACCCCCACCCCACATCCAGGGGGGTGGGTTGGAGGGTCATGTTTGGTGTTATTCGATAGGTTTTCAAAAAAGATTAAAAATATGTTTTTTGGTTTCTCATTTGGAAGTGTATTTCGTGAGATATTAGACCGTTTCTATAATTTACCTATGGTATCAGGATAAATCGTTTTTCCCAATTATAGCGCCATCTATCCACAGTTCGAAAAAAAGTCTTGAATAAAATTTGCCTAGTTTTACGTAACGAATCCAAATTTGCAAGAAAAACTGGGGGTTTCCATTTAAGATTTTAAAGTTACCCCCCACCCCACCTCCAGGGGGTGTAATGGGGATTGGTGTTTGATGTCATTGGATAGATTTTTGAAAATGATTGAACACGTATTTTTCAGTTTTTCGATCCGATGTTTAGTTCGCGAAATATTTGACCGTTCCACTACTTTTGGGACACTCTATATGATTATTAAGTTTCTATCATCTAATCCCGCTTCTTTCAAGATGGTTATGAGTTTATCATGTTTTACTCTATCAAATGCATTTTTGTAGTCGATAAACCAAATATACACGTCACAGTTAACATAGGCATCTCTGCATAGGCACTTGGACAGCGAATAGAACCTTTTGGGTACCTAATCGCAATCTAGACTGTGTCTATGATACTTGTTCTTCGCATTTTTTTACTACATTTATAATTATTTATATTAACTACATACAGCATATATAGCTCTGCAACTCCAGAGTAGTTTACAAGATATTGTCTTGGCACCATCACCAGAGAGAGGTACTTATGTTCAACCAATTGGGTGTACGTGGCATTGAACTTGTTAATATAGGGAAAAAACTTTCGTATGATGAGAGTCTAAATATTTTTGATCTTTCTGGAGTATCTGTTTTCTTTTTACTACTCGAATACATGGAATAGTAGTAAGAGCCTGGAATAAATAATAAATTCCAGAAGAACGGTGGTTTGGAATTGTTTGCCTACTGTACAAAAAAAGTGATCAAAGGGAATGCAGAAATTATAGGAAAATGACTCTCCTTAATACAGTATACAATAGTTATTTATGAAACAGTTCGTGAAGTATGCTTTTTGCGAACGCACGCGATTTTTAGAGCACGAGCGACAACCGAGCGAGTGCTATACATCGCGTAAGTTCGCAAAAAGTACTTCACGCACAGTTTCATACAATATTTTATCTACGATAAACAAATAAAAAAAGCTGTAACTCTTCGTCACTGGAATTCATTTCTATTCTACAATTTTTAGAACTTTGATATTTAAAAATTCTAACTACTTTCGATCCACAAAACTGTCAAAACTTTTGTTGTAATTCATTGCTCATATTGTCATCACCATGACAACGCGAAAGTTACGGATTGTCACCATGACAACGCGAAGTTTAAAACAGTGCGAAAAAGTAAATCCCATTTAAAATACATGGTTACTTCACGCACACTTTAAATCCTTCACGTACTGCTATCTATAATGACAGTTTTCACAAACTAAAAACTTATACATAATATGACATAGAGTAGATAAAATATTTTTTCTACGAGCGTGCAAAAATGTCTACTTTCGCGCACGCGTTTTAGTTTAGAAAGTTTTACTTTTCCGCATGAGTGTTACTTTTCCGCACGCGTTTTACTTTTCCTCACGCGTGTTAATTTTGATATGTTAATATGGCCTTAAAGTAATTATAATACATGCAATAAACTAATATTTAGATATTATTTATTAATTTATTTCAAATATATCTAATTGTGTTCATGTTTTAATGAAATTAACGCGAGAATTCGATGAAATAAAATAATTTTGACACAATATTCGAAAGTCAAATCAGTAGACAATAACAGTGGTTTTGAATCGTCGTCATGGAAACCAAGATCGTCGTCATGCTAACCAATTATGCTGAAAGTTTCGTTTTGACAACCTTGTCAAAGAATTAATTTGTGTATGTATTTTCATATTAATTAAATTAATTGATTAAAATTTGGTCATTTTTTAAAGACTCGTAGAAAAAATATTGGTCCTAACGCTTGCAGAAAGTCTCTTTTCCGCACTCGACTGCTTGCCGAACTCCCGCTTCGCGTCGTTCGGCAAACTGCAGTCGCGTGTGGAAAAGTATGACTTTTTGCACTTGTTAGGAAAATAACTATTTAAGTATTCTATATGGTCGCCTAAGGGAATTTTCAGAGGGGGTTCTTCACGATTATCAAAGTGATTGTAGGTCTGGTCGATTAACAACGGAACAGATTTCTGTATTAAGAAAAATGCTGAAAAAAAAACGAAGACACATTGAGAGAGCTAGGCGTTCAGGACGTAGTGATATGGACAAGAGCGCGACGACGCATGTGGAGGGACCACGTAGATCGGATGGACCCTGAACGTATGGCGCATTGGGCGAAAACACAGAAGCCCAACACCAAGCGACCCATAGGAAGACCCAAAAAACGATGGTACGAGAGTTGGAGCTCCGGATCGCAGCAAAGACTGTAACAGAAGAAACAGGCATAGTCCTATTACAAGAAGAAGAAGAAGAAGAGAAGCTGAAAAAAAAAACCAACGGATTCAATATCGATACCTACCACCATGTAGTAAATTGTATGAAACCATGGACGAATCATAAACTTAAGACTGATAAGAGCTACAATGCCTACCAGAGAGATTCGTTGGTGTGCCTCTTTTTCAACATAATTCTCATCATAAAATAGTGAAGCTGAAATGAGAAACAAAGCAAATATCGCCGGTCCGAAATAAGAATGACGTAACTGCAAAAAGCCAAATTTTTCAGGACGGCAAATAACGATTTTTAACTATTTAAAATAGGGATTAAATGAGGAGTAATCGTCCAGGAGCATCGGTATGGCATTTCTTCTTACAATGATGGCTTTTATCACTATTGGTTCGAATTCCATTATCTTAATTTAATCCCCCCATTTTCAACCCTTTTTACAGTTGCGTCATTCTTCATCTAAAAATTTTTAAATATTTAAAATAGTGATTAAATAAATAGTATTTAACCTTCCGCAGCATCAATATGGCGTTTATTCTTAAAATGCTGGCTTTTGTTTTCATCCGTATTGGTCCGAATTTCATTATCCTTATTTAGTCCCCCATTTTTACCCTATTTACAGTTACGTCATTATTCATCTGAAACAAGGTCTAAAATGGTGTGTATTTCAATAACGACGCAGCTACTCTGTGGTAGCTCAGCACATAGTTACAGTTCTGTCGCTTTTGTATCATCGGTACACAGTATTTTAGAAGCTATTTACGCAATAAACAGGAATTGAAAAAATTTGAAGTTACGTCATTCTTATTTCGGACCGACGATATCTAATCGTCATCATAATCAAATCACCGCAAATTATAGCTTGCGCAGATGATCTAGACCTAATTACCATTCTCTCCTTCTCTAAGTTCCTGGGACTATGGCAGGACGACGTCCAGGTTAACTCCAGAGTGTGGTACTACCCCTTAATAGCCCCCTCATACCGAACTGTAATTACAACCATCATCATTCTTCGCTTGTGCACTGCTGGACATAGATCTCCCTAATAATTTCCATCTATTTCGATCTTGTGCCTCTTGCATCCAATTTCCTATGACAACGTTTTAGATCGCCAGTCCAACGATTTGGTGGGCGACCTTTGCTTCGGTAGGCATCATATCTTGGTTTTCATTCCAGTATCCGCTTTGTCCATCTGTTACCTGTCATTCGAGCAACGTGACCTGTCCAGTTTCATTTCAGTGTTGCTATTCTCTCTACTGCATTAGCCACTCCTGGTTTTTTTCGTAACTGGCGGTTTGGGATAACGCCCAACATAGGTTATTAAACAACTGATTAAAGGTTTTTCTGGCATATTGATATGTCAGACCATTTGAAAATATGGTTCAGCTTGCCGACTGCTGCCCAAGTCAGTCTTGGTTGCCCAAGTCAACCTTTGGTGAGAAGCTCAACGGTTTGGTTATCTTTTCCTATGCGAATATCATGACCTAGGTATTTATAAGCCATTACCTTGTAACAAATAAGAAAAAACTTCTGTTGGAGTGAAAGTAAAGAAACAGGTTAATACTCCAACAGAAGTAGAAAAAGATCTTGAACTAATGTAACAAAAAAATAAAGGTGGCTTCTACGTTGAAGAATCTGAAGTTAGAAAATTACTACTTTGCAGTAGTATTACGTAAGGGGAAAATGATAAGATGAAAGAAGTGATGAACAAATAATATATAGATGAAGAGACAGAGGCAAACTGAAAGGAGTGTTCTAGCAAGAGACGCAAGAGAACGACAACTTGACACTCAAGGATGGATACGGCCAATTTGCATGCCTGTCAAAGACGATAGCTCAAAGTAGATAGTGATGATAACTAAGAGGAAAAATATTAAGATAAGAATAATGTACTGAAAGGAATAAAGATGAATAATTGCTAAAGAAGAACAAATTAAATAAAACTAACAAATCATGGGCGCCAGGAAATGATCCTTGATCACTTTCCCAGGTATCTTACACTGCTGTCAAATATTAAATCTATTAAATCAGTTAATGTGAACATAAACGAATAATACAAATAAATGATATACAAAATAAGTAAATATTTATTAAAAATAACTACCTAAATTTGCACAATCCCTGAGTTAAACCAAATTGAATATTGTGTGACTCTAAAATGAAAAAGTTAACGCTTTAACAGGATATACAATATAACAACAGTCCTGTTATATGTATATTACAAAATTATATGCCTCTTACTTATATATAGAGTACAACTCACATGAGACTTTTACCAAATAGTTATAGTACGCTTGCTACCTACAACTAAATTAAACCGACAAATATGAAAATATATAAATCAGCAGGAAAGCCTGACTAAAGAAAATACAAGAAAATGAGTTAAGCGAAGTTAAATATACAAATGAATGTGAAATAAATTGAAGTTCAGATATATACCTATACAACGACCTGAAGTAACCAAACAAATGAAGTAAAGCAAATAAACAACAAAATATCTGGGAAACAAGCAATTAATATTACAAAATAAATATCGAACCAATAATAAAGTATAAAAACCTAATTGTCTGGCTTATTCCTTGTGCACAAGAACTTACCGTAGATACAACAATTTGGGAACTAAATACACTAATATTTCAATATGTTATATAAAAAGGTAAGCTAAATCTTAAAAAAGTAATTAACAATCATAATGCATCAACCAAATGTCTGAGATATAAAAACACAATAGTTACTAAAATCATAAAACTTAATTGTTCCCAAACAATCCCAAAAGACTCCTAAAAGGTTGTTGCTGCATCCCCGAAAATGAGCACCAGGATGGTGCCAAATCATGCCTCCTGTAGAAGAAAATGGAGCTGGAATACTTCAAAAGCTTGTCCTCAATGACATACTCCCAAGCGACTTATAGTTGGAGATTGGCCTCTCGGTGTTTTTGAGGTGTTTTTAAGTTTTCACATGAGTGGCTAAAAAAACACAATTCCCGTTTATTTCAATTTCCCAAGTGTACGACAAATCAAAGAAAAGAAAGAAGAAAAACTAGGAAAGTGTTTTTAGGATAGATAGTAATGTAAAAAGTGGCCATTAGTTACACACAAAAAATTACTGAATACATGACAAAATTTGACCTTGACAAGAATTTATGTGATAATTTCTAATTACAGACATGTGGATTTGGGATTTAAATACAGAATAAATATGATTTCTTTAAAATACTTATAGGATAATTATTAATGATGTTGGAGTAAGTCAAAAGAAATTTTGACTTTTGTCTGACAAAAAAATAAAGTTAGGATTTTCTCTGAATGAATATTAATTATAGATTTTGGAATGATTTAAAGATACTAAATTCACTGAATAAATTTACACGTAAGATTTAATTTGAAAGATTATATATGTCACCATGAAACAGAACTGGTTGTTGTATAAAAAAATTAATATAAAAAATGTCTGACTATAAAACAAGGTCTAACCTCCAAACTTGATCTAAATTTGCCACACACAACTCTTGTCAATCTCCGAACCAAAAGTGAAAATGTGAAAATTTCTCTATTCCTCAAAATTAAGACTCGGAACACGAAATCATATTCTCCGCTAGGTGGCGTACATTACAAATCAACCAGTGCTACCACAACATAATTAGGTGTGGCATCGTTCCGTTGCAAGAAATTTTAAATATAAAAGATAATAATTAGAAATAGTTAAATACGCGAAAATTAGAGAAATTAATTAAGAGATCAAGAGAAAATAAATATAAAAATAATTAAAGAGTTCAAAAAATACTCTAAAAATAGGGAACTGGATTTGTTTAACATAATACCTCTATACAGGGTGTCCAGAAACTCTACCGACAAACGAAGACAGAAGATTCCTTAGATAATTTTAAGACAATTTAACCCAATTTACTAGTCCGAAAATGCTTCCTAAAGGAGCTAGAGCTCTTTGAAGATGGCGGCTTGTAATTAGTTTTTCTTAAATACCTCCAGAACGCTTCTAGTTAGAAAAACGAAAAGTGGTACGCATATTTATCTTCTAGAGATAAATCGACTCCATCCAATGCGAATTTCTAGCACCAGTCATAGGCGTCCGTTTTGGGTAGGGCAACGGTTGTTTTATCACATAACTTTTTTGTCATTAACTTTTAAGCATTTTTGACTCTGGATTACTAAATTGTGAGGTTTTCTAGTACTTAAAGGTAGTCTTGATTTAAGTGGGTAGGGCACACCGTTTTCTAAAAAAATCGATTTGAAAATTTTCGTTTTGTGAATTTGAAAAAAATTGAAAAAAATTTCAAAAATAAAACGGTGTATTTAATCGACGTAAAGCAAGAGTAACTTTTAGTACTAAAATACCTTATACTTTAATAATCTAGTGCCAAAAATGTTTAAAAATTAAAGACGAAACCGATAAAGCGATAAAAAATAACTATTGACCTACCCAAAACCGACGCCTATGACCGGTACTTGAAATTCGCAATAGGTAAAATTGATTCATCTCTGGAACATAAATAAACGTACCAGTTTTCATTTTTCTAAAAAGTTTCTTTTTAATTTTTTTTTGAAATTCAAAAAACGAAAAATATTCAAATCGATTTTTCTAGAAAACGGTGTATCCTATCTAGGTCTGGATCCCGCGTATGAAAAAAAAGTTGATTAATAGCAAGCTGAAAATTTGTTAAGAGCTTAATGGTGTCTATTCGGATAAACTTTGATATATGGGAACACTGTAACAGGGGCAGCTTTAATTGTGGAACAGGTTAAAAATTTGGAACGGTCAGACCACGAAAACGGCACATTTATTTTGTCCGACAGAACAGACTTAAACTCTCCGAACAGAGATTAAACTCTCATGCAAAAATCAGACTGCTATTTATCACCTGTCATAATTCCTGTCATTTGACATATTCTACATGTTCCACTCATTAAAACGCCCATTTGGTGATAAATAGCAGTCTGATTTTTGCATGAGAGTTTAATCTCTGTTCGGAGAGTTTAAGTCTGTTCTGTCGGACAAAATACATGTGCCGTTTTCGTGGTCTGACCGTTCCAAATTTTTAACCTGTTCCACAATTAAAACTTCCCCTGTTCCAGTGTTCCCATATATCAAAGTTTGTCCGACTAGACGCTCTCAAGCTATTAACAAATTTTCAGCTTGCTATTAATCAACTTTTTTTTCATACGCGGGATCCAGACCTAATCGAGTTAAAGCAAGAGTACGTTTAAGTACAAAAATACCTCACAATTTAATAATCCAGAGTCAAAAATGCTTAAAAGTTAAAGATAAAAAGACAAAACGGACGCATATGGCTGATACTAGAAATCTGCAATGGAAGGAATCGATTTATCTTTGGAAGATAAATACGCATACCAATTTTTTTTCTAAATAGAAGCGTTCTGGAGGTATTTAAGAAAAACTAATTACACCACGCCATCTTCAAAGAGCTCTAGTTCCCTTAGGAAGCATTTTCGGACTAGGTTAATTAGGTTAAATTATCTTACAACTATCTGAGGATTCTTCTGTCTTTGTTTGTCGGTAGAGTTTCTGGACACCCTGTGTATACTAAATTTTCTTAAAGGAATAATGGACCTGGATCCCGCGTAAGAAAAAAAAATTTATTAATAGCAAGCTGAAAATTTGTTAATAGCTTAACGGTGTCTAGTCGGACAAACTTTGATGCACGGGAACACTGGAACAGGGGAAGTTTTAATTGTGGAGCCTGGTAAACGTGTCGTCCTGACAAGTTTATGATTGTGAAAAATAGCAAGTTGTTTTTAAGTTTATTCAATAGCCAACGTTATATAATATATGAAAAAATGTTTGTCCGACAAAAATGTTGGGCATTTTAACGAGTCCGACACGTAGAAGATGTCACATCACAGGAATTATGTTGGTGATAAATAGCAGTCTGATTTTTGCATGAGAGTTTAATGAAAGGTTAAAAAATCAGTTGAAAGTTCTGTCCGACAAAATTAATGGGAAGTTTCGTAGTCCGACTTTCTAAACATGTAAGATATAGACAAAAATGTTGGTGATAAATAGCAAGCCAATTTTGATTTTTTTATGTACAAATTATATTTTGTAACGCAAAAAGTTATACGTCGGACAAAAATTTTGGGAAAATCCAAGGAAATAAATAAAAAATCATTTTTTCAGAATGACTTAGTCGCATATTGATAAAGCTATTTTAGTTGTATATTATTATTTATATTCACATACTTGCACATGTATATACATACATGCACACCCCAAAAACAGTGAGGTAAGTATCAATGCATGTATATATTGCATAAAAATTATTTTTTGGGTGGAATTTATTCTAGATATTCTCAAAATGATAATAAAAAATGTTATGGAACATATTAAAGCAACGAATTAAGGTTTTCTTATTAGGCGCATCAGAAAGTATGGAAAATTTCCTACAAGAAACGTTGTATACATTTTATTCCATAACCAAATCTTAGCCCTGTAAAATGACGTTGAAAAATGTGAAGAGTGTAAAAATTCGGTGCTTATAAGCATAGACGTAAGAGGATCGGTACGTATTTTCGGCTGCAATGCTATTCAAATGGGGATTCATTTTTTTCGAATCCTGAGAAAATTAATAGGTATTTTTAAAAAGTTTAAACGTAGAATGAAAGACTACGTTATTTGCGAGGGCCGAAAGTCCCTGAGAACTTCTATAATGTTTATTTTAATAAGTTACAGGGGTGAAAAACTAAGAGAAAATGTAGTGTGATTTTTAATTTCAAATATCTCATTCGAAAGAAACTTCTTATATATTCTAAGGGACTTTCGGCCCTCGATAATAATTTAGTCTTTTATTTTGTGTTTAAGTTTTTTTAAAATATTTATTAGTTTTTTCAGCATTCGAAAAAAATAGACACCATGTCTGTCGAAATCGAACATTCGCTATCTTTGTCATACAACGCACTCATTCGAATATAATGTTATGACAAGACTCAAGACAGTGACAAGTAGAGATGTGTCCGACCCGCTATTTTGATATAGCAGTTCATTCTGCTACTGCTTTTTAACGCTTTTACGATGATAATAAAATCAATCAAAGAGTTGTTTATTAAATAGTATTGATAGTGTATTTGAAAAATAATAATTGATTTAAGGCGTACAATTAATAAAAGTTATTTATTGTTTATATATTATTTATGGAAAATCCAAGTATTTCAAGTCATTAAAATTCAAATATGTAAAAGTATTATTTTATAAGAGTTTGTTCCGATAACCGTAAATAGGTACGAGTTTAGCTATAAAGTAAAGTGCCCATGGTGGCATAAAATGTAGTAAATGCTAATGCTTCAAGTACGTGCTACATTTTTGAAGATTTCACTACACTTAAAAAGCATTTGCTTTTCTCCGTAGTATTTGCTACTATTTTCCAGCCTAGATAGAAGAATGTACTACGCTTTTGAAGTATGTGCTTGTTTAGTAGTATTTTGCTTCAGTTAAAGTGAAGTTGGTGGGTGGACGTCTTCGGCGTAGGTATTTTTTTGTTACAATATGGCAGCATTTATGAATGTAAGTCAGAAAAATTTACAAACTAAGAAGAAGATTCTTAATTTTTGGGGTCATTCTTTTATCAAATAAAATTTAATAATTGTGAAGAAGATTAGCAAATAACAATTGTTCATTTTTATCCTCGCGTAACTCTTGTCGCTTCGGATCTGAGTCACTCATTTTTACTCATGTACAATTCTAATAATTTGGTACGTAAAAATGTGAATTCACAAATCACAAGCACATGGAAAACTAATTCCATCACGATTGGTGTAATGCAGACACGGCTGGCGTAACGCTTTGTAGTAGATACTTCTGCTCAGTAGTAGGTACTTCTGTTGTGTAGTAATAAATAGTTTACTCCTTTAAACGAGAATAAAATTTAATGCGAAAATTATTGGTTTACCGATAGATTTTATAGATCATATTTTCACTATAAATTTAAAATTAATTTGAAAAATACAAAAGTAATTAATTTGATTTATGTAAAAAAGTATTTACTTCAATTTTGAGCTAACCGTCTATTTCTTCGCTTTTCAGTAACACATTTCTTATAACAACGTCTCATAATTTAATTTGCGCAAATAAAGAAATAAATAAAGTCTTTATAAATTAATTGAGTAATACTACATTTATACAACGCAGTTCTTCACATGTTCAAACCTTATCTAAGCTTTCCATGGTAACAGGACATTATTAAAATAACTTTACAACTTTTTTCTTTTTCGACTATTTGTATATCTAGTATATAAATAATGGTAACCACTGAATACATAATTAGTGAAAAAATAATCCTATCATTTATACAAGTAAAGGTTATCCAAGAACATTCAAAAACTGAACGAAACCGAAATAGCCAGTTTACATCTGCAGTTTCCATACCAGTGAGAATTTTACTACACGTAATTTGTCGTGTAAAGACAGAAAAAGTAGGGATAGCCGTAAAATATTTGCGAATTATGTACCCATAGCCGTAAGTATGTGTATGTTAGTGGAGTCAATGAAGGTTTTCACCTCCGATTTCGTTGAACCTCCATCGATTTTCATGAAAATTGGTAAGTATGTAGAGGATACCTCAAGAACCAAAGGTGACATGGTGCCAACTTGCGCTTTTACCCTGGGGGGGATGCCACCCCTTCTCGGGGGTGGAAATTATTTTATTAAAAATAATACCACTAATCGATAGAGGGGCAAATTATAATTAAAATTTTTTATATAAAGTTATTCCAATAAATCAATAGTTTTTGAGTTATTAAAGATCAAAAGTTTTGATTTTTCCTGAAAAAAATCCATGTTTTAAAGCAATTTTTCATAAATAACTCAAAAACCATAAGTTTCTTCAAAAAAGTTGTTATTACCAAAATCGAAGATAATATAAAAGGAAATGAGCTCCTTATTCGAAAAATCCTTTATTACATATACAAAGTGAGTTATATGCAATTGAATATATATTTTTTTTCCGCGAGTACTCAAATCTTAGTATTCAAGCTTAAATAACAGGAAAACGATGCACTTTGTTAAATATAGACACTAAATATTTTAATAAAGTACTCAAAGGTAACTATCAAAAAGCTATATAAGAAGTCGATAGCATTAAAATTAAGCAAGTTATGATGGAAATAAGAGGACCCTTTCAGATTTTTTAGGGAAGAATGAAAAATGAAACATACGTCATTTCCACAAAAATTAAAATTTATAGTAACCCATTAAAAAATTTATTTATTTTAACATGAGTAATAACTTCAACAATTTTGACCGGTTTAGAATGCATATTTTTGAAAAAAAAAATACGATTAAATAAAATTAGAACTTTTCAAATTTTCGTGAATTTCATTTTCTTTTCATAATAACTCCAAAAATACTCGATATACTTAAAAAATGGTAGAGAACAAAATTTTAGTTTTAACTTTATTTAAGCTTTTTATTTTTTTAATATTTTTTTACGACAAAAAATAACCGAGATAGAAACATTTAAAACCTACATTTTACTGCGAGAACCATGTAAGCGGGGCCCCTTCACCTTGTATTAAAAAAAAAAAATAAAGGATTTAGAAAATTATGTTTAATACAGTGTTATAGACCTTTTACTTAGCTTTGTAATGGTTTTTGGATAAATCTCATATTTCAAAAATTAACGGAGTTATTTAAAAAAAAACCAATAACATTTTCTTTGAAAAAATTTTATAGCGGAGATTTTGTATGTATACAGGTTGTGGGAAGTCCAATTAGTCGTTTGTTGTAGGAGATACGAAAAAAGTTTATTTAGGTGAGATTGGGGCATAGATAATATCAGAATTTAAATACATTTCCAAATATACAGGGCCACCCATATTGACAAGGTGAAACAAAATTATCTTTTGTTTAATGGAACACCCTGTATATTTTTACATTTTTGGATTCTCCTCTATGTTGTGTTTCTTAAATTATCAGGTTTTGTGATGTTATACGAAGTAGTTTAAAAGATAATTACGTTTTTTTTTCAAATTTCATAGCAATATTCACCCCCTGTATAATTGTAGTGATTTGACATCAGAAAATCAATTTATGTTCAAGTGATTTTTAATATAGTCTATTATTGTTAAAAATGATTAATCTAGCAAAACGTTTAATTTTAGCTAATACAGGGTTGGTCGAAACTGAATGAGTGTTTTCTCAAAGTTTGAGAGTATGAGTTTTCTCAAACGGAGCAGCCAGTAATGTCTGTAATGAGCATTGTAATGAAATGCTACTGTATGGCACTTTATTATTTCCCACCCTGCCAGTGAAAACTGAATTTATTTTTGAAATCCCTAACTTTATGTCTTTAATTATTTTAAATATTGTAAACGATTAAAAAACAATCAAATTAAATTGAAATGGATAACCAGTGTATATCTTCCAAATTTACTTCATATTTAACGTAGCCTGTACCATAACATTGCACAGATTATTATCCCTGTATAGCAACGATATACCATGAATGTGACTTCATACTTGAGAAATGTCCTATATCCAGTCTCACAAAAAAAAGGGATTCCTCAAACATAATATACAGGGTGTCCAGAAACTCTACCGACAAACGAAGAGAGAAGATTCCTCAGATAATTTTAAGACAATTTAACCCAATTCGCTTAGTCCGAAAATGCTTCCTAAGGGAGCTAGAGCTCTTTGAAGATGGCGTCTTGTAATAAGTTTTTCTTAAATACCTCCAGAACGCCTCTATTTAAAAAAACAAAAATTGGTAAGCGTATTTATCTTCTAGAGATAACTCTATTACATTGATTGCGAATTTCTAGTACCGATCATAGGCGTCCGTTTTGGGTAGGGCAACGGTTATTTTATCGCCCAACTTTTTTGTCTTTACTTTTTAAGCATTTTTGACTCTGAATTATTAAATTGTAAGGTATTCTAGTACTAAAAGGTACTCTTGCTTTAAGTCGGTAGGGTACACCATTTTCTAGAAAAATCGATTTGAAAATTTTTCGTTTCGTATGAATTTAAAAAAAATTTTCAAAGAAAAAATTATTTAGAAAGACGAAAACTGGTACATTTATTTATATTCCAAAGATAAATCGATTTCACTAATTGCAAATTTCTAGTACGGGTCATAGGCGTCCGTTTTGGGTAGGTCAACAGTTATTTTATTGCATACCTTTTTTGTCTTTAATTTTAAAGAATTTTTGGCACTAGAATATTCAATTATAAGGTATTCGAGTACTAAAAGTTACTCTTGCTTCAAGTTGGTAAAATACATCGTTTCTTTTTGAAAATTTTTTTCAATATTTTTTCAAATTTCCAGAACGAAAAACTTTCAAATCGATTTTTCTAGAAAACGGTGCGTCCTACCGACTTAAAACAAGAGTACCTTTTAGTACTAGAATACCTCACTATTTAATAATCCAGTATCAAAAATGCTTAAAAGTTAAAGACAAAAAAGTTATGCGATAAAATAACCGTTGCCCTACCCAAAACGGACGCCTATGACCGGTACTAGAAATCTGCAATGGATGAAATCGATTCATTTCTGGAAAGTAAATATGCATACCAATTTTCGTTTTTCTAAATAGAAGCGTTCTGGAGGTATTTAAGAAAAACTAATTACATGACGCCATCTTCAAAGAGCTGGAGTGAATTGGGTTAAATTGTCTTTAAATTTTCTGAGGAATCTCCTGTCTTCGTTTGTCGGTAGAGTTTCTGGACACCCTGTATATGCAGACAAAATCAGCCAAAGTGATTTGCGATATCTAATTAAAGGCCGTACCAAGTTGGTTTTGTTGAATATAGCATGAAAGCACGACGATACTTTAGTGATAAGCGTATTTTTCGTAGTAGCTCTAGTATGTTGTTTTATATTATGTATTACCTATATTAAATTAGTTTTAGTATGTTTCGTTTATCTAAAAAAATGTAAAATTAACAAAAATTCTGTTTTTCTTGTAGTTGTTTTTTCGTATAGATATTGTTTTATATTGTAGTAAATTGAATTTAGTTTTAGTATGTTCCGTTTGTTTGTAGAATTATATTTAATTAGATTTGCTTTAATTACTAAAATAAATAAATTTTCAATTATATTTTATGTAGGTATTTGTGGAAAAGGAAACCTAGCATTAGCGGCCACATTTCTATAACGGCCAATTGTTTTCTATTTTTAGTGGCCGTTGTTGTCAGGTTTTACTGTACCAATAATATTTTATTAAATTATGAAATATTATTTAAATAAGAAATTTATAAACTTGATAAAAGAAAGTTTGCTTAGAATTTACTCCTCTATCTAATTATGGGGTTATTTTTAATAAAATAGTGTTCACCCATGAGAAGGGGTAACATGCACCCCCAGGATAAAAGCGCAAGTTGGTACCACATCATTTTTGTTTTTTGAGGTATCCTCTAACTACTTACCAATTTTCATGAAAATTGATGGAGGTTCAACGAAATCAGGGGTGAAAACCTTCAGTGACTGCCTTTTTGGGAATATAAAAGAATAATTTTTTTCGTGATTGTCGATTTGCTAATTTTCTGATTTTTGGTCGCTATAAGGTTTTAAAAATTAATAAAAATTATAAATCATGCACATAAATGTAAAAAACTATTTATTTTACTTAATTAAACGAAATTGCTTGAGCCAGAATGCTGAAATCTGCATTTTTATCATTAAAAAAAAAGGTGGATTTCACCCCTAAAATTCAGAAAGCGCAACTTGGTGCCATATCACTTTTGTTTTTTGAGGTATCCTCTAACTAATCAACAATTTTCATGAAAATCGATGAAGGTTCAAAAAAATCGTGGGTGAAAACATTCAGTGACTACACTTTCAGAAATATAGAAGAATAAGGTTTTCGTGATTTTCGACTTGTTAAGTTTCGGATTTTTGGTTGCTATAAGGTTTGAAAAATTAAAAAAAAATGTAATTCATGCAAATAAATATAAAAAAAATATTTATTTTTCTTAATTAAACGAGATTACTTGCGCCATAATGCGGAAATCTGCATTTTTTACAATTTAAAAAGTAGGGGTGTATTGCACCCCTAAAATGCAAAAGCGCAAGTTGATGCTATAAAACTTTTATTGCTTGAGGTATCCTCTAACTACTTACCGATATTCATGAAACTCGATGAAGGCTCAACGAAATAGGAAGTGGAAACTTACAGTGACTGCACTTTCAGAAATCTAAAAAATAATTTTTAAAAAAGGGGTGTATTTCACCCCTAAAATGCAAAAAGCGCAAGTTGGCACTATGTCACCTTTGTTCCTTGAGGTATTCTTTAACCACTCACCAATTTTTATGAAAATTGATGGAGGTTCAACGAAATCTGAGGTAATAACTCATATCCACCTTCATTGACTCCACTATGTAGAAGGCTGCATTATTTGTCTGTCTGACATTTCTCTGTACAAATTATTCTTTGAAAGCACATGGTCTCTGACTTTCTGTTTGCCTCGTGTGTTTGAAATTAAAATTTATATTAACTATGGAGTGTTTTTGTGTTTATTTTTGAGTGTGAACAGTTTAAATTTTAAGCCATCAAATGAAAAAGTGAAACAATTCAACGGAACATTTTTGAGTGATTGTCGAACATTTTACAAAGTTCGTATTTACAAAATTCTATTGGATATTATTCTTCGTGCTATAATGCTTTTTGAGTTAAAAATGGCTTCATTGAAGAGGGGTACCTAAATAAATTATTTATTAAAATTGTATATCGTAATTTTTCTGAAATTTCTACAAATGAAATATACAGGGTGTAACGAAAATACAGGTCATAAATTTAATCACATATTCTGGGACCAAAAATAGTTTGATTGAACCTAACTTACCTTAGTACAAATGTGCATATAAAAAAAGTTACAACCCTTTGAAGTTACAAAATGAAAATCGATTTTTTCCAATATATCGAAAACTAATATAGATTTTTTATTGAAAATGGACATATATCATTCTTATGACAGTAGCATCTTAAGAAAAAATTATAGTGAAATTTGGTCACCCTATAAAAATTTTATGGGGGTCTAGTTCCTTTAAACCCCCCAAACTTTTGTGTACGTTCCAATTAAATTATTATTGTAGTACCATTACTTAAACACGATATTTTTAAAACTTTTTTGGCTCTTTGTACTTTTTTGAAAAGTCAATTTTTATCGAGATATTTTGAATATTTGTCAAATCCACCACATATTTGTATATGGTTAAGTACGATTATGGAGACTTGGTAATAATATGAAAATTTATGTATGATTTAAATTTTTAGGTATATTTTGAACCGTATTAAAAAAGGAGCCATATCTCGATAAAAGGTGCCTTCTCGAAAAAATACAAAGAGGCAAAAAAGTTTTAAAAACACTGTGTTTAACTAATGGTACCGCAGCAATATTTTAATTGGAACGTACACAAACATTTCGGGGGTTTAAAAGAACAAAATCCCCATAAAATTTTTAAGTAAACATATTAAAATATAAGCCTTAACTCGATAAAAACTGCCTTATTGAAAAAATACTAAGAGGCAAAAAAGTTTTAATGATATTAAATTTAACTAATGGTACCACAATAATAATTAAATTGAGACGTACACAAAAGTTTGGGGGGTTTAAGGGAACAAAACCCCCATAAAATTTTTATGGGGTGCACAAATTTCACTATAATTTTTCCTTAAAATGCTCCTGCCATAAGAATGCCACATATCCATTTTCAATAAAAAATATCTAATAGTTTTCGATATATTCGTAAAAATAGATTTTCATTTTGTAACTTCAAAGGGCTATAACTTTTTTTATGTGCATATTTGTACTAAGGTAAGTTAGGTTCATTCGAACTATTTTTGGTCCCAGAATATGTGATTTAATTTATGACCTGTATTTTTGTTACACCCTGTATAATGTAATATGTCACATGGCTAGAAATAATTAGCTGCCAAAATAAATCGATTAGTTTAAATTTGAAGTTACGATTGCAATTTATTATGAATTATTGTCAAAAGTGACATTCTTAAATGGCAATGTATTCATAGACATATTATTAAGGGTAGACAGGGAATACAGAGCCAACAGTCTGTCGGTGGTCTATCTATCTCTTTTATCCAAGCGATTCCGCGCATGTGACAGACAAAGATGGCATAATATTGGCGTTACACCTCGATGCACAGAGTGGCCCATACTTTGCCTAATCTACTAGTTAGAATGTATTGCAGTAAGGTAACTACGGTGTCAGAAAGTTGGTCGAGAACACTTCGTCGACGGAAAATTAGTCGACAACATTTGGTCGACCAACAGTTGGTCGAATGGACAATTCATCGAATGAACATTCGATCGAATGGATTTTTCGTCGACAAAAACCCAAAGGCAATAATACATGGCGGAAACACACCAATATATAAAATTAGTTTCTTTGTAGTATATCAAAAAAAAATTATTTTATAGATTGCCAGTCCTAAGCCTTGGATAAAGTGTGAAGGGAAGTATATTTTCACGATTTCTTTACTTTTTTATTGATTTTGACTGAAAATTGCAGTTAAAAAGATTGTACGGGAATGCCTTGATTCCCTAACAATTTACTTATCTCTCGCATATTTCGTCTTGTCCGCAAGTGCCCCCAAATTTGACTCCGAAAATGCTCCGTTCGCAAGTGCGAAGACACCAGAAAGAAGAACGGTACAACATCACTAATGAAATATCGGTTTACATTTGCTGTCTACTCTGCTGTTTTCATTAAATTTAAAAATAATTAAGATTTAGAAAAAAAATTACAAAACCCCCCAAAAAAATTAATTTAGGTATGTATAATACAATATTCCAGTTAAAAAAATAAAAACCAATAATCCGTCGTTTGTCAACATTAATTCCTTTATCCACAAGATCAATAACAGTGTGTACAGACGAATTGTACATTCGATGAATTGTGCATTCGACCAACTGTTTGTCGACCAAATGTTGTCGACTAATTTTCCGTCGACGAAGTGTTCTCGACCAACTTTCCTAGACCCAGGTAACTAAATGATGTTGAGATAAATCGAAAGGTATCGATTGTAATTGATTGTAGGTACTTTTGACATAGAATAATCACCCATTATTAAAATTTCAAAAATTATTTTTTTAAATTGTCCGACTACGAAATCTACCCCTTAATTTTTTCCGACAACAGTCATTCTTTGTAAGGAATAATTTACTTAATTAAATTTCGTTTTTGTCGGAAAGCTATTTATCACCAGCATTTTTGTCTATATCTTACATGTTTAGAATGTCGGACTACGAAAACAATGTCGGACAAATCTTCCAATTGATTTTTTAACTTTTCATTAAACTCTCATGCAAAAATCAGACTGCTATTTATCACCAACATAATTCATGTGATGTGACATCTTCTACGTGTCGGACTCGTTAAAATGCCCAACATTTTTGTCGGATAAACATCTTTTCATATACAGTCGGAAAAATGAAAGAATACCCATGAACGAACATATAAAACACGCTGTATTTTCCTGTCACCGTGTCACAAAGAAAATTGCCCAGCGCAAGTACATGTAATAATAATTATACGTGTACTTGCGCTGGCCAATTTTTTGTATGACACGGTGACAGGAAAATACAGTGTGTTTTATATGTTCGTTCATGGGTATTCTTTCATTTTTCCTACTGTATTATATAACGTTGGTTATTCAATAAACTTAAAAACAACTTGCTATTTTTCACAATCATAAACTTGTCAGGACGACACGTTTATCATGCTCCACAATTAAAACTTCCCCTGTTCCAGTGTTCCCGTGCATCAAAGTCTGTCTGACTAGACACCGTTAAGCTATTAACAAATTTTCAGCTTGCTATTAATCAACTTTTCTTTCTTATGCGGGATCCAGGTCTATAAGTCTGCGTCAGCTAAGCACTGAGTAACCAGCACAACAATCATGAAAAGGGAGAAACGATAGATCTTATAGGTTGCATGACTTCTTACTTAAAAGTTATAAAATTTGAGTAGTTAAATTATTTGTTTTAATACTATATTGTCTTCTTGTTGCAGAAAGTAGCCAACAGTTGGGGTGCCAACTGGGGAGAAGACGGATATTTCAGAATCGTAAGAGGAACCAACGAATGTGAAATTGAGTCGTTTGTTATCGCTTCCTGGCCACACGTATCTAGAAAGATTTTATTGTCAAACGAATTGGGAACAAACTCAGTATATTAAGCAAAAATATGTTGTAGACCGTTTTAATATCTCATGACGAATATCATCACAACGATGTTTGCATTCATGTTTTTATTGTACACCAAAAATCTTTGTAAATTCCGTGAGATTCATAAACTGATCTACTTTTATTCAAGCTTTACTGTTATTTGTGAAAATTTATACTTACCAAATATTTTTAGTGTTACTAAAATGCCATACAAACCATTATAACAAAGTACTTAAGCAACGATGGTGAAATTGTTTTATTTCATTCATTACTTTTATTATAAGATTTATAAGTTCGTAGTACCTAATGTATTTGTCAAAAAATTGTTATGCCAAAAGATCTTACAGCTCGTACTGTTACACAGTATTGTGATTTTTGACAGTTTGTTCGAATATTAGGATTAGGTTTCTTATCTGATTTTTGTATGTAGTGTCATTTTGTATTATTAATAAATGCTATAAGCGTCATTAGATGTTTAACTATTCCAATTTAGTGTTAAGAGAGGTTACATAAAAAGGTAAAAGAGTTTACATCGACTACTTACCAAGAGAACAACTTATCACACCCTGCTGAACACGGATGGCAAGCTGCTAGAATCAGCGGAAGATAAACTGAAGGAATACTATATCAAAATTCTCTTTAACGGAATACAAGAAGAACCAAGAAGATTGCAAAATAACAACAAAGGACCAGCTATACAGAAAACTAAAATTATAAATACAATTAATCAATTCAAAACAAATAAAAGGCCAGGTCCCGATGGAATATACTCAGAAACGTTAAAATTAAGCAGCGAAGAAAATATCAAAGTATTTGTCCCTTTATTAAATCGCATTTATGATACAGGAAAAATACCCCAACTGGCCAGAGTTACTACCACTACCAAAAAGCCAAACACACAACACTGCGACGAGTTCCATCTGATATACCTTCTGAGTCATGCAGTAAAAGTACATTAAAAGTCGTACATAATCGAATCTATAGAGTGTGCTAAACAATCATCGGAGACGATCAGTTTGGATTCAGAGCCGGCATGGAAACGAGAGAAGCCCTCTTCTGTTTAGTAGTTTTCACCCCAAAATGCTACGACTAAGAGAAAGGTACATTATATGCTTTATAAACGTCGAAAGAGCATTTGATAGAGTAAGACACGACCTATTATTAAAACGTTTGCAAGAAGTCGGTTTAGATGGAAAAGACGTCAAATTACTAAAAAGCTTCTACTGGAACCAAAATTCCAGAGCTGGGATCAAAGGTTTGACATCCACATCCGCAGCAAACACGTTTGCTGTCAAGCGGAAACTGATTGCCAACGTTTGCATTGGGTGAACGCGACCAATGATGTGTTCTGTCACCCTTGCTGTTTAATTTGCACTCTTAGTTTCTATTTAAAGAGGCACTGGAGGATTCAAAGGATGGAGTCAAGGTGAATGGCTTAAATATCAACAGCATCAGACACGCCGATGATACGGGTTTACAACGACTCATCGACAAGACCAACTTTACTTGTGAGCAATTTGTTATGAAAATAAAAATAAAAAACCAAAATGATATCCAAACGTACCTCAACCTTGCACAATAGGCACATTTTAGAACAGGTCAGTAGATTTAAGTAAGTTCCTTTGATGTTGGTTCGATAGGAGCCTAAATCCTGATCTAGAAATAAGATCAAAAATAGAACAGACCAGAAAATCTTTCGAAAAAGTCAAAAAATTGCTTTGTGATTCTCGAATAAAACTCGAAATTCGACTACCTACGTTTATCAAAATGCTACGTCTGGTCGGCTTTCCCTAAGCAGTTGAGACATGGACCCTCAAAACATCAACCGTAAATAAACTGGAGGCCTTTGAAATGTGGATCTACCGGAGAATTCTAAAATTTCATGCACATCTCATACTTCAAACTAAGAAGTGCTGCATAAGATAGGCAAGGAAAGAGAACTTTTCAACACAGTGAAAGTTGGAAAAACATCATACCTAGGCCATATACTGAGAAATAATAAGCACCAATATGCTCAACTTATAATAAAAGGAAAGGTAGAATAAAGAGAGGACTAGGAAGGAAAAGTCTATCGTGACTATAGTACATTCTTTCACGGTTTTTGCTGTAAATTTCAAAGAATCGCTTGGATTAACATGAAATTTGGCATACTTATAGCTAACATGTCAAAGAAAAAAAGTGATATGGTGCCGATGTATGCTTTTGCCCTGGGGGTGAATTTCACCCCATCTCGGTGGTGAAAAAATATATGTCCAAGATAAGTCCCGAAGTGGATAAACTGACTAATTTTAAGCAGTTTTGGTTCTATAGAGGTTTTTCACCAAATCAACACTTTTCGAGTTATTTGCAAGTGAATATGTTCGTTTTCAACAAAAACAACCACGATTTTAGACGGTTTTTCGCAAATAACTCAAAACGTAAGCATTTTGTCGAAAAAAATATTCTTAGCAAAATTATAGCTTATAAAAAATTGAAAAAAAAAAAACGATGTATATATTAGGTCTCTATACCTAGCAAAAGCAGAGTTATAGATAATGAAAAATAGGTTTATTCGAAAAATTCCAAATAGAATAATTCAATGTGAAATATTTAAACAATGAAACACTCTTGGGGAAAACACATTACAACTGGTTTAAAGTGTTTAAAAAAAGCTTTATTTCTGTTTTTACAAAAAAAAATTTTAGCATCAAATGTAAGCAAGTTACGCTCAAAATAAAGTTGGTCCCTTTTGTTTTGGCAAAAAAAATCAGGAAGATCACCTCCCAATTAGCAACTTAAATGAAATTAATCGTTACCGCTTTACAAGTTACTTTACTTATGTTGTGTTTATATGATCTGTAAGTTTTATTTATTCAAAGTGCTTGTTTTAAAAAAAAATTGGTTTTAAAGTATAATTTTGAAAAATTTTAATTTTGAAAAAAATGTGGTTTTTCAAAATATCTTAAAAATTGTTAGAGATACCAAAAACCTCAAACAATAAAAAAAGTTGGCTTTACTTTTCTGAATATTTTGTATTTTTTTTTGTTTTTCTGTAAGACAAAAATTGGTTAAGATTCGTTGTTTCTAAATTTGCATACACTCGTGATAAGTGACTTGTTCAAGCCCTTTTAACTACAGCTTTTTCAAAAATAAGGACTTTGGACCGATGAAACTTACAAATCATATGATCAATACATACGCGAGTAAAAAACTTGTGAAGTGGTAACAATAAAATTAAGTTCATTTGACATGCTAATTAGGGGGTGATTTTCCCGATTTCTTACAAAAACAGGGGGCCACTTTATTTTGAGCGTAACTTGTTTACTTTTGATGCTAAATTTTTTTTTTTTAAATCAAAAACTTTTTAAACATTTTTTTTTTGGTTATAGCACGTTAAAATATTCGATTTGGAATTTGACGAATATGAACCTATTTTTCATTAGCTATAACGCTGCTTCTACTAGGTATAGTGACCTACTCTATACACCATGATTTTCACTTTTTTACGTGCTATATTTTTGAATTTTTTTCGACCAAATACTTACTTTTTGGGATATTTGCGAAAAACCGTCTGAAAACGTGGTTATTTTATACAAAAATTAACATATTCACTCGAAAATAACTCGAAAAGTATTAACTTGGTGAAAAAACCTTATAGAACAAAAGTTACTTAGAATTAGTAATTTTATCCATTTCCGGACTTATTTTATTTCGAACATATATTTTTCACCCCCAAAAGGGGTTGAAACTCACCCCTAGGGCAAAAGCACACATCGGCAAAATATCACTTTTTTTCTTTGACTTGTTAGCTATGTGTATGGCAAATTTCAAGTCAATCCAAGCGGTACTTTAAAATTTAGAGGTTTTGCAATATTTTACCTTTAAAGAACGTACTACTAAGAAACATCCGACAAAGGACAGAGCTGAATTTTGAAAAGCTAATAAGAACAGCTGAAGACAGACAAGAGTTTGCAATTGTAGTAGTCAACCTCCATTGAGGAGAGGGCACTTTAAGAAGAAGTGTGCAGAGAACATACAACTCGTCAAGACCAGGAATACCTTTCGACATTTTGCCTATCGACGCAGAGAGCAGACAGAGAGAGTATTCAGAGAGAAAGAGCACATGACAGGGCTCGAATGCTTGAAAACGGTACAGTGTTCCTGAAAAGTTTAATATTTTGATTTGTTAAAACTCAAGCGGCATTTATTTTGAAACACAATTCACTTCTTACCATGTTGGCATAATCTAACAACCCTTGAAGGCCCTGCATGCTACCACAGACGATGATGGTGACCTCAATTTCGATTTTAATTCCAAAGTCTTTACCTCGCAAAGCATATTTGAAGTACCCTTGTTGAGCTGCCCCCCCCCCACTTGTAAAAATTAAAAAACAAGTAGCGCTGATTTATGAGCTCTTTATGAGCTTTCATATTCCGGAAATTAAAAATTTTGAGCTCGTTGCACTGGGCAGGAATTTAATATTTTACTGGAAGGGGTCACTACTTAAAAATAGTGATATTGAATTGATCTTTGCGGCAGAATTACGAGCTATTTATGAACTCTTGAAGTGATATAGTTTCGATTTTTGAGCTCATCCCCTTCACCCCCAAACAAACCTTTAATTGATTTAACTTAAGACGCAACAGTAGCTCGCAAATACGCGGTCCAAGATTGCGGCTGTAATTTTGATTATTTTGTCGAGATATTTGGCACACATATTTTCTTAATAAAATAAAGAATGGCGGTACAGAGCCCAATTTGAGAAATATGTTAGTGTGTGGAAATTACTCTATAACTACATAAAATATTGCAAAAAGGAGCCTATACCGCCATTAAGAAGAACAAAAAATACACTTTCTTCAAAAAAAATTTTTATCCCGTGCCTAGATTTTGTGCCACATTGGATCTATTAAAAATCGATTTTCTATAACAAGAAATCAAACGTGACTGACTCGGCAACATTTAGCGCGCCAATGAGTATAAAAATTATTGTTTCTGATAGTATAATGTCACTGTCAGTGTCGAATTACGGATGCACTGTTGCCTCACTGTTGAAAGTTCGCAGAACTTTCGAAAAACAAAAATATTGATGACGTGCTACTGTTTACTCTTAAGAAAAAATGCTGAGAAAAATTAAAATATATCGTATCGCTTATAAACTTACGTGCATAGAAATGTGCCCTTTTAAAAATTTGGTCATTTTTGATGTCTCGTATTTCCTAAACCTGTTGGTCGATTTAAGCGATTTTTTAATATGTTATAGCCTGATTCTTTAACAATACCGATGTAATAATATTGTTGCTAAACATGGTAAATTTTCATTGTATACCGGGTGAACGAATAAAACTGTGTTTTATTCTCAAAGTTAGCATCACTCCGTGGAATATTATAGCATTTATAAAATACTGAAATTAAAACCCAACTATAGCTTCAAGTTTTCTTAACATTCTGTTTTTTGATTCATTCGTTTATGTTAGATAATAAAAAAGTTAGGTACTTTAACAACTAGACATGTTCTTCATCAATACACGGTGCTTCTAAATAAGTGCGACAAACTCTAAGGGGTAATTCTGCATAAAAAAATAATGACAGTTTGTTTTATAAACGTATGCTTGCACATGTTTCATTTCCGAGATACGGGATGTTGAATTTTTTCTTACAAACTGACGATTTATTTATTGCTCTTAAAACAGTTGATATATGCAAATAAAATTTGGTAGGTTTTAAGACATAGTTATTGCGGATTTCTTGGCATAAGACTAAGAATTTTATATTCACCATTGGCGTGCATACGGATATAAACATTTTAGATACATCCCGTATTTACGCCAATGGTGAATATAAAATTCTTAATTTTATGTCAAAAAATCCGCAATAACTATCTCTTAAAACCTACCAAATTTCATTTGCCTATCTCAACTGGTTTTAGAGCAATAAATAAATCGTCAGTTTGTAAGAAAAAATTCAACATCCCTTATCTCGGAAACGAAACATTTGCAAACATACGTTTATAAAGCAAACTGTTATTATTTTTTCATGCAGAATTACCCTTAAAGTTTGTCGCATTCATTTAGAAACACCGTGTATTGATGAAGAACATGTCTAGTTGTTAAAGTACCTAAGTTTTTTATTATCCAACATAAATGAGTGATTAAAAAAACAGAATGTTAAACTTGAGGCTATAGTTGGGTTTTAATTTCAGTATTTTATAAATGCTAGAATATTCCACAGCGTGATGCGACCTTTGAGAAAAAAACACAGTTTGATTCGTACACCCGGTATAGAATGAAAATTTACCGATTTAGCAGCAATATTATTACAGGCTATAACATATTAAAAAAATTACTTTAATCGGCTAACAGGTTTAGGAAATACGAGACATCAACAATGACCAAACTTTTAAGTGGGCCGATTTCTATGAACGTAAATTTCAAATTCTAAGGATAAACTTTTAAATCACGCGCATTTCGATTATTGAGCTACAACTCCTTTGCAAAAAACCACCCCATCTTCCCGGCTTAAGAGGATCGGTACGTATTTTCGGCTGCAATGCTACTCAAAAGGAGATTCATTTTTTTCGAATCCTGAGAAAACTAATAAGTATTTTTGAAAAATTTAAACGTAGAATGAAAATTACGTTATTAGCTAGGGCCGAAAGTCCCTGAGAACTTCTATAATGTTTATTTTAATAAGTTACAGGGGTGAAAAACTAAGAGAAAATTTAGTGTGATTTTTAATTTCAAATTTCTCACTCAAAATAAACTTCTTATTTATTCTAAGGGACTCTCTGACCTCGGTAATAATTTAGTCTTTCATTCTGCGTTTAAATTTTTCAAAAATATTTATTAGTTTTTTCAGGATTCGAAAAAAATGAACACAATGCCGTTGTAATATTTTCCAAATCTGTTTTTGTCTTACAACGCACTCAGCCGAATATAATATTGTCAGCATATATATTGTCAGTCAGATACTGACAATCAGTGACAATTTTAAATATTTGACATTGCATCGGGAATATTTTGAGAAATTGATTAAATATTATTGATATATAGTGTATTTGATAAATAATTGATTTAAGACGTGAACTTAATAAAAAGTTATTTATTGTGTATTATTTTTGGGAGGTCCAAGCAGAGAATACATCAGATATGTCCTGTGATCCAAGTATTTTGTTGTTAGAGATGTTCAAAATTGTAAGCGTTCCATAATAACAATATATTATTAAAAAATCACTTTAACACTTTTCCTCTTTTCTCGATTGATTATTAGTTTTTGTTGTACAAATAAATTATTACAATCACTGAAAACATAGTTAGTGAAAAAATTATCACATTTATTAACTGAATTAATAATTTGCAATTATAAAAATCTTCTCGGCTACCTTCAACATGTAGCGTTTACACAGGTGAACTATATAGTATTCTGTTGGCATTTCAATGCATCTCCCATCAAAACAGACATGTTGCCATTTGTACGGATTCCCTTTCATCTATCCATTCAATCAATACAATTTTTACTGACCTTCCATTGGTTCAAAACATTCATGACATCTTCCAAAATCTCTCTGCTCAAGATGTAACAGTCTTTCTCATATGGCTACCTTCTCATACTGGAATTACTGGTAATGAAACAGCAGATCATTTTGCCAAAGAAGCTACCAACCTCAATACCGGAATAACTACAATTCAACTAGCTAGCGATCTCAAACTCGTTTTCAAAAAGTCAGTAAATGATGCCTGGCAAAACTTATGGCAACAAAGTAAAACAACTCTTCACGAACTCCAACCATATATTGGTCATTTCTCCTTGGACTTTCTAACTAGAAGAGAAGCATCGATTATTAGAAGACTCCGAATTAACCACACCAAACTTACCCATGGTTTCTTGATGTCCTCAGAAACTCGTCCAACTTGCCTCGATTGCAATGTTTTCCTGACTGTGAAACACGTCCTGACCGAATGTAACTCTTTCACCAACCTGTATACATTACTTGATATGAAACCTACTGTTAAAGAAATGCTCAACAGCCCTACAGAGATCATGAAAACTATATCGTTTTTAAAAACTACTCAGCTATACAAGAAGATTTAATACCATAGTCATTAGTTAAAGTTATATAATTATTATATGTTTTCGTTATTTAATTATGTATTTAATGTTAGTGTTCTTGTACCAATGGCCATAGTTGTCGAGGTACTTTATGTAAATAAAAAAAAATTATAAAAATAACAGTTATCCAAGAACATTCAAAAGCCATCTCTTTAAATTAATTATGACATTTTCAAACATTCTAGTAATGTTTACATATTCATACCAGTGTGAATTTTACTTCACGTAATTTGCCGTGTGAAGACAGAAAAAGTAGGGATAAACGTAAAATATTTGCGAATTATGTACCCATAGCCTTAAGAGAGAGTTGTACTTTAAAATGAATTATTTGGCGACTACATATCGTTTAATAATTTATGAGCTCGCAAAATACGCGCATTTCAATTATTATTAAATTGCAATTTCCTTTCTATAGTGCAGTCACTGAAAGTAAAAATCAACTATGACCCTCGATTTCGGTGAACTTCCATTCATTTTCTGCAACTTGGTGAGTGGATAGAGGATACCTCAAGAAACAAAAGTAACATGGTGCCAACTTGCGCTTTTAGCCTGGGGTAGATGTCACCCCTTCTCGTGGGTAAAAATTACTTTATTAAAGATCAAATATTTTAATTTTCGTGAAAAAAATGCATACTTTAAAGCTATTTTTTCATAAATATAAATAACTCAAAAACTGTAAGTTTTTACAAAAAAGTTTTCATTACCAAAATTGAAGCTAATAAAAAATATAATAAATTCCTTACTTAAAAAACCATTTAATATTAATTTAATAGTTATTTATGATATAAGTGTTAAAAGCACACGTTTAAGGCACGCATGTGAAAGTTTGCAGAATGAGCGAAGCGAGTTGTGCAATTCACATGAGTGCCTTAAAAATGTACTTTTTAACACGAATATCATACAATATTTTTTCTACAAACGTAATTACAGGACAATATCTACAAACATTTTACTTGAACTTGATTGACATTCCATTTTTATATTTTTTGACATTACATCAAAATTGCCTATAAGTACGGTCAATACGAACTGCATTGCCTTAAAAATTTTAAAGCACTAGTGCCTTAAAGTAGCATTTTTAACGCTCTATGGAGTGCTAAAAATTGTATTTTTAACACAGTTGTAGAAAAAGTAAATTATAGGTATGTAATTGAATGTCTATTTTTTTCTGCGGGTACTCAAATCTAAGGATCCAAGCTTAAATAACGGGAAAACCATGCATTTTATAACATAGATACACTTACTAAATACTTGTCAAAGTACTTAGAAATACCTGTCAAATAAGCTCCAGAAGAAGTTAATAGCATCAAAATTTATACTCCAAAAATTTTTCCAAAAAATTATTGTTTTTTCTTTTAATAACTGTTAATTTTTAAGATATCAGGCACATCCAACTATTTGAAAGGTAATTTTAAGAGCTATAAGACATTTAATCTTTCATTTCTTATTTTTATGTAATTGAAGTGTTAAAATAAATCTGTTGTGATATGAAACAGTTATTTAGACTTTAAATTAAAGTTATTAATTACAATAAAACAAACTAAATAATAGTGTTTTTAAGAAGAAATCTGCGCCTTTTGTCGAAGTGGGCAAAATTTCTTCATACGCGAAATTTACAAACTATTGTAGTTTAAGTGCGGTAAATTAAAAACTCATTAAGTGCTTAACTACTACTTGGACAGAAACTTCTTTTTGTGGACCACTCGATTCAGGTCGGTAAGTGGTTATTTTAAATAATATAATTTAAGAATTACATTTATCGAAAATGTTGATTAAAGTTAAATTCAAAACAAATACAGGTTAACCGTGTTTGGATAAAGAATAAAATATAAATATGGCTGCAGGAGGAATGCAACCGACTACAATAAACGAAGCGTTTTTAATGCAACAAAATAATAATTTATTTCAAGAAAATTGTCAACGTTCCCAAAACGAACAATTATTATATACAGAATGGGTAAAAGTCAGCAATGAAAAAGATCAATTACATAGTATGATCACGCAAATGCAAACACATATAAGTATGCTAGAAAATCAAATCAAACAGATTTGCAATCAATCAAATAATAACGCTAAAAATACTGAGGCAACGCCTCCTCCCAGGCAAGAATACGAGACTGATGAAGAGGAACTGGCTAAAGAAACAGAATGGGTAAGGGTAAGAAACAGGCAAAAAAAAAGGAAAATAATGAATACCTCATTTTCTCCACCTACTCCTACAAAAAATGAAGAAATAACCAATAGGCTTGAACCAAAACAAAAAAAAGTCCAACCTCCACCACCAATAATAGTGGAAGGAATTAAAGAATATAATAAATTTATCGAACTGCTCACAAAGGAAATAGGTATAAATAAATTTATAATCCAAATGGTAAATAAAGAGAACTTCAAAATTAAAGCCAACGATGAGGATACGTATCGTGGCGTGACAAAAATACTACGAGAGCAAACACCACACAGTTGGTTCACATACGAAGATAAAAGAACCCGACCAATTAAGGTAATAGTCAAATATCTCCCGCATTCGTGCAAACCAGACAGCATAATTGAAGAATTGGTAAGGAGAGGTTTTAAAGCAGTGAATGCTATAAATAAAATTAAGTGGCGTACCAAGGAACCACTTGACATGTTCATAGTGACTTTTGACAATAGCGAAGATATAAATAAAATACATAGTATACAGCATATACTACAATGTAAAGTCGAAATCCAACCATTTAAATCCTCCAAATTAATATCTCAATGCAAAAATTGCCAGGCATATGGGCATACCCAAAAATTTTGCGCCAGACAAGCGAGATGTGTCAAATGCACAGGGAAGCATCATACTAAGGAGTGTACCAAATCAAAAGATGTCAAACCTAAATGCGTACACTGTGGACAAGAGCATCCAGCTAACTATCGTGGCTGTAAAGTGGCTATTGAATTACAAAACATGAGGAATAGAGCAATAGATAAAAAAAGGGGGGTTAATAAACATCCTTCAGTAAGCAGGCAAGTTAACGAAAATCTAACATTTGCCAATGCAGTAAACAACGAAAAGGAAAGTGGCAAAAAGGAGGAACGAACTAATAATATCGAACAAAGTCTGCAACTCATATTAGCGAAGCTAGAAAATCAAGAACAAATCATAACAACACTGGATGAGAGGCTAAAAAGATTAGAATATAGTGCCAAAGGAGCTATACCTAAATCGAAACAATATTAATTCAATTAAGGTACTAGTGTGGAACGCAAACGGACTCCTGAACCACCAGCAGGAGCTTCAATTAGTTCTACAGACAGAAAATATAGATGTATGCCTCATCTCAGAGACACATTTTACTAAACACTCATTTATCAAATTTCACGGTTATAGAGTCTATCATGCGATTCATCCTGATAATAATGCAAAAGGAGGAAGTGCAGTGATAATTAAAGAAAATTTACAACATTACGAAGAAGCCAACTACGTAACAGAAAAAGTGCAGTTAACTGCAGTAACACTTAGAACTCTTAGATACCCACTGATAGTGGCAGCAATCTATAGTCCTCCGAAACATGCAATAAGTAAGGAGGAATATATTGATCTCTTTACCGAGCTGGGAAATAGATTTATAGTAGGAGGCGATTATAATGCTAAAAATACCCACTGGGGCTCAAGGTTAACCACAACAAAAGGCAGAGAACTTTTAAAAGCTGTGAATGAATACGGAGCCATAACCTTGTCAACAGGGAAGCCAACTTATTGGCCTACTGACCCCAACAAGATACCTGACCTAATTGATTTTTTCATAACCAAAAATATATCGCAAAACTACCTGAAAATAGATGAATGTCATAAGTTATGTTCTGACCATACAACAATAACACTAACACTAAGCGAAAACATAATATATAAAGAAAATAACCCTTCGCTAACTAATAAGTACACCGACTGGATAAGCTTCAGACAAATGCTAGAAGAAACAATTAATTTAAACGTTTCTCTTAGAACCGTAAAAGACATTGAAAAAGAAGTTGACCAATTCAATAAAGACATCCAAAGAATATCTTGGGAATGTACTCCAGACATCAAAAGACGCCTAAAAGGATGCAACTACCCGGCAGAAATTAGAACGCTGGTATACGAAAAACGGAAAGCAAGACGAAAATGGTTCCAAAGTAGAGCTCCTCAAGATAAAACATTTGTAAATAATCTCACCCAACAACTAAAAAGAGAGATAAAAGAATTTAAAGAAGAATCCATTAGGACATACTTAAACAACCTAACGAATGAAAGATCCACAGAATACTCACTATGGAAGGCAACCAATGGATTAAAAAGACCAATGATGCAAATACCACCCATAAAAAAGAAGACGGCACTTGGGCTAGAAGCAGCGAACAAAAAGCAGAATGCTTTGCTACACATCTAGAAAAAATATTTCAACCGCATCAACAACAACAAGAAGAAGAAGCATTACAGAGCAACCATTTGCAAGAAGAAGAGAACATAATGCCAGTAACTGTAGAAGAAGTAATAAAAGAAATCAAGTATAATTTAAACCCGAGAAAAGCTCCTGGCTTTGATTTAATAACAGGACAAATATTAAAACAGCTCCCAAGAAAAGCAATTGTCAAGTTGACCTATTTAATTAATGCTGCGATCAGATTAAAATATATTCCTTCATTGTGGAAAGTGGCGGAAATAATAATGATACCAAAACCAGGCAAACCACCACATATAACCTCTTCCTATAGACCAATATCACTGCTACCCACAATGTCTAAATTATTTGAAAAACTTCTCCTCAGAAGATTGCAACCAATTATAGTAAACAAAAAATTAATTCCAAATCACCAGTTTGGTTTTAGGCAAAAACACTCAACTATAGACCAACTCCACAGAGTCACCGATATTATAGAAAATGCACTAGAGGAAAGAAAAGTTTGTTCAGCTTTATTCTTAGATGTTGCCCAGGCATTTGACAGAGTTTGGCATGAAGGACTATTTCATAAATTAGAGACTATCCTTCCAAAATCATACGCAGACATAATTAAATCGTACTTAACTGATAGATATTTCAGAATCAAGCAAGATGATGCTTATTCTGAACTTAAAGAAATAAAAGCCGGAGTCCCCCAGGGTAGCGTATTGGGCCCGGTCCTATATCTCCTTTATACATGTGATCTACCAGAATTCATAACTACTGTTTAGCTACCTTTGCCGACGACACCGCCATATTAGCAGTAGGTAAAGATAACGTCGAAACAGCCAATAAACTACAAAATGCGATAAGCAAATTCCAAAAATGGATTACATTGAATGAAAGCAAATCAGTACATGTTGATTTCACTAATAAAAAAATTCTGTACGCACCAATAAAAATTAATGGACAAGACATTCCGTATGCCAACACAGCCAAATACCTGGGCTTAACCCTAGACACGAAGCTTCGCTGGAAAGCCCATGTAAAGAAAAAGAAGGAAGAATTAAATATTAAATATAAAAAATTGTACTGGCTACTGGGAAGATACTCAGGGTTGTCAACGTATAACAAGATGCTAATCTACAAACAAGTTATAAAACCAGTATGGACGTATGGTATCCAACTGTGGGGATGTACAAAAAAGACAAACTTGAAAATAATACAAACTTTTCAAAACAAAGTATTAAGGGGCATAGTTAACGCACCCTGGTACATCCGTAATGACGATATCCACAAGGATCTACGAATGGAGCCCGTCGACAAAGAAATCCGAAAACACGCAGAAAGTCATGAAAAAAGACTTCTTCTCCACGAAAATATTGAGGCCATCCAGCTCCTGGACAACTCAAACCAGAAAAGAAGACTGAAGAGGACCAAACCTCACGAGTTGGTGTAGTGTGCGACAAAGCTAATAGCGGAGCATTGCGCGACTAGTGTGCAAGCAACGTGTTGGTGTAGTGCGTGATAAAGTGAAAAGCAGAGCTTTGTGTGATAGTGCGCAATCAAAAAGTGCGCCAGTAATAATAATAATAAAGACAACTAAGAAGACATCAAAGGGTGACTCTTAGATATTAAGTAGTTAGTAAGATAGGATAGATAAAAAGTTACTCATTGGTCAAAGACCAGATTGTAGCACTTAGCAAATAAAAAAAAAAAAAAAAAATTCTTGTTTTTATTAGGATAATAGGTTAAAGAGATCCAGTTACATTGTTATCGCAGTAAAATTTAGGCTTAAACGTTTCTATCTTGGTTCATACAGAAATAAAAACAAGTAAAATCTTTGCTAATAAAAAAAAACTCAAATTTACAGTGTGTCTGCGTAATTTGGAACCATATTTTTTATTATCAATTTTACGAAAAAAGGTTATTCTTCATAAAGTGCTCTGCATGGTCTAAAACCTAAGATTCGATCATTAGATTATGTACCGATGAAATGACTGATGGCAATGAATTAAGTTTGTTAGTAAAATTTGTACAATGTATATGTTACAGTTCAAGTTGATTATCCAGTTGGAGTTGACTCCAACTAGTTGGAGTCAACTCTAACGGCTGGTTTCAGTAAAAGTTGATTATAAATATAAAATGAAGATTTATATTCAACATTTACTAGTAAAAGTAGACTTCAACTAGGAAAAGTATACTCTTCCCAATGCCATTTAGTAAAAGTTGATTCTGATTCACACAAACAGCCGATTCTAGAAATTAAATGTTACTGAATATTTTCAAATTAGTCTAGGCTGTATCGTCGCCCCCGTTAGGTAAATTACTCCGATTCGAATATTTTGCATAAACTTACTCAAAAAGAGGTCCTTATAACAAATCTACTGGGTGCCGGGCAGTACCTTGATCGATCAATTGTTTAAACAATTTTTTTAGACAAATTCACAAAAATAATTTTTTCACTTCGAACAATTTTTTTTAGATCATTTGGGTTATTCTGAGCCAAAAAAGGTATTTTGTGATTTTTCTCTAAAATTGATTGTTGTCGAGTTATACGCGATTTAAAATTTGAAAAATGCGAAAATAGCCATTTTCAAGGCTTAATAACTCGGTTAAAATCCATTATTATGAATATCAGAAAGTGACCAAATCAAAGTTTATAGCCCCCTCTACAAGATCCAGCAGAAATTTTTGTCACTATTTTATTACTAAGCTTTATCTTTAATTATTAAGAATGAGCGCTAAGTGCGTATTAGGCGGCCGTCAATGGTGAGTGCTAAAGAGATGCACCATTCCAGCCGTACAATGGTGAATCTCACTCGCACTCACATTGACGGCCGCCTCAATACACGCTTAGCGCTCATTGTTGATAATTAAAAATATATCTTATTAATTAAATAATGACAAAAATTTCTTCAGGATCTTATAGAGGTAGCTTTAATCTTTGTTTTTTTTTTAGTTTGTGACTTTGATAATATATAATATCGTATTTGCATTTTTACATCTTTAACCCTGTTTCAAGTAACTAGTGTCGATGTACACTAGCCCAGGGGGACCGACTAACGTGCTCTTCGAGGCACGGTGAGACGGCTCGTGTCATTATTGAAAATGAAAATGGTTTGTCTTTGGCAGGGCTCGAACCCACGTGCACTGGCGTATGAGGCCAGCGATTATGCCGTTACTCCACGGCCGCTCGCCCGACTTTCACAATAATTATGTTTGACCGAGTTATTAAACCTAAAAAATGGTTATTTTGGCGTTTTTCAATAAGTCGCTAATAACTCGACAACAGTCAATTTTAGAGAACAAAGGCCCAAAGGATCTAAAAAAAATTTGTACGAAGTGAAAAAATTATTTTTGCGAATTTGTTTAAAATCATTGTTTATCGCCAAACGTCACTAAAATGATCCATTATTGTCCTCATTTGTCCTCATTTTCGGCAATAAAGTAACACTTTGTTGTATTGAAAGAAGAATGTTACTTTACCTGCCGCGATTATTAATCAAATTAACCGAGATTGAATGTAAGTGGTCAATGGCAGCAATCGATTATTTATTTGAGTGAAGTTAAAATTGATTTACTTTAATTATTAAAAATATTGTACACAATTTATCTGATTATTAATAAAATTTATGTCAAAAAGTAAAATTCTGTAGTGTTTCGCAATTATATTCATACAAAATAAATCAAAACTTTACAGATTTAGTAATTAGTTAGGTATACAATATGCAAAAGTCATCTGTCATTACTGTCATACGAATTTTAACGACCCCCCTACAAGATACTGAAGAAATTTTTGTTATTATTTTATTACTAAGCGGTTACTTTTAATTCTTAACAATCAGCGCTAGGAGCGTATTGACGCAGCTATCAATGTGAGTGCGAGTGAGATGCACCATTGCACCATTTTGACATTTAAAAATTCAAACTTCTGTCAAACCACAAAACTGTCAAAACTTTTTTTGTAATTTATTGCTCACATGTCATCACCATGTCAAGGCGAAAGTTCTTCTTCTTGTGGTGCTTTCTCCTTTAGTGGAGGTTAACGACTACACTGGCAAATCTGTCTCTGTCTAATGCGGCTCTAAACAAAGATGTTGAATTAAGGCCGGTCCAGTCTCTGATATTTCTAATCCATGAAATCTGGCGCCTACCGGGACCCCGTTTTCCTTCAATCTTACCCTGGATGATCAGTTGCGTGAGGCGGTACTTTTTTTTCTCATTATGTGTCCCAGGTAGCTAACTTTTCTGACTTTAATAATTTTTAGCAGTTCCCTATCTGTACCTATTCTCCTCAGAACATTGTAAAAATAGATTTAGTAGTTTAGTAAAAAATGTAAAAATATAAAAAATATCTGTAATCCCATCAGGAAAAAACGACCTGGATTAGTCACTAGAGGCCAGATCATATGTATAAACAATAAATAAATAAAAAAAAATCCCCTCAGAACATATTCGTTAGTGGTGTGGGTTGTCCAAGGTATTTTCAAGTCTCTTCTATAAAGCCAGACTTCAAAGGCGTCCAACTTGTTCATCAGTGTTGTGTTGTGTCCAGCAGGCCTCCGTTCCATACAAAAGTATTGACCACACATAGCAATGCAGAAACCGACATCTAAGGCTGATATTAATGCTACTGTTACAAAATAAGCTTTTCATTTTGATAAACTCCTGTCGGGCTACCTCTATTCTCGCTCTTGAGTTCTCGTTTATAATCAAGTTGATTGTTGAACCAGCAACCAAAATATTTGTACTGGCTTACGTATTCAAGCTGTTGGTGTTTCACATATTTATTGGAAGAGGTAAATTTTTGTTCCTTGATATTCTTATAACTTTGGTTTTCGCAGTATTGATCTTCATCCCCATTTTTTCACAACTCTCAGTAACCCTATCCAACAGTATCTGCAGACTATGGTCCGAATCAGTCATTAATACTGTGTCATCTGCATACCGGATGTTATTTACTCTCTGCCCGTTTATCCTGATTCCTTCTGAAGAGTGCGATAAAGAGTTCGCAAATATTACCTTAGAGTAGACGTTAAAAGTATGGGCGATAGCACATAACCCTGTCTAACACCTCGTTGTATTTCAATTGGCCTTGACGTATTACCATTGGTCTTTATGATTGCTGTCTGATTCCAATAAATAGCCTCTATAATTTTAGAATCTCTTTTGTCGACTCCGATGTCGTTCAATCTTTCTATCAAGGTCTTGTGCTTCACCCTATCGAACGCTTTCTCAAAATCTATGAAACAGATAAAAAGGTCTGCTTGCTGATCTTTGTATCTTTGTGCCAGAGTTTGAAGAAAGAATATTGCTTCTCGTGTCCCCATACCTTTCCTGAAGCCAAATTGTTCTTGACCGGTGACCTCATCACATTTTTTATAATATATTCTGTTCTGTATGATACGCAAGAAAAGCTTCAGAATGTTATTTAATAGACTTATAAGGCGGAAGTCCTGGCATAATTTGGCGTTCTTCTTTTTAGGCAGTGGTATGAAGACTGATTCAAGCCATATTTTAGGGATAGTCCCTGTATTGTAAACATTATTAAATAATCCAAGAAGTAGGTCTAAGTTTTCCTCGTTGATTAACTTCAATAGCTCAGCTGGTATTTCATCTTTTCCTACAGATTTGTTGTTTTTTATTTGACGTCCATTAAATCCAATATTTCCTCTGTCATCCATCTTTGCTTCCGTGGTCGCTGTTTTGTGAGCATTTCAGTTGCCGTTGCAAGGGCGTGTCTGATTTCCTCCCGAAGGCGAAAGTTAAGGATGTTTAATTATATGAAAGTGTGCTAAAAAACAGTGCGAAAAAGTAAAACCGATTTAAAATACATTGTTACTTCAGACACACTTTAAACCCTTCATGTACTGCTATCTATATTTACAATTTTCACACAGTAAAACCTTTACACTTTACATAATATGAGATAGAGTAGATAAAAATTATTTTTGTGAATTTCGTTAACAAAAATTGATTAAACAATTTTTTGACCGCAGTACCGCGTGACACCCTGTGTATTTGTTATAAGGATTATTATACGGATATATTTCTTTGAGTAAGTTTGTGCAAAAAATCGAATCAGAATAATTTACCTAACGGGGGCAACGTTACAGACTATACTAATAAGTAGTTGAAACGGTCAAAACAAAGAAACGCACACTCATCAAAAATGCACTTGAGATTCTCGTATAATCAACATTTACTGAATCGATCCAGGAAGAGTCAACTCCAACTAGTAAAAGTTGATTTAAATTTTTAAAATCAACTTTTACTGCTCGTTTCAGTTGGAGTTGACTCCAACTAGTTGGAGTCAACTCTAACTGAGAATCAACTTGAACTGTAACATATAAATCAATAAAAAAGAATAAAATTGTATACAAATACACAATTTTTACTGTATCTACCTGTTATTAAAGCTTATAAAATTACATGTACCTAAAATATATTATTGCACCAAGAAAAAGTTTTTGTTTTTTTAACAAAATTTTAATGTCAAGTCATTACTATTTTGTTAAACTTTTAATATAATCTTTTTTTATTTAGCTTAATGCCCCGACAACTTACGGCCATTGACATTGTACAGTGGATTTATGAAATCAAGTACCTAATGTAAAGTGTAATGTGTAGTGTGTGTGTTGAGTAAATGTCTTGTTACTTAGCAAAGTCGGCGTCATTGTCTTTGCAAAGAGACGCCAATTGTATCCGAACGTCTGCGGTCCCTCCGGTGAGTACCGATTCCACAAGGATAGAAACTATTTTCATTTATTAATTTTTAATAAATGAAAAATTCTCTACCCAGGTGAGATTCGAACTCACGACCTTTAGGTCCAACCATCAGTTCCCACCTCAGCTCATACCACTGAGCCACAGAGAGGATTAATATAAAAATTTGTTTTATGGCTATCTTTTGTGCCAATTTTTATCATCATAATCACAATATTAGAGAAAGAAATTTTTTGATAACAAAGTGCTTTATCAAATTAATGAATATTTATTGCAAAATAAGTCATGCAGATGATTATATTTTTATACGCTACCCCAAATAAAAAACATTGACTTTGGCCCATTATTAACGAAGATATTGCAAACAACTCAACCAATTTTCAGGCAAAACCTTTTCATTGGTCGCCACGAATATCATTATTTTTCAAAATATTTTAGGTAGTAGGTTTGATAGATGTACTCACGCACTATTAAATATTAATATTTATAGGTATATAAACACATTATGAATTTTTAAATTTGGAAAAGCTATTTCGACAAAAAATGTCCCTAGAAAACTTTTTCTTTTGTACATAAATGTGAAAAAATTACCAGGAACACGAATATCGAAATGGCTTTTCAAAATTTTTAATCCCGGCGATATTATTAAAAAATCAAATTTTAAACAAATTCCAACAATTTATAAACACAATTTGGAGGGGAGTTTTTATTGAAATTGGGATTTCTTAAGCATTTACCGAAAATATACATACCAGCAAAAAATGAGAGCTTAAAAATTGTATACTTTATACTCAACAACTCGTTTTTGCAATTGAAAAAATGGTAATATTTAATAAACAAATTAGATATCTTATAAACTACATACTGAATATTTTTCAACCATTATTTTTTGCTTTATAATGGTACACAACGCAACTTTTCGGCAAAATAATAGTATATTATTCAACGAGCATATAATGAAAACTATTACTTGCGATGATGAAGTTTGCTACACGAGCAGTAGGCGACTGTCGTAATTCATCAGAGTCAGCAATAGCCATTACATGAGAGTAGAATACTATACATTTTCTACGACCTTTTTATTTGGATTAGTATAAAAATATAATTGTGAACTACTAACATTATTTAAAATTGACAGATTTTATTTTTCATAAAAAAATATTTTATATAACTATGGCAACACTTTTAGAATTACCCCTCTTGAGCTTATGAAACAGTTGTTGTCATTAGCGTCATTGTATATAATGACGGTGGCTTTTAAAAATAAGACATAATATATTTTAAGACAATTACATGAAAAAGAACGTTTCACCAATAAAAATCTATTAATTGTACAATCAACAGTAAGTGAAACAGTTGATATAAATGTCATTCCCGTAAACCCTTTTACGGAATTAATACCTATTGTTTATGTTTACCTTCTAACGTCAATCTTAGAATGTCAAATGTTGAAATTTAAACGTAAAAAATGTAGTCCCCATTGTTACAGTTAAAAATCCTTTTAACATTTTTCGAAGTTAATCTTTGATATAAATTACAATGATTATTTTATTAAATAAACAAGAATAATTTTATTTGTTAATAATAAGTATATTAAAAGTGCCATGCACCACTTGATTCTAACTTCAACCCGTGAGTAATGATCCGTGAGTAACTTCAGCCCGTGAGTAATGAACGGGTGAAGTATTGGGTGTTATTATCTATTAAAAAAAGCGAATAATGAGCATATTATGAAACGGCCGTAGAAAAAATGTTTTCTTATTTATAATGCAAATAATCATATATTTTTTTGAAAATATGTTTTTTGTTTTGACCTAAACTTTGATAAAAAAATTATTCCAACCTGTACGGAATTACATTTTGGTTTACAGGTATTGTAATTTTATTTGATCGGGCTATTATTGTCCTTTTCATGATCATTTTTCAGTGCGTAACAAATGATAGGAAAAAGGGTAAGTCCGTGATAATACACATTTATGACATTTATTCTAACATGACATTTTAGTTAAATCTGACAGTTGTCACATTTTATTTTCAATTTGGAATAAAAACAAATCAAATGTGTTTCTTGCATTTATAAAATGGTATTTTCATCGATTTGTATAGTCTTATAAATTATACAGATTATATTTGTAATATTATTATCTAATTAAAAAAAATATTTTTTTATTATGGCGCCATCTATCGACAACAACTAGAATAACCACCGAACTAGAATAATTACCAAAGTAATCACCGACGTGCCTTTTTTGTGTCACATACAATTTAATGCGTTAGAAAGAAATCGAAAAACTGTGACGCACTGAAAGATGATCATGAGAAAAAGAATACTACCATTGAAAAATATAACAAGTAGTTTCACGGTTATTAAACACTGACTTTGTATTTAAGAGTTATTTATGTACCAAGTCAGTAAAGTGACTCTTTATCGAACTGGTCTTGATATTACGAGAAGAGCGAGCGAAGCGAGTAACAGACGAGTTCGATAAAGAGTCTTTACTGACGTGGTGCATATAAAGTTTTATCGCCAACATAATTTGATTGGAAATCAACTTGGAATTTGAATTTCGATGATTCGCACCTTAAAGTTGACTACGTAAGAGTTTGGGCTCTGTAATTATTTAAAAATAATATAAAATTTATAAAATAAATTGAATAAAAATCTGTCGTTTATTTAACTTCTTTAAAATCTCATTATAACACTATACAATTTTTTAAATTTGATTATCTTGATTATTTCATAAAATTAATCATCTTTAATTTTAATAATCCCTGAATGAAAAACTGGAAAGTGAAGTAATTACTGAAAGCTTGACAACTTGGATAATGCCAAAATATATTTTATCTACAATTTCACTTTCTAAAATAATTCGATATTGGTTTTAACACTTACTTGCAATTTACAATTTAAGAACTTTTTAAATTTTGGACGTCATAATAATTTCATGACAGTGATGACCTTGTGATGACAGATAACTTTTGCAAGATGGCCGCTTTCGATTTTTAATAGATAGTTATCAATATTGAATAATAATTACTAAATCGGTAAAGTTTTAATTTATTTTATATGAATATATTTACAAAATACTACAGAATTTCACTTTTTGACATAAATTTAATTGATAATAACGCGAATTGTGTACAATATTTTTAACAATTAAAGTAATACTCTGGGCTAATTAGCAAAATTCATGGAAAAGTTATTTACCAGCAATTTTATTGCTGGAATCGAATTATAAGATCCTATATATTAATAATATAGGTATGCAAAGTCCGCAGATAGTGTGCTACTTTTTTTATAAACAAAATGGCGCCGACAAATCGTATTTTTTTCAATTATTGCTCTATAACTCCGAAGATTTTAACTTTACAACAAAAACACCCAAATAAAAATTCACCGCAATTAAATTCTGCATAGAGATATGTTTTTTACGATTTACTCCGACGAAAATAATCCTCGGAAAATGCGGGTTTTCCTAACAAAAACTATAATTTTCAAATAAAGTTTTAGGTAAGTAATTATTAATCAATAATTAAATAACTTAGTGACATCAAAGAGTTCTTTGTATAGATTGTAATTCCAGAAGCCGGTGAAAATTAAACGAATATTTTAGCAACAATTCAATTGTTAATTAACAATTTACGATCGCAATAATAACCAAAATAATCACGATACATTCATCAAACTTATAAAGATTAAAAAGATGAGATGCTTGTTTAATATTTTATCGACAAAATATAAATTTTTCTTTTTTTTGCATAACCTTTAAATTTTGAAAAAAAAAAATAGTTATAATACGTTGGTCTAATTAGTAAAGTACAAAGAAAGGTTATTTACCAGCAATTTTATTGCTTTAATCGAATTATAAGATCCTATATATTATTAATATAGGTATGCAAAGTCCACAGATAGTGTGCTACTTTTTTTATAAACAAAATGGCGCCGACAAATCGTATTTTTTTCAATTATTGCTCTATAACTCCGAAGATTTTAACTTTACACCAAAAATACTCAAATAAAAATTCACCCCAATTTAATTCTACATAGAGGCATGTTCTTCCCGATTTGCTCCGACGAAAATTTTCCTCGGAAAATGTGGGTTTTCCCAACAAAATCTTGAATTTTCAAATAAATTTTTTGGGCCAGTAATTATTTATCAATAATTATATAGCTTGGTGAAATAAAAGCTTTCTTGGTATAGATTATAAATTCAGAAGTCGGTTAAAATGAAACTAATATTTTAGCAACAATTCAATTGTTAATTAACAATTTACAGTCGCAATAACAACCAAAATAATCATGAGACATTGATCAAACTTAGAAAGATTATAAAGGTGTGATGCCTATTTAATATTTTGTCGACAAAATATAAATTTTTCATTTTTTTGCATAATCTTTAAATGTTTAAAAAAAATTGCTATAAACAAATTAACATTTCTTAGAAATTGTTTATTATATTCTAATTTTAAAAAATACTTAAAGTGCGTATTCCATAGGTCTTGAAAATGAATGCTTTAAAAAAATTTTCCAACCATTTGCAAAAAAGTTAGGAAACAGCAAAATAAATATACGATATCTCCATTGTTTATAATTTGTTTTAATTGTTTCAAAGCTTAAAAGTGAGTCTATGGTACAATCTAATTACTCACAAAGAATGTCAAAAATTAGTGCAATGGTTATATTTTAATCAAAGATTAAAAATACTTTTTTTTGTAACTTTTAGCGCGAAAGTAGGCTTGATACAGAGCCGGAGATAAAATGTTCACTCGAAGCGACTGACAAGCTTAAACTCGCACGAGTTGTTTATGTGGGCGGGTAGCTACGGTAATGTATTACTCTACTTTCGCGCGTGTAAATTGCAAAAAGATATATTTATAATCTTTAATTAAAATATAACCATTAAGCTGATAATCGATATTGTTTTATAAATAATTAGCTTGTACTTTAAGCTCACTTCTACGCTTTGAAAGAATTAAAAAAAATTATTAACACCGTAGTAATCGTATGTTTATTTTGCTGTTTCATAACTTTTTTGCAAATGGTTGCAAAAAAGTTTTAAAGCATTCATTTTCAAGATATTTGAAATGCGCATTTTAGCTATTTTTTTAAATTATAATATAATAAAAACTTTCTGAGAAACGTTAATTTGTTTATAACTATTTTTTTTAAACATTTAAAGATTATACAAAAAAATTAAAAAATTATATTTTGTCGACAAAATGTTAAATAGGCATCTCATCTTTATAAGATTTCAAAGTTTGATCAGTGTATCATAATTATTTTGGTTATTATTGCGACCGTAAATTATTAATTAACAATTGAATTGTTGCTAAAATATTCGCTTAATTTTCACCAGCTTCTGGAACTATAATCTAAACCAAGAAGGCTTTTAAGTCGCCAAATTATTTAATTATTGGTAAATAATTACTTATCTAAAACTTTATTTGAAAATTAAAGATTTTGTTGGGAAAACCCGCATTTTCCGAGGAAAATTTTCGTCGGAGCAGATCGGGAAAAACACGTCTCTATGCAGAATTTAATCACGGTAAATTTTTATTTGAGTGTTTTTGTTGTAAAGTTAAAATCTTCGGAGTTCTAGAGCAATAATTGAAAAAAACACGATTTTCGGGCGCCATTTTGTTTATAAAAAAAGTAGCACACTATCTGAGGACTTTGCATACCTATATTATTAATATATAGGATCTTATAATTCGATTCCAGCAATAAAATTGCTGGTAAATAACTTTTCCCAAAAATGGCCTATTCTCCGATAATCAGCCCAGACTATAAATAAATTTTAAGTTCACTCAAATTCTCGCCATTCGATTACTGCCATCGACCACTTACATTCAATCTGGGTTAATTTGATTAATCGCGGCAGGTAAAGTAAAATTCTTCTTTCAGTACAATAAATTGTTACTTTACTGCCGCAAATGAGTACAATAATGAATGACTTTAGTGACGGTTGGCGATAATAGTTATTTATGATATAAGTGTTAAAAGTACAATTTTAAGGTACGAATGTGATTTTAGTCTTCCAATCTCTCATTATATGCCTTAAAAAGGTCACTATGTTATCATCGACTTTGTATATTCTTAATATATCTATAAGCCATTCATGCGGTATTGAATCAAAGGCCTTTTTATAGTCAATAAAAGCAGTAAATAGGTTCCTTTTTTTTGTGAATGCCTGGTTAGAAATGATTGAGTCGATGATAAGTTGTTCTTTGCAACCCATGTAACCCTTAGCGCATCCTTTCTGTTGAGGCTCTATGATATTGTTTAGAGCACAGTGTTGGTAGATACGCCGGGTTACACAGGATGTGACCAATTTATACAAAGTTGGAAGACAAGTAATTGGGCGGTACTTGGATGGATCTTGGGTGTTATTTTGATCCTTTTTAGTATTAAGTAAGTAGTTCCCTGTAGTTCCTTCTATCCATCCAGCATTGTTGTTAAAAGCAGCTGGTGTGGAAAGTTGATTTCCCCAAAACTCATGAATTTTTTCTTGGCTTGGGTAAGACTTGTCGGCACTTACTACGGTGGAATTGAGTTTTCGGTAGAACGCCTTCTCGGAATTTTCAAAAACTCCATTGTCACTTTTTCGGTTGTTACTAACTTTGTACCTCCTTAGTCGCCCTGAATAGACGGAGAGTTTTTGCTTTAATGTATCCAGACACTGTTGGGCTGTGTTATTGTCTGGATCGTATCTCGAGTGTCTTGCAGTGTTCCGAATTATTTCTTCAGCTCTCCTAATGACTTTTCTACTTGGTACTCCTCGTAAATATTCTGTAACTTGGCCAATATCCCTACGCAGTAATTCAATCTTCCCTTGCAGTCTTTTTTCCCAGGGTGCAATTCTGTTACCAGTTCTTTCGTTATTAGTACCCCGTCGTGTTCTGATCTTAATGCCCATTACATTAGCAATTGCTGTTGCTGCACAATAGATGATCATATGCAAATATTCTAATGTGAGCTTCTACGACATAGTTGGGTAGGACTTCAGTGTTCACAATTTGTAACAGCGCACCTAGTTTCTTACAAGAGTTAATTCTTGGTAGCGGTGGTCTGCTAAGTGGGTTTGTTCCATTAAACTCTTGTACGGCGCGAGCCATTTCGTTTACTAGGCTATCACGTAACTCGTTGTTTTCCTGCGGTGTATTATCAGGTTGAGTTTCTGGTATGGGAAGCTCAGGAAGCTGCTTATCAGGGAGTTCATTAGGGACTTGATCTAAAATTAGCCCTTGATTGTTAATCTCCCGTTCGAATTCGCTTTTGATGGCATCGCATCTAGCCTCTGGTATAAGATTATTTCTGATGATTACCCGGTATTGATCTGATACTCGTTGCTCCGATACTTGAATATCTGGGTACTCTCTGCAAAATTCGGCATACAGCTGTTGTCGGTAGCCGATCGTTTCTTGACCGAGGTGTGTCACCTTGTAGTAGAAGCGCAAAATGTTTTCATTAATGGACGCAGTCCATTTCATGCGCTGCCTCGGTCGTCCCTGTTGAGTGAGCGCCGGCTGAGGTTCCAGCGCAGCACCTTCGGCGGGTGGAGCTCTTGCTGTTGTTTGGCTCACCTGTGGTTGTTGTTGTTGTTGGGCTGTAGCTATTTGTATGTCAGGGGCCCGCCTCCTCAACACCTTGCCACCGACGTCCCGCATGCTGTCACGTCCAGCGCCGGCTCCAGACGTGCCCTGGCGATCCCTAGGCAGCGATCCTAAACATAAATCATAATGCTCCATATTAATGGGTTTGCATTTTATACCTACTGCCAGGTGTCAGTTTTTGTTCCACGGCAAGTTTCCTTGCTACTCTCTGGGTACTGGCGCTACGAATACCCAGAAAGCTTCCCCCATTCGCAGGGGACCGCGCCTGATAGAAGAACTGACAAAAAACTCCCACAGGTTATTATTATTATTATTAACGGGCCCAGGTAGTTCGTGGGGCAGTTAGATAACGCCGGATAAGATTGGTAGAAATTTTATTGGAAATCGAATTGTATAAATCGAACATTTTACATTTTCCAAATGGAATATATAATTTTTCATTACAATATTAAACATTTATACTTAAGTACCTGTTGCTTTTAAAAACTATTTAAAAAGTCACTACAAGTATAAACTTACTTTTGTCTCTGTTCTCACAACAATAAAAACTTAACAACTTAACAACTAATAACAACACATTTTTTGTTTGTCCACAACGGCAATATTCGATAATTTTTGACAGGTCATTGGAATGCCCAAACAGAGATAACTTATTCGCTGTCCTGCGCGTAGCACAAAAAATGAATGTTTATTTAAAAGAATTTCTGATGCACGCCGTGCTAATTAACCGATTTTAATTTTACAAATTGCAAATGAAAGGTACAGTATGCTTTTATATGTAAAAAAATAACTTGCTATCTGCTTTATTTTCAGTCCTGTAAAATTTTTAAAAATTTCATATTTTTGCGACAGCTGTATTGCAAATTTTTTTTTGCAAATTGGTTGAACCGATCTTAATTAAATTTACAGCAATGTTTTATTATATCATGTTTTTCTGGGTTAAATATGACCGTCCTAAGCTTAGCATGAATGGTTGAAAAATGTAAAATGCGAATACTTGTTTTTTTTAACTTGTTTTTTTTCGCAATTTTCGCTATTTTGCAACAAAGGTGACTATTTTTAAAATTTTTAACCAATCCTATCTTGTAGGAAATTTAATTACGCAACTTTTATGTCGTTGCAACTTTTCTCGTTGCAACGTTTAAGCTTTAAACGTTTCTAACTCGGTTATTTTTTACCCTACAGAAATAGTAAAAAAGGTTAAATATTTGGTACAGAAAAGCCTAAAATTTGGTTATATATCATTTGTTACGTATTTTGAGTATTTTTGGAGTTATTATCAAAATAAAATGAAAATTACGATAATTTTAAAAATTATTATCGTTTAAATTATATTTTTTTTAATATGCATTCTAAACCGGTCAAAATTGTAGAAATGATTGCATTACTAAAAAATTTTTGTAAGCATTACTACAAACTTTTCTTAAAAAAATCGAAAGGGTTCTTTATTTTTATCATAACTTGCTTAATTTTGACGCTATTAACTTCTTCTTGAGCTCATTTGATAGGTACTTTCAAGTACTTGGAGAAGTGTTTAACAGGTATATTTTATAAAATGCATCGTTTTCCTGTTATTATATAAAATATACATTCAATTACCCATACCTCACTTTGAATTAACATTAGTTTAGTTGTTTAAGTAAGAACTGTATTAATTTTTTATTATCTTCAATTTTCGTAATAATAACTTTTTTGTAAAAGCTTATAGTTTTTGAATTATACGTGAAAAACAGCTTTAAAACAAGCATTTTTTTAGGAAAAAAAAATATTTGATCTTTAATAGCTCAAAAAGTATTGATTTAAATTAATAACTTTATATAACAAATTTTGCTTAGAATGTGTCCCCCTATCGATTTGTGGTATTATTTTTAATAAAATAGTTTTCACCCCCGAGAAGGGTTGGCATCCACCCCCAGGGTAAAAGCGCAAGTTTATATATACATATCAACGTTCGTTTCACTTTATGTTTTGACTTAATTTGTTTGAAAATGAATCGTGACGCATGGCAAAAGTTAGAGTGGACGAACAATACCAAGTAGTTTCACAGTTATTATACAGTGACTTTGTATTTAAAATTATTTAATCAAATTTAGTTCTAATTCTAACATATTTTCGTATACAATATCATAAAACAGAAAATTTTGCCGCCAATATTTTCGAATGGTGTGAAAGTTTGTTGCCTGGCAATTTTCGCGAATTAAACTTTGACAGTTAAATACACAAGTTAAATAAAGACACGAGACGCTAGTCGAGTGATTTTGTCAAAATTTCATAAGTGAAAATTGCCAAAAGGCAACGCTAGTCGAGTGATTTTGTCAAAATTTCATAAGTGAAAATTGACACAAGGCAATATTTTCAACTGGTGTGAAAGTTTGTTGCCTGAAAATTTTCGCGAATTAAACTTTGACAGTTAAATACACGACTTAAATGAAGACACGAGACGCTAGTCGAGTGATTTTGTCAAAATTTCATAAGTGAAAATTGCCAAAAGGCAACGCTAGTCGAGTGATTTTGTCAAAATTTCATAAGTGAAAATTGACACAAGGCAATATTTTCAACTGGTGTGAAAGTTTGTTGCCTGAAAATTTTCGCGAATTAAATTTTGACAGTTAAATACACGAGTTAAATAAAGACACGAGACGCTAGTCGAGTGATTTTGTCAAAATTTCATAAGTGAAAATTGCCAAAAGGCAACGCTAGTCGAGTGATTTTGTCAAAGTTTCATAAGTGAAAATTGCCAAAAGGCAACGCTAGTCGAGTGATTTTGTCAAAATTTCATAAGTGAAAATTGACACAAGGCAACGCTAGTCGAGTGATTTTGTCAAAATTTCATAAGTGAAAATTGACACAAGGCAATATTTTCAACTGGTGTGAAAGTTTGTTGCCTGAAAATTTTCGCGAATTAAACTTTGACAGTTAAATACACGACTTAAATAAAGACACGAGACGCTAGTCGAGTGATTTTGTCAAAATTTCATTAGTGAAAATTGCCAAAAGGCAACGCTGGTCGAGTGATTTTATCAAAATTTCATAAGTGAAAATTGCCAAAAGGCAACGCTAGTCGAGTGATTTTGTCAAAATTTCATAAGTGAAAATTGACACAAGGCAATATTTTCAACTGGTGTGAAAGTTTGTTGCCTGAAAATTTTCGCGAATTAAACTTTGACAGTTAAATACACGAGTTAAATAAAGACACGAGACGCTAGTCGAGTGATTTTGTCAAAATTTCATAAGTGAAAATTGCCAAAAGGCAACGCTAGTCGAGTGATTTTGTCAAAATTTCATAAGTGAAAATTGACACAAGGCAATATTTTCAACTGGTGTGAAAGTTTGTTGCCTGAAAATTTTCGCGAATTAAACTTTGACAGTTAAATACACGAGTTAAATAAAGACACGAGACGCTAGTCGAGTGATTTTGTCAAAATTTTTTTAAGTGAAAATTGCCAAAAGGCAACGCTAGTCGAGTGATTTTGTCAAAATTTCATAAGTGAAAATTGCCAAAAGGCAACGCTAGTCGAGTGATTTTGTCAAAATTTCATAAGTGAAAATTGACACAAGGCAACGCTAGTCGAGTGATTTTGTCAAAATTTCATAAGTGAAAATTGACACAAGGCAATATTTTCAACTGGTGTGAAAGTTTGTTGCCTGAAAATTTTCGCGAATTAAACTTTGACAGTTAAATACACGACTTAAATAAAGACACGAGACGCTAGTCGAGTGATTTTGTCAAAATTTCATAAGTGAAAATTGCCAAAAGGCAACGCTAGTCGAGTGATTTTATCAAAATTTCATAAGTGAAAATTGCCAAAAGGCAACGCTAGTCGAGTGATTTTGTCAAAATTTCATAAGTGAAAATTGACACAAGGCAATATTTTCAACTGGTGTGAAAGTTTGTTGCCTGAAAATTTTCGCGAATTAAACTTTCCCAGATAGCACAAAGACATCTTAAAGAAATCTAAAAGATAACTCACTAAAGACGTTTTAGACGTCTTAAAGATGTCTGGTATTTCCGGAAAGATATCTTTACGACGTCTTAAAGATGTACGGATGTTACAAATCCTTACATCTTAAAGATGTCTTTTTTTGTATATTATTAAGGTGTTTAGGATATCTTTCTTTTTAATTTTTTATGAAATATTTTAAATGAACTTTTAATAAAAATAATTAGTTTCTAAAAATACGTTTATTGCGATTAAAATTTTACATGTACATGTAGAATAAGCTTTACCAATTATCAGATTTGCAATTCTAGTATCACAAAACTTTTGTGTTTGCCTTTTTGTCCCAGCCAACTGTACTTAAAGCTTGCTCATTGCTAATAATTAATTTTCCAACTATTTATACAAAATCATAGGCTTTTGCTCCTCCTACTTTAACAAGCTCCGATACCTACCTAAAAAATATATTTTTAAGAGCATATTGTTAAGGTAAGCTGTTGAATTAGGAGACATGCATTTACTCTTGATGACAACGGTAACTTTAACTTTAATAATATAACAATCTAAATCTGAACTTACTGCATTATTAAAATCTGTAGTCTTCTAAATATGCCTCAAATAAAACCATAATATGGGAAATACCACTGAAGTCATTGATGTGAAAAAGCTTTTGTTTGGAGTTTGTCTTTTTGCTACCAGCTCTTGTCTTAAATATTTTACTAACCTAACCTAACTTTTAAATTCGTAATTATAACATAACGTATTTTAAGAAAAAATGTCTTAAATATTATGATGTCTAAAAGATATCTTAAATTTGGCGTTTTAAAGATATCTTAAATTTGGCGTTTTAAAGATATCTTTTAAAAGTCTTAATTGAGACCTAAGACATTAAGACCATATTTGGTTGTAAATAAGATATCTTAAAGATGACCTGTGCTGTATGGGTTGACAGTTAAACACACGAGTTAAATAAAGACACGAGTCGCTAGTCTAGTGATTTTGTCAAAATTTCATAAGTCAAAATTGCGAAAAGGCAACTTGAATAAAACCAGAGGAAAATTTTGCCGGTAAATAATTTTCTCTCGAATGATATTCGACAAAACTATTTCACAAGACAATTAATGCACCATATCAACGAAACATAATCTTTATTTATTTGTTAACAATATTAAAAAATGTACAATTATTATAAGCTTTAGTAGTTTGTCCATTCTTTTCTACCAAAGCATGAACTCGAAGGTTCAGCTTCATTTGTTGTTCTGAGATTTTCGATCAATTTCTGGTGGTGATTGGAATCCAGCTGCAGATCTGGTTAGAGTTAAGTGACCCGTTACTTTAATTAACTCCTGTTCAGAAACACCTTGATTGAACAAGGCTGACACAGCTGAAGATCTATGATAATGGTTTGCTATTTTATGTTTTTTTTTTGTGCCTATTCCAATTTTTTCAACTGATATTTTTGTCCACTTAAATACGGTGTTGATTCCAAGTGGACAGTTTTTGAACCAAGATCCATCCTTCCAGTTGGGGTAAACGGTATTTAAGAAAGAGTCTGTCTGATAAAATCTTTAGTTCCCTTTTTTCCATCAATTTCAAAAATAAACTAACTGACTGATAGGGCCGATTTTTATACCGTACTCCATAAAATATTTTTCTTGAACCGTTTTTGCTGCAGTATTCCACATTGACTTTACAGACGACTCTTTATAGTCTTCGCCATTGCCTTTTTTCATGTTAAAGGCATAATCCTTGAGAACTTTTGCTAGTTCCGTTATGGTAGTACATCTTTCAAGCGTAAAATTTCTCACCCGTAGGAACTCCGAAAATTGGGTTTAAATAGAGCTTCTGGACCTCTGCGTGTTCAATGGGATATTTTCCGAAACCAATTTTTTGATATCTTCACCTGACTGGCACCCAAATCTTGATTTTTCGTCTGGATTCATAGTCCAGAAAGCCACTGCGCATCCGCTAGGAAAAATATTCCGATTCGGATTTTTGCACAATCTTACTCAAAAAGGACCCCTTTTAACAAATTTGCATGTTGCCAGGACCAAAAGTGGGTCAAAAATTTTTTAAACGTTTTTTTTTGTTTTTTTCCTAAAATTATTTTTTTTGCATGGAACAACAGTTTTTTTAGGTTTTTTTGGATCATTCCAAACAGAAAAGGTCTGTAGTTACTTTTCTCTAAAGTTGATAGTTTTTGTCATATAAGCGATTAAAAATTGGAAAATTGCGAAATCGGCCATTTTTAACCTTCAAAAACTATGTGAAAAACTTAAAATTTGAATGTTGCCAAGGTAAGTAGATATTCTTTAAACATCGATTGATGAAATCCCGAAAAGTTTTTTGCAATACATTATTTAAAACTCCTTTGTTTTTTAATTGCTAATCAAGCGTGCGCGACACTATTTTCCACCGACAGTATGGTGCAAATGAAAGGAATAAATTCGTTATTTCGTAAACCGGCGATTTAAGGAAAAATCCCGAAACAAGTCGATTTTTATTTTTAAGTTATGATATTGTGGCATATATGGTATACTAGTGACGTCATCCATCTGGGCGTGATGGGCAATAGGGGAATAGGGGTCGTGTGGTAGCTCATTTGAAAGGTTTTTCAATTCTCTATTCAGTAATGTAAACATTTACATAATTATTTAGACAGGGTGTCCAAAAAATTTTTATTAAATTAAATTATTTGACAAAAAAAGAAGTAGAAGGACCCCTTGTATAAATAATTATATAAATGTTTATATTACGGAATAGAGAATTGAAGAACCTTTCAAAGAAGCTAGCACACGACCCCTATTCTCGTTTAAAAAAATCATCGATTACGTCATCACGCCCAGATGGATGACGTCACTAGTATACCATATATGCCACAATATCATAACTTAAAAATAAAAATCGACTTGTTTCTGGATTTTTCCTTAAATTAGGCTATTGATTATGTACTATAGAAAGGAACTACAACGTTAATGGGGTTTTATTACTTCATATGGTCAATGAATCTCTATATGTGAAAAAACCGCGGAGTGCTACCATTTAAAGGGGTGCGTTTTTGAGAAATGGGTGAATTAGTCCCTGGGCACAGGTTACATTAGGGTGAGTTCTATGCACTTTTGGTACAAACACGTTTACATAAAAATTGTACCTGGTTAAATTTCCTATCTAAATATAACCTTTTAAAGTCAAATATACTTTTTTTTTACAAAAATATATTCAAAAGAAAAAGCCCAAAGAAACCCAAAAGAAAGAAATTTTGTTTTTTGTCCCATAACTTTTGTCCACGGGGATATAGGTATAGATATTGCTTCACAGAAAAAAATTTTACATATTTTCTCTTTAAAATGATGCTTAGTAAAGGGCGTTAGGATTTACAGTTTTCACAATATGATTTTTCAAAGTTCGCCACTCACAGCAATTTTGGGCAATTTTCCTTGTTATTTCGCAAATATTTTTCTGTAACTTTTTTCTACGCAACTTTAGGCATATGCAATGGTACATGTAAAAGGAATAGAAATCAATTACCTTTAAAATGTTCTACTGTATAATGTTGTACGACTTCTTTTAAAGAGGTTATCTTTTCAAGATTTTATACTTATAACAAGTTTTTATATTTTTACGATTATTTTTTAAATTTTCCATTATAACTTTTTTTCTTCTACATTTAGGTATATATTATATAATAAAAAAGAAAGCTTATTCTGTTTACTTTAAAATGGTGTATTATAAAAAATTCTAGGATTATTTTTGAATAAGATATGCTTTTTCAAAATGTAATAAGTACTTGCAACGATTTTTGATTTTAGGATTATTTTTTAAATTTCTCCTTATAACTTTTTTATGTGATTGTGTGTTATGATTGAATCTTATTTTTTATAGGTAATACTTTGGATCCACTTGACTCGGCCGGGCAAACTTCAAAATATGGATTAATTCCAATATTTACTGTCAAAGCTCCTGCACCACAAGCTTTGCTTGAAAAAATAGCATGTAAATGTACCAAAGGATGTACAAAAAACTGCGGTTGTAGGAAGATAGGAATTAGTTTTTCAATATTCTGCAAAGGGTGCATGTACATGGGTACTAATAATTGTGGGACTCTAAGATAACTGAGGTGTCAGAGGAAGATATTGAAGCTAATGCTAACGAAGAGATGGACTTTGATTTTGAAATTTTTTAAATGTCAACGTTTAAATAATTTTAACTAAAGTGATGTTTTCTAAGACTAATGTTTACGTAGTTTTTGTAAAAGAAAATTTTTTAAATAATACAGGTAAAAAAAATATCAAAGAATCACTCGGTTTCCATTATTTAAATATAGATGATACACCATTTTAAAGAACAGAAAGTAAGCCCTCTTTATTCAGCAATATATAGTATATTCATGTACAAGAAAAAAAAAGTTATAATGAGAAATTTAAAAAATAATCCTAAAATCAAAAATCGTTGCAAGTACTTATTACATTTTGAAAAATAATATCTTATTCAAAAATAATCCTCGAATTTTTTGTAATACAAAATTTTAAAGTAAACAAAATAAGCTTTTTTTATTATATAATATAATATATACCTAAATGTAGAAGAAAAAAAGTTATAATGAGAAATTTCAAAAATAATCGTAAAAAATGTAAAAAATAATATTTTTTTATATTAGGTATTATATATTATATAATATAATATTATATTATATATACTATATATAATATAATATTATATAATATACAATATATCATATAATAATATAATTTTATTTTTATATTATATTATAAAAAATCGTTAAAAGTATAAAACGTTGAAAAACCATAATCTCTTTAAAAAAAAGTCGTACAACGTTGGGCAGTAGACCACTTTAAAGCTAATTGATTTCTATTTCTGTTACGTGTACCATTTCATATACCTAAAGTTACGTGGAAAAAAGTTACAGAACAATATTTGCGAAATTACAAGGAAAATTGCTCAAAATTGCTGTGAGTGGCGAACTTTGAAAAATCATATTTCGAAAACTATAAATCCTAATTACCTCTACTACACAACATTTTAAAGAAGAAATATGTAGATTTTTTTTTCTGTAAAGAAATGTCTATACCTATATCCTCGTGGACAAAAGTTATGGGACAAAACACAAAATTTCTTTCTTTTGGGTTTCTTTGTGCTTTTTCTTTTGAATATATTTTTGTAAAAAAAAGTATCATTGACTTTAAAAAGCGATATTTAGATAGGAAATTTAACCAGGAACAATTTTTTATGTAGGTATGTTTATACCAAAAGTGCATAGAACTCACCCTAATGTAACCTGTGCCCAGGGACTAATTCACCCATTTCTCAAAAACGCACCCCTTTAAATGGTAGCACTCCGCGGTTTTTTCATATATAGATGTCCATTGACCATATGAAATAATAAAACCCCGTTAACGTTGTAGTTCCTTTTAGCTATCTTATTTTGAATATAATCAATAGCCTAACTCGCCGGTTTACGAAATAACGAATTTATTCCTTTCATTTGCACCATACTGTCGGTGGAAAATAGTGTCGCGCACGCTTGATTAGCAATTAAAAAACAAAGGAGTTTTGAATATTGTATTGCAAAAAACTTTTCGGGATTTCATCAATAGATATTTAAAGAATATCTACCTACCTTGGCCAGATTCAAATTTTCAGTTTTTCAGATAGTTTTTGAGGGTTAAAAATGGCCGATTTCGCAATTTTTCAATTTTTAATCGCTTATATGTCAAAAACTATTATTTTTGAGAAAAGTCACTAAAGACCTTTTCTGTTTGGAATGATTTAGGAAAACCTAAAAAAAACTTTGTTCCATGCAAAAATAGTTATTTTCCTAACTAGTGCGGAAAGTGATACTTTCACGCACGAGACTGCAAGAGACGAGACGCAAGCAGTCGAATGCGGGGAAGACACTTTCCGCATGAGTTAGGAACAATATTTTTTCTAAGGCCGTACGTTTGGAAAAAAAGCCACAACAGATAGAGTTATGTCAATTTTTATTTAGGAGTGAAAATACACAAATTAATTCTTTGACAAGGTTGTCAAAACCAAACTTTCAATATAATTGGTTACCACGACGACGATATTGGTTTCCATGGCGACGATTCAAAACCATTGTAATTGTCTACTGATCTGACTTTTAAATATTACGTCAAAATAATTTTATTTCATCGAATTATCGTGCTAATTTCATTAAAACATGAACACAATAAGATAAATTTGAAGCACGCCGTGCGGGAAAATTTACTTTCACGCACGCCGTGTGGGAAAGTGCAACTTTCGGAAACGAAATGCGTGCGGGAAATTGGCTCTTTTAGCACGGGCGTAGAAAAAAATAATTTTAGGAAAAAAACAAAAAAAAACACGTTTAAATAATTTTTGACCCACTTTTGGTCCTGGCAACATGCAAATTTGTTAAAAGGGGTCTTTTTTGAGTAAGATTGTGCAAAAAATCCGAATCGGAATATTTTTTCTAGCGGATGCGCAGTGGCTTTCTGGACTATCATTATATCTGCCCAAAATTGATTAAGCCTCAATGACGTTTGTCAAACTGACAACGAGAGAATTACCAGCCACCTTTCGTGACGGATCTGTCATAATTTAGTGGCTGAGAAATCACGGGCAATACAAGGAGGTTTGTCAGTAGGAAACGTGACGTTGCTATGACGTTTTATCAGTTAAAAATAGTCTAGCGAAATAGTCATATACACATGGAAAGTAGGTATGCATAAATAAAAAAATTAAAGAGAGATACTTATTTCTACTATATGATATTGTCATTAACATGACCTAAAGTCAAAATTATGATAATGTTAGGAACACGTGAATAAATTCTGCATATATGTAGATAGAAAAACATATTTATAGTATATTACTTTATTGATATCAGTACTTAAATACTTTAAATTTATAAGAAATCATTATCTAAAAAATAATTAGGTAAACCAATCAAAAAGAGATAATATTCCTAGTAAAAACAATATTTTTATTAATAACCATAACATTCTTAGTTTTGTAATAATACGAAAGGATATAAAAACAGAGATCTTATATGTAGCACGTATATTCTAAAAAGAGATAGTAATTTAACCATAATTTCTTGCTAAACAATCATTTTCAACAATGAAATTTATAGCGGTATTTCTTTTAGTTGCTGTATTGGCCCAAAATTCATTGCAAGAAGAAGAAGGTAAGTTTAATAATTTGATTCTAGTATCCAATAATCTATATTAGCTGCGTGTGGAGACGCAATATAAAATTGTACCTCCAAACGATGACAATGTAGCCCCCGTTTAATTATTTTAACCTGTTTTAGTCCATGTGGTGAGACCGCTCCCGTCTGGAAAAATTTCTTATTCGGTTTCTTTGCGGATTCCTATTCAAAAATGTCCCCGATAAACAAATCTAACAGGTGCCGGGCGGAATTTTTGGTCAGAAATTGTTTAAACAATTTTTTTAAACAATTACAAAAGATCACGTTTTTTTGGCCCGGGAACATATATTTTTAAGTTTTGTGGGTCATTCTAAACAAGAAAGGTATCTTGTAAATTTTCTCAAAAATTGATAGTTGCCCAAAAAATGCGAAAATACGTATTTTCGAGGCCTAAAAGCTTATATTTAACTTAGTATTTTTGAGGTTGCTAGATGCTTAAATTGAAGTTTAAACATTCATCTTCAAGATTCTGAAGAATGATTGCGTCTAACCTTAATTTAAATCGTCGGTTTTTATTTGTTAAATATGCATGTCCATCCGATTTTTTTGCCGGTGCGGCGCGCTCTATTTCAAAAATCTCCTATTTTTGCCCGAAAGATACTTTTTCTAGATTCTTTGGGATATTGTAATAGTCTGGGCTGATTATCGGAGAATAGGCCATTTTTGGGAAAAGTTATTTACCAGCAAATTTATTGCTGGAATCGAATTATAAAATCCTATATATTAATAATATAGGTATGCAAAGTCCTCAGATAGTGTGCTACTTTTTTTATAAACAAAATGGCGCCCGAAAATCGTGTTCTTTTCAATTATTGCTCTATAACTCCGAAGATTTTAACTTTACAACAAAAACACTCAAATAAAAATTCACCGTGATTAAATTCTGCATAGAGACGTATTTTTCTCGATCTGCTCCGACGAAAATTTTCCTCGGAAAATGCGGGATTTCCCAACAAAATCTTTAATTTTCAAATAAAGTTTTAGATGAGTAATTATTTACCAATAATTAAATAATTTGGTGACTTAAAAGCCTTCTTGGTTTAGATTATAGTTCCAGAAGCTGGTGAAAATTAAACGAACATTTTAGCAACAATTCAATTTTTAATTATTAATTTACGGTCGCAATAATAACCAAAATGATTATGATACACTGATCAAACTTTGAAATCTTATAAAGATTAGATGCCTATTTAACATTTTGTCGACAAAATATAAATTTTTTATTTTTTTGCATAATCTTTAAATGTTTAAAAAAAAATAGTTATAAACAAATTAACGTTTCTCAGAAAGTTTTTATTATATTATAATTTAAAAAAATAGCTAAAATGCGCATTTCAAATATCTTGAAAATGAATGCTTTAAAACTTTTTTGCAACCATTTGCAAAAAAGTTATGAAACAGCAAAATAAACATACGGTTACTACGGTGTTAATAATTTTTTTTAATTTTTTCAAAGCGTAGAAGTGAGTTTAAAGTACAAGCTAATTATTTACAAAACAATGTCGATTATCAGCTTAATGGTTATATTTTAATTAAAGATTAGAAATATATTTTTTTGTAATTTACACGCGCGAAAGTAGAATAATACAGTACCGTAGCTACCCGCCCACATACACAACTCGCGCGAGTTTAAGCGTGTCAGTCGCTTCGAGTGAACATTTTATCTCCGGCTCTGTATCAAGCCTACTTTCGCGCTAAAAATTACAAAAAAATGTATTTTTAATCTTTGATTAAAATATAACCATTGCACTAATTTTTGACATTCTTTGTGAGTAATTAGATTGTACCATAGACTCACTTTTAAGCTTTGAAACAATTAAAACAAATTATAAACAATGGAGATATCGTATATTTATTTTGCTGTTTCCTAACTTTTTTGAAAATGGTTGGAAAATTTTTTTAAAGCATTCATTTTCAAGACCTCTGAAATACGCATTTTAAGTATTTTTTAAAATTAGAATATAATAAACAATTTCTCGGAAATGTTAATTTGTTTATAACAATTTTTTTTAAACATTTAAAGATTATGCAAAAAAATGAAAAATTTATATTTTATCGACAAAATATTAAATAGGCATCACACCTTTATAATTTTTCTAAGTTTGATCAATGTCTCATGATTATTTTGGTTGTTATTGCGACTGTAAATTGTTAATTAACAATTGAATTGTTGCTAAAATATTCGTTTAATTTTAACCGGCTTCTGAATTTATAATCTATACCAAGAAAGCTTTAATTTCACCAAGCTATATAATTATTGATAGATAATTACTGGCCCAAAAAAATTATTTGAAAATTCGAGATTTTGTTGGGAAAACCCACGTTTTTCGAGGAAAATTTTCATCAGAGCAAATCGGGAAAAACATGCCTCTATGTAGAATTAAATTGGGGTGAATTTTCATTTGAGTGTTTTTGGTGTAAAGTTAAAATCTTCGGAGCTATAGAGCAATAATTAAAAAAAATACGATTTGTTGGCGCCATTTTGTTTATAAAAAAAGTAGCACACTATCTGTGGACTTTGCATACCTATAATAATAATATGTAGGATCTTATAATTCGATTAAAGCAATAAAATTGCTGGTAAATAACCTTTCTTTGTACTTTACTAATTAGACCAACGTATTATAACTATTTTTTTTTTCAAAATTTAAAGGTTATGCAAAAAAAAGAAAAATTTATATTTTGTCGATAAAATATTAAACAAGCATCTCATCTTTTTAATCTTTATAAGTTTGATGAATGTATCGTGATTATTTTGGTTATTATTGCGATCGTAAATTGTTAATTAACAATTGAATTGTTGCTAAAATATTCGTTTAATTTTCACCAGCTTCTGGAATTACAATATATACCTAGAAATCTTTGATGTCACTAAGTTATTTAATTATTGATTAATAATTGCTTACCTAAAACTTTATTTGAAAATTATAGTTTTTGTTAGGAAAACCCGCATTTTCCGAGGAAAATTTTCGTCGGAGCAAATCGTGAAAAACATATCTCTATGCAGAATTTAATTGCGGTGAATTTTTATTTGAGTGTTTTTGTTGTAAAGTTAAAATCTTCGGAGTTATAGAGCAATAATTGAAAAAAATGCGATTTGTCGGCGCCATTTTGTTTATAAAAAAAGTAGCACACTATCTGCGGACTTTGCATACCTATATTATTAATATATAGGATCTTATAGTTCGATTCCAGCAATAAAATTGCTGGTAAATAACTTTTCCATGAATTTTGCTAATTAGCCCAGAGTATAAATAAAATAAGTTTCTTGACATTTTTCTCAAAAATTAACAGTTTTAAAGTTATAAGCGATTTAAAATCCGAAAATGCGTTTTTTTGGCATTTTTTAGGATTTTAAATCGCTTATAACTTTAAAACTATTAACTTTGAGAAAAACGTCAGGAAACGTATTTTATTTAGAATATTCCAAAGAATCTAGAAAAAATATTTTTCAGGGGAAAATAGGAGATTTTTGAAATAGAGTGAATTTTGCCGCACCGGCAAAAAAATCGGATAAACACGCATATTTAACAATTAAAAAACAACGGTATAAATTAAGGTTAGACGCGATCACTCTTCAGAATCTTGAAGCTGAATATTTAATCTTCAATTTAAGTATCTGGCAGCTTCAAAAATACTAATTTAAATACAGGGTGAGTCATGAGGAACTGTACATACTCCTACCTCGTATAGAGGCCCCTATGGGGAATAACAAATGACCATTAAAAAGTGTCTGCTCCCATTGTTTAATAATATACAGGACGAGTTTCGCATTTTGACAGAAATTTGTATTCGTCATAATTCTTGAACGGTCAGATCGATGTGTCTCTTATTTTGGTCAATCGTTACACTATTGCAACCTAAACAACTGATTTATTCAAACTAGAAAAAAATCAGGTCCGGCTTTAAAAAAATTAGTTCGTTTGGGTCTTAGAAAAAATTTCACCCTGTATAAGCTTTTTGAAAACTCTAATATGAATTTTACAAATTCGACAAATAGACAATTAAAATAACATATTTTTTTTTCCGCACACGATTGCTTAATTTTTTATAAAAAATTAAATTTGATTATGAATTAAAAGTTTGGTAAAGTGAACCATAGATTTAACAAAATTAACTTTTAGTACCAAAATTATTTTTTTTTAACAAATATTTAATTTATGTTACCACCAATCAACTGATTTATTCAAACAAGAAAAAAATCAGGCCCGGATTTAAAAAATAAGTTCGTTTTGGTCTTAGAAAAAATTTCACCCTGTATACGCTTTTTGAAAACTCTAATATAATTTTTACAAATTAGATAAATAGGCAATTAAAATGGCATATTTATTTTTTTCCCACACGATTACTTAATTTTTTATAAAAAAAATCAAATTTGACTATGAATAATTAAAAGTTTGGTAAAGAGAACCATAGATTAAAAAAAAAAAATTTTATTACACAAATGAATTTTTTTTGAACAGATATTTAATTTATGTTATCACCCAATCAACTGATTTATTCAAACTAGAAAAAAATCAGGCCCGGATTTAAATAATTAGTTTGTTTGGGTCTTAGAAAAAATTTCACCTTGTATACGTTTTTTGAAAACTCTAATATGAATTTTACAAATAAGACATATAGGCAATTAAAATGGCATATTTATTTTTTCCAAACACGATTACTTATTTTTTTATTAAAAAATCAAATTTGACTATACATAAAAAGTTTGGCAAAGTTTTTGCATAGATTTAAAAAAATTAACTTTTTTTACAAAAATTAATTTACGAAAACAACGTTTTTCTTAAAATTAAAAGTTTTACCATTTTTTTTTTCTATAACACGTCTAGATCTAAAACTTTCCATAACACTTCTTTTGGACTCTATAGTTTAACATAGACGTGATCAAATTGATAAATTTTAAATTTTTCCACCTAATTTTTGCGATTTACAAATTTGCAACTTTTACAAGAAGAAGACTGAAAGTCTACAACAATTTTCATAGTCTTCACAATGGTAAGAGTTATGTGCTGTAAAAATTTCAGAAAAAAAATATTAAAATGGAACAGAGTTGTAGCGAGTTAAACCGTGAGTTCATTATTTTTTCATTTTTAGGTTAAAATTCCGATTTTGACAAAATTGATTTTTTAAAAAAAAATTAACTAATCGTGTGGGGAAAAAATAAATATGCCATTTTAATTGCCTATTTGTCTTATTTGTAAAATTCATATTAGAGTTTTCAAAAAGCGTATACAGGGTGAAATTTTTTCTAAGACCAAAACGAATTAATTTTTTAAATCCGGACCTGACTTTTCTCTAGTTTGAGTAAATCAGTTGATTGGACGGCAACATAAATTACTTATTTGTGCAAAAAAAATTAATTTTTGTAATAAAAGTTACTTTTTTAAAATCTATGGTTCACTTTACCAAACTTTTAATTCATAGTGAAATTTGATTTTTTTATAAAAAATTAAGTAATCGTGTGCGGAAAAAAATAAATACGCCATGTTAATTGCCTATTTGTCTAATTTGTAAAATTCATATTAGAGTTTTCAAAAAGCGTATACAGGGTGAAATTTTTTCTAAGACCCAATGGAACTAATTTTTTTAAAGCCGGACCTGATTTTTTTCTAGTTTGAATAAATTAGTTGATTAGGTGATAATAGTGTAACGATTGACCAAAATAAGAGACACATCGATCTGACCGTTCAAAAATTATGACGAATACAAATTTTTGTCAAAATGCGAAACTCGCCCTGTATATTATTAAACAATGGGAGCAGACACTTTTTAATGGTCATTTGTTATTCTCCATAGGAGCCTCTATACGAGGTAGGAGTATGTACATTTCCTCATGACTCACCCTGTATGAGTTTTTAAGTCTCGAAAATGCGTATTTTCGCATTTTTAAGATTTTAAATCGCCTATAACTCGAAAACTATCAACTTTTAAGAAAAATTACAAGATACCTTTCTTGTCTAGAATAACCCCAAAAAACCTAAAAATATATGTTCCAGGGCAATAAAACCTGATCGTAAAACGTATTTGTTTAAAAATTTGTTTAAACAATTTCTGCCCAAAAATTCCGTCCGGCACCCTTCAGATTTGTTTAAAGGGGATATTTTTGAATATGAATCCACAAAGAAACTGAATCAGAAATTTTTTCAGACGGTAGCGGTCTCACCACATGGACTATAATTTGTCCTTTGTTGTGCCCTATACTATAGTTTCCTTTTTTGACGAAATGTCCCTGTAGGCCAATCAAGTTAGGTTTTTACTAGACATAACGGAAAAGACGAGGTTTGACAGTTGAAATGTGTAGTATGAGATATTACAAAAAGACTACCATCTTTGGATTCATCAATTTTTTAGTGGAACATTTTTTAAATAAACAATCAAAACGTCAAACTTAGTTTTTTACTCATAACCTAAAAACTTGTTTATTTAGAAATTTGACGTCCACAGGTAACTTTCTCAGAAAAAAAAGATACATCGAATGAGATACGCTAAATAAAAATCGGTTAATAAACAAAAAAGTTATTGCAAAACGGATGACAAAATCACTGTTTTTGAATATAGTTAATAACAATTTTATTGTTTGTTAAAATAGGTTTTAATATACCCAAAATTGAGGGCACTATGGTGTTTGAATGGTGTGCAAAAAATGGTCCAGATCTGTTAAATAGTTTTCGTAAAATTGAATTTGTTTATAAAATTTTTTGAAAAACGAGCTAATTTCTGAGGCTGGTCCAGTTAATATGGCTGAATGTATCTCAATAATCCCGGGCTCATTTCCTTCGTTAAGATGTATACTAACAGCTTATGAAAAAAAAGTAAAAAAAAATTACATATACGTACACAAAATTATTTGTTAATAAATAGCAGTTTTTAAGCTTATAAACAATTACAACAATTTCGTAGAAATTAGATCAAATTAAATGGCAATAAAAAATACGGAAAGCTGGTTAAAGTACACAACTTTCAAAAAAAATTTTTAGGTCCTACGACCCTTGGGGTCTGAGATAGCCCCTTTTTTTTTGAAAAAATCACTGTTACGTTAATTAACAACACTAAGAGCTGAAATTAACCAATCTTTTATAAGAAAAGTCAAAGTTTTTAACGAAAGTTTTTAGTAAGAAAAAATGTTAAAAATTGTTTAAACAGGAGTGTTATAAACACAGAGTATTTTGCGTTCCGACTAAAGTAAAAAATAGCGGGCGTAGTCGACTGACTGAATAGTGGGCGCGGTTGGCGACCGGCATGCGGCAGCAACTATTAAAATTACGTTATCCCGACCACAAAAATCCACTTTAAGGTGAATGACAAATTTTCGTCATTCCTTATGTTTTCGAGGTCTCTGAATCCGAATATGGATTTAATTTTTTTCTAGAATTAGTGAAACATGTTCAAAAATCAAATTTTATGCAAAAATGCGAAAACTCAATTTTGATGATTTTTCAATTTTAACTCACTGTATTTTTGGTCGCTGTAAATATTTCCTTTTGAAAATTTTACTGTGTTATCTTTGAAGCATTTAGATAACAATGATATTTGTCCAAAATGACTCAACACGTTAAAAGAGAAGTTGTTAATTTTTAAACATTTTGTCGTCAGATTTCGTTAGTTTCATGTTTTCTTAAAAAAGTTGAGTGACAAACTTTTTAGTTTATAATTTTAATTAACACAGAAATAAAATATAATTTATGAAGAAGTTTTCCAAAAAATTTTTATTTAAAATATGCAATAGGAAAAATGTTATGTGACTTTATAGACGAGCGGCACACCCCAAAAAAAGCTTATTTCTCGAGATACTGATACTAATTTTGGTCATACTTTATATTTTTGATGGTGCTCAAAACTAAAATTAGGGTTGTTTTGAATTTTACGTGGGGGAACATTATCAAATCGCAACTTTACCCTAAAAATAAAAAAAAATCACGTTTTTTTGAGTTTAATTTGCTACAACTGTTCCATTGCAATATTTTTTCTGATATTTTTATAGTATATATTTCTCACCTTTCTGAAGACAATGGGACCTGCTTCAATATTTCTGTCTTGCCATAAAGAAAGTTATAACTTGTTTGAAGTAAAAGGTGCAGATTCTTGAATTGCAAAGTTTAATCGCAAAAGTTGAGTAACAAAATTTGAAATTTAGCTGTTTAATTAATTTTAAGTTAAAATCTAGAGTACAGAGAAAAAATGTTTTATAGAAAAAAAAGTGGTGTAACTTTTAATTTTAAGAAAAACGTGATTTCATCTTTTTTTTTATTTTTAGGGTAAAATTGCGATTTTGACAATGTTTCCCCATCTAAAATTCAAAATAAAACCTCATTTTCGTTTTCAGCACCATAAAAAGTATAAAGTAAGACCAAAATTAGCCATTCACCACACCGTGGTTGATATCTCGAGAAATGAGCGTTTTTTTGGGGAGAGAACCACGTACCACTCGTCTATAAGGTCGCGTAACTTTTTTTCTGTTGCATATTTTGACTTTGTGGTTTTTTATTGTCAGTTTTTAAATTTATTTATTTAAAATATAATTTTACTAAATAAATGTGCAACATAATACTATTCATAAAATTCAAGTTTCTACCAAAATATATAAATACAATATTAAGCTTCAAATCCGGTATACTGTCAATGTTAAAAATGGGCTGCAACGGTCTAGCGCTAGCAAATGCTAGTCCGCGAATTTATTCTCATTCGGCTGCGCCCATCATTTTTTTTTACTTTAGTCGGAACGCAAAATACTCTTTCTTTATAACAATACTGTTTAAACAATTTTTAACATTTTTTCTTGCAAAAAACTTTTTTAAAAACTTTGACTTTTTTTATAAAAGATTGGTTAATTTCAGATCTTAGTGTTGTTAATTACCGTAACAGTGATTTTTTCAAAAAAAGGGGCTCTCTCAGACCCCAAGGGTCGTAGGACCTAAAAATTTTTTTTAGAAGTTGTGTATTTTAACCAGCTTTCAGTATTTTTATTGCCATTTAATTTGATCTAATTTCTAGGAAATTATTGTAATTGTTTATAAGCTTAAAAACTGCTATTTATTAACAAATAATTTTGTGTACGTATATGTAATTTTTTCACTTTTTTTTTTCATAGGGTATTAGTATATATCTTAACGAAGGAAATAAGACCCTGATTATTGAGATACATTCAGCCATATTAACTGGACCAGCCTCAGAACTTAGCTCGTTTTTCAAAAAAATTTATAAACAAATTCAATTTTACGAAAACTATTTAACAGATCTGGACCATTTTTTGCACACCATTCAAACACCATAATGCCCTCAAGTTTAGGTATATTTAAACATATTTTAATAAACAATAAAATTGTTATTAACAATATTCAAAAACAGTGATTTTGTCGTCCGTTTTGCAATAACGTTTTTGTTTATTAACCGATTTTAATTTGGTGTATCTCATTCGATGTATCTTTTTTTTCTGAAAAAGTTACCTGTGGACGTCAAATTTCTAAATAAACAAGTTTTTAAGTTATGAGCAAAAAACTAAGTTTGACGTTTTGATTGTTTATTTAAAAAATGTTCCACTAAAAAATTGATGAATCCCAAGATGGTAGCCTTTTTGTAATATCTCATACTACACATTTCAACTGTCAAACCTCGTATTTTCAATTATGTCGAAAAACGCCTTATTTTTTACTAACTTGATTGGTCTACTGATGATACTCTGTAAGCGAAAATACCCGCTTAAGCAGGATTTAATCAATAACGGTGATCAATACCTGCCTTTTATTTTTAAAATTTTATGTAGTTGTATCTTTATATGTCTTGATAAGATTTAACAGGGTTTTGAAGGGCATAAATACATCTGTTGCCAGTTTTTATCCTATGGTTTATTTCTTATGATCAGTTATTGTCTGCAGTTATTGTTGTTCCAAGATACTTAAATTCTCTGACGTGCTCAAGTTAAAGTCACGGATGGAGATTAGGTCTCTGTTTCGATTATTGCGGCTCATTACATATACTTAGATTTGTTATTGATTAGTAGCACTATCTTCACTGCTTTTTGCTCGAACCTGACGTAATTCTCTTTAGACTTGAAATGATATTGCAATGAACTTAAGACTTTGATATTGCACGAAAAGTTGAGTCCTCCAGTACATATAATGCTCAAAAAATTTCAAGATTATTCGACGATTAGTTTAAATTTTATTCAATTTGTTTATCCTAAAGAGCTTTTCCAGAAAATAATAATGATACAGCAATTCTGTGGAATCCACACAAAAGAAGAATACTTGTGTTTTCAAAATGTTTAGAAAAATCAATAAAAAGTCAATTTTATCATTGCGAAAACATTTTACTAAAGTAGAGTCATTTGTGGCTTCTAAACAGTTTGAATAGTTTTGTTAATATTGACTGTAGAGAAATATACTGTGGGATTTCAAAAGCTAGTACTTTTACATGAACTTTTACCTAGGTTAATTACGGTCAAAGTTAGCCACTTTTATTATTTAATTCACAGTTACTTCTGTCTACATAAAATTCCCCTGTAACAGTGCTAGTTACCGTACTCCTCCAAAAATTTTATACATATATCCTGTAGGACTGAGAATAGGTTTTAACCTATTTTTCATACCCATAATTTGTAAGGGGGGATGCACCAACGACATTTTCTTTAATTTTTTTTTTGGACAAATGCACACAACTCTTAACTTTCACTCTTCTATTCACAACCACTATTTTTTAATAGCCATCTATATATTTACATTTATAAAATTCTCCTGTCATAGTGTTAGTTGCCATACTCCTCCGAGACCGCTTGACAGATTTTTATGAAATTATACATGTATATTCGGTAGGTCTTAGAATCGGTCGTAATCTATTTTTCATATCCCTGAGTGATAAGGGGGGTTCCCCCTAACATTTTTTGTTTGGTGGAGATATGTATACATAACGTACTGCATAAGACTACGAGTACATGCAAATTAAAAAAAAATACGATAAAAATCCATCAAAAACTTCCGGAGATATTAATCGCAGCATATGTTTGAAGAATCAATTTCATTTTTTGAGTGCACGGATTTTAATATTTCTCCTCCACCGACCACGAATCGATTTCGTTAGGACGTCATTTTTAAAGATTTATTAACCACTCTGTTGAAGTTCAAAGTTTACTCAAACTTTTACACATAAACTATGTACCTTGAACTTCAAAATGAAGTGAGTTAGGTTGCTTAATTGTTATAAACAAAGTAGCTGGCAATTAAATAAAAAAAGTGGCTAACCTTGACCCTAATTAACCTAGGCGAAAAGTTTTCTTTTGAAAATTCGTGTAAAAATACCAGCTTTTCGAATCCCAAAGTAGTTTTAGTCGACAGTAAATATTATCAAAGTTATTTAAATTGTTTATGAGCTAAAAATGACACTACTTTAGTAAAATGTTTTCGGAATGATAAAAATGACTTTTTGATGATTTTTTTTTCAATACTACGAAAATATAACTATTCTTCTTTCACGTAGTTTGAAATGACAATGAAATATAACAATATTTTTGAATTATTTCCCTGGCGTATTGGTTCTTTTCGATATAATGATATTCAATTCTTTCATTTCTGATTATGTTTTTCAGAGCTAAGTTGAAAACTGTGCTATTGTGAACTTATCTTTTTATGCAAAAGTTGTCTAAAAAAGAAACTGTTTATTATTATTGGATTTCTAAGTTTACGGTTTTTTAAAACGGACAGTTTTACCATACGTGCAGGATGAGTAGGGATGAGGAACGCACCAAACTTTAAGAATGTATAATATACGAAAAAATAATGAAAATAACTAATATTTATGTTGTTATTCGATTTTAATTTGTTCTCGAGTTATAGCGATAATAACAAAGAGTTGTAATTTTTCATTAATTCGATTAAATGTTCTTATAAGCCATTTGATTGCGAAATTTTCTCCAATACTTTGTATGTAAGTAATATACCTACTCTTCTTAAGTAACAATAAAGTCGTTATTTTCCGAGATATTTGAGGTTAAAAATGAATTGGCACAGTTATTTTGATCAATGTATTTAACATTCGTTTTTCCCCTTCGTTTTTAATTTCAGATATTTCTAAAAACAATGATTTTATCGTTACGAATGAAAAGTATATCATTTACATAGAAAATATTGGAGAATCTAAAAGTTATACTAAAATAGTAGTTCCTTCAGTGGCGTAGAATTTGGGAAGAGTCAACCATTCACTATCCCCCGTCGTACGCTTCTAGTAGTCGTCAATAGCGTTTGTTTGACATAAGTTATTAGGGTGTACAGCACCTACACTTTCTGCTAAGTATGATAAGGATATGTCAAATAGTCAAAAATAAAGGAGCATAATACATTAATCAAAATAACTGTGCTACTTTATATTTAACTTCAAATATCCCGAAAACTAATGACTTTATCGTTACGTATGAAGAGAATATTATTTACATACAAAGCATTGAAAAAAAATTTCGCAATGAAATGGCTTACAACAACATTTATAATTTAATTAATCAAAAATTGCAGTGTTATTATCACTATTACTTGAAAACAAATGAAAATCGAATAACAACATAAATATGAGTTATTTTTAATTATATTTACGTATATTATGCATTCTTTACGTTTGTTGCGTTCGTTCCCACTCACCCTGTACTTCACCTACGAATGTTGTCTCATACGATAAAATATTTAAATATTAAAGATAGTTTTATTAATATTAAAGGTACTAAAGAAAGTTGTTTTTTACTTTTAGATGCACTTATTCCATTCCCGAAGTGCCATGGAGAGAATGAGCAGGCACAACCAGGATGTGCACCATGTTGTCCTGAGCAAGAAGTGAGCTGTCAAAACAAAGTGCCCAGGGCTTGCCCCAGCCCAATATGTCCATATAGTTGTGAACTGAAATGTTATTGTACTGAAGGATATCTCCGGGACAATGTGTCTGGAAAATGTGTCAAAAACTGTTAAACCCTATTTAAAAATTACTTACTTGTAAATGAATATTGCGTTTTATCTTATGTTAATAATTTAGTTATTAAATTTTTTTCATCTGATTGATACATTTATTTTAAACAGACATTTTCTAGCCTCCTCTTTAAATTATTTTATATCAACGTTACCAGAATCTTCTTTTAAAATTAAGAGTAATTTAAAGATCGAAGAACAGTCAAGAGAACTCAGCGGGATTCGTAGAGAGCAGAAATAATATAGAGAAGAAATAAGAGAGCTAAGACAGGAGAATATAACATTAAGAGAAGAAAACGAAAAACTAAAGTAGGCAGTTTAACAAATAGAAGAACGGCTTGAAAGTTTGGAAAATCAAAAAAGGCGAAAAAATATAATTATACAGGGATTGAACATAGATACAAATGGCCCAGATATCCTAAAGCATGCAATGAAAAATTTTATGCAGACAGAATTAGAAGTAGATGTACAAATAGAGAAGGCTCTGAAGTTAGGAGAAAACGTTTGTTTGGTTGAGCTTGAAAAGGAAGAACATAAAAGAAAAATCATGCGAAACAAAAGCAAATTGAAAAATCGAGAAGAAGGTCTAGTTTATATCAACGATTACCTATCGAAGAACGACAGAATTGTACAGAAACATGTCAGACAAAAAGCGCAAGAACTAAGAAAGGAAAAGAGAAAAGTGAAAGTAGGGTATAAGGAAATATATGCCGACCATGAAATATGGCGTTGGGATGGCATGAACCAAACGTTGGTGGTAAAAACCAACGCAAAAACTAAGCAACAGCAGTAAAAGGAAACAAATGACGACGAACAATGCAAAGAAGAGGATTACGAACTATGAAAATAAAACAAATCAAGACAGAGATAAAAAAGAAAAGCCGAAAAATGGCAAGATACAGTTAGCAACAGAGATAAATGAAACGGAAACGACTCAGGCATTGGACAAGGCAATAAGTAAAAATAACAACAAAAAGAAAACTAAAGTAAACTTGGGTACATGAAATGTAAGAGGCACATACAAAACAGGAAAACTCAAAAAATTCATTAGAGAAATTAAAAGATATAATTTGCAAATAATAGCTATTAAAATAATTACAAGAGACAAAACAAATGGAGACAGAAATGGTAGAAATAGAAAACATGCTATTTTTTAAAAGTGGGAGAGAAACCAGACGGTTAGGAACAGGTTTTATAATACAGCGAAAATGAAAGGAAAAAGTAATAGCATTACAACCAATATCAGATAGATTATGCACATTAAGATTAAAGGGAGACAGATACAAATAGATGAGAAAACCAAAGCTATACCAATCAAAAGAGGAGTTCGACAAGGAGACGTTATTTCACCAAAGATATTCACACTGGGACTGGAAGACGTGTTCAAAGACATTGACTGGGCAGATAAAAGAATAAATGTTAATGGAAGGAAACTGAGTCATTTGAGATATGCTGACGACATTGTAATATTCGCTACAGGTTTCGAAAAATTAAAGACCATGACGACGCAACTATTTCAAGCTTCGGAAAAAGTAGGTGTTCAGATGAACTTGGAAAACACAAAAATAATGACGAATACACCGAGTATTAGAAAAATAACGTTGAATGACATAAATTTGGAAACAGTAATCGAATATATATCTACCTGGGACAGATAATGAAAATCAACAAAGAAAATCAAACTTCCGAAATTACCAGAAGAATAAGGTTAGCGTTGACAGGATTTAGAAAACTGAGTTGGATCTTGAAAAACACTAAAATAGAACAATATTTCAAACCCAGAGTTTACGATCAGTGTATCCTCCCTATACTCACGTATGTTTAACAGACGACAGACGTGGATACTCACCAAGGCTAATATGGGTAGAATAGTAAAGGCACAAAGAGCGATGGAAAGATCAATGCTCGGGGCGGGACTTATAAACTTACAGACAAAAAAAAACAAACACATGGATTAGAAGCAAAACCAAAGTAAAATACGCAGGAGAACATGCTGCTAAATTAAAATGGAGCTTCGCAGGACACAATTCCCGACGGAAGGATAAAATATGGAACCACGAAATACAACAATGGAGACCATGGTTAGGAAGAAGAGGCAGAGGAAGGCCACACATGGCTGACCAACCCTGAATTTTGGAAATATATTAATACTTATGATAATCAAGCAGATCTACTGTCACGAGGTATAAGTCCTTCTTCGCTCAGTAATTCCAACATATGGTTTCATGGCTCTTGTTGGTTCATTTTGCCTCAAAAAGAATGACCTCAATATAAAAAATATCAAGAAATTTGTATAACTTCTGAACGTCCTGAACTGCGTAACAAAACGCTTGTGTTTCATTACATCAACAACGAATTTACCTTTTATTACAAATATTCTTCTTTAAATAAACTAACACGCGTCTTTGCTTATGTCTTAAGATTTAAAGACAATCTGTCGATTCCTAAACATTTACGAATAACAGGTCCTTTGACCACAATATAACCCAATAATTCCCTTTTAAATTTAATTAGGTTCGTACAACGTCAACCATTTCCATATGATTATGATGCACTTTCCAATTCCAATCAAATTGACAGCAGAAGTAAACTTCTTAGCCTAACTACATTCTTTGATACAATAACAAAAGTAATACGCGTTGGCGGTCGTTTACATAATTCGTCATTTGATTTTAACCAGAAACACCCGATAGTCCTACCTCCAAAAGATCACCTCACGATACTTATTGCTCGCCATGAGCATTTGAAACTTTTACATATTGGTCCTCAAGCACTTCTTGCTTCCTTAAGAGAAAATTATTGGCCAATATCAGGGCGAAATTTGGTTCGAAAAATTGTTCGTAATTATGTCCGACGTTTTAGATTTAATAATAAACCCGAACAGTATCTTATGGGCAATCTTCCGGAGTCAAGAGTTACCCCTTCACGGCCCTTCACGGTTTCTGGTGTCGATTATGCTGGTCCCGTTTTATTACGCGATACAAAGGGTCGTAATTACAAAACTTATAAAGCTTATATTGCTCTCTTCATTTGCTTCGCCAGTAAGGCTATACATTTAGAAGTTGTCAGTGATCTCACGGCAGAATGCTTCTTAGCGGCATTACGCCGATTTACGGCCGACGCGGTAAATGCTCCGAAATCTTTTCAGATAACGACAGCACTTTCGTGGGAGCAAATAACGAACTCAGACAATTTTTTAACACAAATGCTGATCACATTATTACAGACCTCTCAATCGACTGTATCCAATGACATTTCATTACTCCACGTGCTCCCCACTTCGGTGGATTATGGGAGTCAAACATTAAATCAGTTAAGCACCACATGAAACGTGTAGTAGGTAATGCAATTTTAACATTTGAATAATTTACTACGGTTTTATATCAAATAGAGGCTTGTCTCAATTCTAGATCACTCTATCATCTTTCTAATGACCCAAATGACCCTAACCCTCTTACTCCTGCACACTTGTTAATTGGATCTTCATTGACGGGTATACCACAACCAAACTTAATGGACATTAATGAAAATCGTCTTTCAAGATTCCAAAGGGTGCACCAGTTATTACAGCACTTTTGGACAAGATGGTCCAAAGAATATGTATCCCACCTTCAGCAGCGGGTCAAGTGGAAGGAGAATTGCCAACAGCTGATCCAGCCTGGACGCATGGTTCTAGTAAAGGATGATGGACTTCCTCCCTTGAAGTGGCAGTTAGGCAGAATTTTAAAAACTTACACCGGAAGTGACAACATTGTGCGGTCGGTTGTGATAAAGACAAACTCTGGTGACATTAAACGACCGGTTGTGAAAATATGTGTTCTGCCTAACCAAGATTAAAAAATTTTTCATAAAATCCTTTATAAAAGGTATATTTGTTAAAATCCCTATACAGGGCTACATCAAAGACAGAACTAGTTTTCGATCGATTCGGATTTGACAATCAAACCTACTTATGCTTCCATACATTTTCACGAAGATAGACTGTCTGGGGATATTGCAAATATTATAAAAAGATCAGTAGATAACGTTCAAACTTCTTTTAATGTATCCAACAACATAGGACAGTCTCTATCTAACACCAAAGATATTATCAACTATATGAATCGTAGTGGTGTTTACAAACTACAATGTTCTGAGTGTGATGCCACCTACATAGGAAGAACTTGTAGATAACTTGCTTCTCGCTCTCTCGAACACATCAGAAGAGAGAATACCTCTACCTTCTCACAACATCTCAAAGAGAAAAATCATACTCTGAACATCCCAGGTGATGTTTCTCTTCTACACAATATCCCACAAAGAGACTTCCTGAAGTTGGACTTGTACGAGGACCTAGAAATAGTCAAAGAAAAACAAGAAAGCCCAAATTATGTCAAACGCCATGTTTCGTTCAACCGGGACTTCCATCCACTTCATCGACAACTTTTTTCTTAACTTCTTTTTTAACTACAATAATACTTTTCACCTCTTTATTACTTCTATCGCTTTCATACAGTCACATTTACAGTTGACTTGACACAATTCATAATGATTTTCTTTCCTTATTCATCTCTATCCACCATCCACCATCATCTATCCAATTATACACACACAAACCAACATCTGTTATCATCACTCATATTGTCCCACATACATACCTTTTCATCTCTAAATTTTCATCAATAATTTTTCTATGACTATCTCCACCCCATATAATCATACTGTAACTAAATTTAATAGTCTTACTACTCTTTCTGGGTCCCGTTCATGTTACATTTTAATTATAATCTCATAAATTTATAACACCAACCCTCTCCCCTATGTTTAACTATATCATATACTGGTCTGTTTTGTCGAACCCTTAGAGTTCCAGGCGGTATGCAGGGATTTTGAGAAATGGTCGCATGTATCCTAGCTTGTAGTATTATACATCCCTCCCAGATCAGAAAACAGTTCTACAGCTCTGTCACCCACACAGTGATTTTTTATGGTACCTCCACATACTATAACAACTTCCAATTACTCTAGTATAACTGATAACTTTAAATAAACATACAACTGCTTTTCTAAGCCCTAGCCCAGGCAACCAAATGACGTCAACAACGTCGAGGAAACGTCAGTATTTGGTGGAATATATACACGTGGTTGAACATTACGTCATATCGACGTCTTTTGTAGGTGATTTTAAATACGTAAGATTAATGACGTTAAAATACGGTTAAAAGACGTTTTCATTTCAGCCAACCTAAGTCTGACGTCACGAAATTGGGAGGAGCTTGGAGCTTAAAAGTTACAAAACTAAGGTTAGGTTTGTATGGTCGTTGCCGTTTCATTTCAATTTCATTGTTTGTTTGTCCTGGTCCTAGTATTTTGCCTATTTTGGATTTTGTTGGCTGATTTTTGTGTATTTTTTAAAACTTTTGTTTGTCATTTGTGAGTTTCATAAATTTACCACAATGTAAAGTGATTATTTAAGGAAATTATTATTGGAAACTCCGCAGATGTTTTAGAAAGGTAGGGAAACAACTTTTATTTACTATTAATTTTTCCCTGATATTTATCAATAATGAAGAATTTTGCAAGCAATAACATTATTTCTTTTATTGTTTTAGATATTCATTGAAGCTGAAAATAATTGGAGATTTAGATCCATATACATTTCAGTCATCAGAATTGGATTTTACAGTGAATTCCATCAATTACTGTTATAATGCTATTATAGATAGACTGGTAGAGTCTCACAGTTACTACTTTAAAGCAGCAGATGAAAGCATACAAAAGCCTTCAGGCACATAAAAGCCTTCACAACTGGATTTGTTTTGAAACATTTGATGTTTTGATGACTTCTATATTATTGTTGGAAAGGTAAGTCGTTATTTTATTTATTCACCATTAAGAAATATATGGATAACATTATTAGTGTCTTTCGGATAAATGGGTTTTAAATATTAGATTTATTTACGTTTATATATCTGTATGAAACCAGACATATTGTCGTCATAATTTGTAAACTGCGTAACTCCATATTTCTCTGAAAATGAGTTATTACTGCCATTTGTTTGAAAAAATCCCTACTCGTTTAAAAAAGGATTCACATGCATATTTTTACCAGAAGAGTAAATAGTGACATCTTCGTATACACTGTATCTCCCTTGCAGCAAATTTAGTACGAAAATATGTAACTTCCCAGTTTGTCATACCACACGATTAATACACTAAATAACACCACACGAAATAATATTAATACACTCATTAAACAATATAGGTACAAATGTTGGTAAATACCTATCTATAAAATATTCCATTTTAGAATTTTATCTTTTAAAATGGGAGATACATAGTATTCGCATTAGTCATATTTAGAGAAATAATTTTTTGTGCCTCTGTAAAATTTGGATAAATGGAGTTACGCAGTTTACAGATTAGGTCAACGACATGTAATTGCTATGATAGAAAAGAGAATAATAAACAGTCATGATTGTTTGTTCTAAAGTTATATTATATGAATGTCTGATTTTAAAATATTCTCAATCATTGTAAAGAACGCAAATACTCTAATAAAAATAAATTTTTGTAGTTGAAGCTAATGCTACACCACTAGATGCTTGGGTGATAGCCAGTTCCAATGGCATAGCAAATGCACATTGTATGTGTATGGCCGGTAATAGTGAAGTTTGCAGCCATATTGCAGCAATCTTATTTGCAGCTGAGTATGCCCACAGCAAGAAGAACCCAATGCATGTAGAGATGTTACAGCTATGTACATTCTCTGGTGAAAAACTAATGAGTTTTCAAACTGTTCAGTCAGAGTGCTTGTTGCGCTCTCTAAACGAACTGAAATATAAGAGGGCTTTGGCTTCATGTTGCAGCGACATGAAAATGGTTAGTCATTTTTAATTATAATGTACTTCTTCATCATGAGTATTTATGTATATGGCTTTTCATTCACAGTCATTTGTTTCGATCTTCTGTCATGTGTCACATAATATTAATATATCTACGTCATACGTTATTGGTATATACCAATGATACACACGAAAGACATATGGCGTAGATATATTAATATTATGTGACACATGACACATGCTCGAAACAAATGACAGTCGATAAAAGCCCTATTAGTCTTTTAAGTGTGTATTATCAGATATGACATGTAAATTGTTTGTATCATTTTAATTTGGTCATTACAGTCCCTTAATCAAAAAATATATTTTTCAGGTGTCTTTTCAGGTGGATCTTACCCGTGTTGAGCTGCCCCCCCCCCCCACTTGCAAAAATCAAAAACCAAATAGCCCTGATTTATGAGCTATTTATGAGCTCTCATATTCCGCAAACTAAAAATTTTGAGCTCGTTCCACTGAGCAGGAATTTGATACTTTAGTGGGGGGGGGGGGGCTGAGTCAGCCCCCCACTACTTAAAAATAGGAATATTGAATCGGTTTTTGCGGCAGAATTACGAGCTATTTATGAGCTCTTGAAATTATATAGTTTAGATTTTTGAGCTCATCCCCTTCACCCCCAAACAACCCTTTAATTGATTTAACTTAAGAGAAAAATGCTGAGCAAACTTAAAATATATCGTATTGCGGATATAATTCCTATAGCTTATATACTCTAAGAATAAACTATTAAACTACGTGCATTTCGATTATTGAGCTACAACCCCTTCGCAAGAAAACCACCCTATCTTCCCGGCTTAAGAGAAAGTTGTACTTAAAATGCATTAAACTAGTTATTTGGCGACTACATATCGTTGAATAATTTATAAGCTTCCAAATTACGCGCATTTAGATCAGTAAATTGCAATTTATTTTGTATAGTGCAGTCACTGAAGGTAAAAATCAACGATTACCTTCAATTTCGGTGAACCTTCATCGATTTTCACGAAAATTGGTCAGTGGTTAGAGGATACGTCAAGAAACAAAGGTGACATGGTACCACCTTGCGCCTTTACCCTGAGGGTGGATACCGCCCCTTCTCGGGGGTGAAAATTGTTTTATTAAAAATAACTGCACAAATCAATAAAAGAACAAATTAAAAGCAAAATTTATTATATTAAGTTAATAAAATAAGTCAATACTTTTTAAGTTATTAAAGATCAAAGATTTTAACTATTCGTGAAAATAATGCATGTTATGAAGCGGTTTTTCAGTGATTTACGAAGTTTTTACAAAAAAGTTAATAGTAGTTTAATTCGTATAGCTTATATTCTAAGAATAAACTCTTAAATCACGCGCCTTTCGATTATAGAGCTACAACCCCTTCGTAAGAAAACCATCCCATATTCCCGGCTTAAGGGAGCGTTGTACTTAACATAATTTAAATTAATTATTTGGCGACTACATATCATTTAATAATTTATGAGCTTGCAAAATATACGCATCTCAATTATTGAATTGCCATTTTCTTTCTATAGTGCAGTCACTGAAGGTAAAAATCAACTATGACCTTCGATTTCGGTAAATCTCCATTCATTTTCACGAAAATTGGTGAGCGGATTTTGATGCTATCAACTTTTTCTGGAGCTCATTTTTGATAGGTATTTCTAAGTACTTTGACAAGTATTTAGTACCTAAGTGTTATAAAATGCATCTCTTTCCCGTTATTTCAGCTTGAATCCTTAGATTTGAATAGTCGCAGAAACAATATATATTTAATTACCAATAACTTACTTTAAATTAACACTAAAGGGTTTTTCAAGTAAGCAATTTATTATATTTCTTATTAGCTTCAATTTTAGTGATGAACACTTTTTGTAAAAACTTACAGTTTTTGAGTTATTTATGAAAAATCGCTTTAAAGCATGCATTTTCTTTCACAAAAATTAAAATATTTGATCTTTAATAACTCAAAAAGTATTGATTTATTTTAATAATATTATATAACAAATTTTGCTTACAATTTGTCCCTCTCTCGATTTGTGGGGTTATTTTTAATAAAGTAATTTTCACCCCCGAGAAGGGGTGACATATACCCCAGGTTAAAACCCCAAGTTGTTATTGTTAATTCGTGGAAATGAATGGAGATTTACCGAAATCGAAATCGAAGGTCATAGTTGATTTTTACCTTCAGTTACTGCACTATAGAAAGAAAATGGCAATTTAATAATTGAGATGCGTATATTTTGCAAGCTCATAAATTATTAAACGATATGTAGTCGCCAAATAATTAATTTAAATTATTTTAAGTACGACTCTCTCTTAAGCCGGGAATATGGGATGGTTGTCTTACGAAGGGGTTGTAGCTCTATAATCGAAAGGCGCGTGATTTAAGAGTTTATTCTTAGAATATAGATAGATAGATAGATAGAATTTTATTGTTTATAAAAATTTTACAGTTTCATAACAAGAAATTTAGTTCGCTACATGTACATAAATAACTTAGATATAAATAGCATTAAAAAAGTATAAAAATGCAAGTAAGTTCTAGAATACAACCTTATAAATATATAGACACACCTATATTACATATTATATAAACATACACACCTATACCCACCTACCCGCATACACATACATATACATAATTACATATCTAGTAAGAACAAGATAAATATATAATGAGATTAAGGGAACACGTAACTGCAATATTACTTACATTATAAATTTTAAAATAAATAAATAAATAAAAAAGAAACAAACTTGTGAACTTATTCGGATACTTTTTTTGTAAGTGCTACTAATAATTTTTTAAGGTACGCTAATAATACATTGAGAAATTAGAGTTTGCGTTATTAATTTTTTTTTTATTCGTTAATTACGAAAGCTCGTAGCTTCAGAATATTCCATATATGATTTGAAATTGTTTTCGCGGTAGAGGGTGTAATATTATTCAGGGTGTTTGCTAAATGTTCTGGATTTAACAGATTGGTAATATTCTGTGGTCTCATTGCTGTGTAAATAGGACATTCGAACAGAAGGTGACGCAGAGTTTCCAGCTCACGTTTATTGCATATTGTACATAACTGCTTTGGATCAATCTTATATGTTAGTCCTTGAAAAGTGAACCGAATACAAAACTCATTCGACAGTCTAAGTTGTGCTATTGTTCTGGTGAATTGTAGAGGCATTCGAATATGAAGATACTGTTGTGGTTGATCGCTCAGGTCTAAAGCCCTATAAAAAGTGAGAAATGATGAGTCATTCAGTTGTCGCATATCATTTTGGTTTACCTTTTGTTTAAATGTGTCTATTAAGTCATTTTTGTTTGCTTTTAGGAACGCTACATTGATATCTCTCCATGATCTTTGACAGTTTGCAAATTCTAACAGATTTTTAACTTGCGATGCCCAATTATATTTATTCTCTATCCTTGTGATTTCCAGTTGACGTAGAAAGCACATTTTAGGTAGTCGATTTTCTTCCATCTCATAAAGTTTAATGAGCCAGTTTAGCATGTGTTTAAATATCACAAGCGAAAATATAGCTGTACTTGTTTCAAGTCGAACAGCAAAATCTGGCGTATTGATAGGAACCAAAAGGATACGTTTTAAAAATGTTAATTGCACCCGTTCTAGTATGTCGGCGTATCGTAACCCCCAAATGGCAATGCAGTTAGTTACTATGCTAGGAATTAAGGAATTTAGCAGATGTATTCGGGATGTCCAACTATCCATCTTGGTTTTTGTCATGAGCGGTATTGTTGCTCCGATGGCATGTTTGGCCTTTTGAACGGTATCATATGCCATTTCTCTAAAAAGCGAAGAAGACGAAAAAGTAATGCCCAAATATGTAAATTTAGAGACAATATCGATAGGTTTGTTCTTATAACTGAAAGTACAGTCTTTTGGGATACTGCCTCCTCTAGAAAAAACAACTATTTTGGTTTTGCTAGTGTTAACTTCAAGATAATTTTGGTCACTATATCTTTCCAATGCTCTTAGACTCTTACCTAATTCCACTTCAGACTCTGCTACGATGACTAAATCGTCAGCATAAAGTAATAATACGATGTCTCGTTTATTTCCGATGTTTATGCCAGTAACCCTGCTATCGAGAAAAAATGTTTCTATGTCTGCGAGAAATAATGAGAATAGAATCGGGCTTAATGATTCACCCTGTAGAACTCCGGCACTTATATCAAGTTGAGAGGTGAATCCATCTGAGGCAGCTACTTGCATTGATGCTTCATTGTATATATTTCTTAAAAGTAAAATTATGCGACCACTAACCCCTATATTGTACAGTTTTTGCCATAACAAGTTGTGGCTAACAGAATCGAAAGCCCTCTTGTAGTCCACAAATGCAACGAATACTTTGCGTTTTTTTAACCTTAATCGTGACTGTATGATCGAGTTAAGAACAAATACATTGTCAATGCAGCTTCGATGTTTTCGAAATCCAGATTGAATTTCAGGAATAATGTTGTTGTTATCTGTCCACTCATTAAGTCTGTTGAGTAATACTTGTGTGAATATTTTTTCTAAGCAAGACATTAGAGCAATTCCTCGGTAGTTAGAAGGATTGTCGATAGGCCCCTTTTTGTGTATCATTTTTAATATTACTTCAGTCCAAGTTCTAGGTATTGTAGCTGTATTAAATATGTTATTGAACAAACAAGTCATGCAAAATATCCAATTATTTGGTAAATATTTATAAAACTCATAGGATATTTTATCATTTCCTGGACTTTTGTTGTTTTTGCAATTGTTTAAAACTAAATAAATCTCATCAGGTGTTATGGATTTGTCCAGAAATTGATGTCTAACATCGTAATATGTAATAAACGAAATTATTTTAGGAGGGTATATATCTCTGTAAAAAGTTTGCCATACATTCATGGGTAAATTTGATGAAGGCGAATAACTACGAAATTTTTTTAAGGTTGACCAAAAAGTTTTAGGGTTTCGGCTGTTACTTAAATCAGTTATTATGTTATTAAAATAGATTTGTTTTTTGGATTTTAGTGTTGTCTTGTATTCTTTTTTTATCTGTACATATTTTAGTTTGGTGCTTTCTGAGAAATTATTTACTTTACATATTTTTAATTCATGTTTAACCTGCTTTTTTAAACAAAGACATTCATAATCGAACCAAGGTGATGAGAATATTTTGGTATGAAATGATCCTGTTTTTTTTGATCATATTTAACTTTGTGGCTGTTTCTGTTATTGCAGTATATAGATTATTGTATGAATTGTGCAACTGAGAATTATATTGAATTCGGGGAGAGTTTGCCATTAATATCTTGTAGGTTAATGTTAGTTCTTCATTCCATTTATATATAGTGTGTGAAGTACTACTGGAGGAACCATTAGTACAGTTATTTCCGTTAAATATATTTAAGTTTAAAGAAAGAGCTATGGCAAAGTGATCAGATGAGCTATATTCATTTAAAACATAAAAGTCATGAACAAGTGATAGCGATGAGTTGGATATCCAAGCAAAGTCAATTACACTTTTACCTATAGAACTAACATACGTGAACTGAGCCGGTGAGTCTAAAATTGTACGACCGTTTAATAAACAAAAAGAGTTTTCTGGCATAAAATCGATAATATTACGCCCTCTAGTGTTAAGTACTTTATCATTAGATGTTCTCTGGTCAAAGACATTTGTATCCTCTAAAATCTCAGGTGGTACTAAATTAAGTTCAGCTACTCTACAGTTAAAGTCGCCCCCTATAACTACAGGCGTGTTTTGAAGATTATCTACAATATCCAATAAACATGTTTGAAAAATATCCAACACGTGTGAAAGATCTAATGAGGGTTTAAAATACACTGAGCATAGTATGATTTTTTCATGGAGAGAAAGAGTCAACTCGCAGATTATCCACCAAGGGGAGGCATCTAATAGCCTCAGTTTAAATGAATTTTTATAGAGTATACACCGCCACTGGCTCTGCCGGTCGACTTTTCCTTTACAGCAGGTGAGCTTAGAATATTATAATTTTTTAAAAAAGCAGGAGTAATTTGAATTTTATCTGATAACCACGTTTCACATACACATAAAATAGAAAAATCTTTATTTTCTTCGACAAAGTCTTTTAGATTAGTGAACCCTTGACAGTTCCAAAACAACAAAATTAATGGTTGCTATATATTATTTCTAGTGTCTGCTTTGGAGATTTTTATTTCAGATGAAGAGCGTGGTGAACCCTCTTCTTCCCGATATCTTTTTGAAGTGGGCAACTCAACAATCTTGGGTATGTTTTTGACGTATTTTATTGTTAAGTTTTTTCGCCGTCATTGCTACGTTGCTGAAGTTGTTGTCTTAGCTCTGTCAAGTGTTTAGATTGATTTGGAGTCAAATCTGATTTTAAGTATACGGTGGGATAGACAGTTTTTGAAATATTTGTTTTCCGTTTCATGATATCGATTGTAGTTTCACGAGAATCGACCACAATTTTAAGGGGTCGAGGTTTTCCATCTGTTCTGATTTTTCCTAATCGAGAGGTTGAAGCAATGGGAACATTTTTAGAGGGTAATATATGATTAATTAAGTTCTTGGCTTCTTCAAAATCATTAGGCGTTTCAGATAGTCCCATAACGATGACATTCTGTTGCCGTTTAATCCTTTCCATTACCTCTATGTGCATTTCTTCATGGTCCAGAAACTTTTTTTCTAGGACTTCAACTCTTCTATTAAGTTGTTGGTTTTCTGATTGTAGTGCAGTTATATTTTTGTTGCAGGCAATAATTTCTGCATTTTTGGCTGTGACCAGCGCAGATAATTCTTCAATTTTTGTTGTAAAGGTAGCTTGAATTGTGTTAAGCTGAGCCATAATAGCGGTAAATCTAATGGATTCAACATCCTCATGTGCGCTTGTCAATTTTGTGTTAAGACAATTTTCACATATCCAAGCTCGTAGCGTATTTGGTTCGAGATCCGTAGGTTGGGGACGAGCACAGACACCATGCCAATGCGCTAGACATACTGAACAATTTACGGTACTGGAGTCGTTTGCTTCCTTCGGTGGTATTAATTTTTGACACGCATGGCAATTATTTGTAGTAGGCATAACTAATATTAGAAATTCAGAATGATTCAAGCTTACTTTTGGTTTTCTTCTTTTTGTTACTTTTTATATTTTGCTAATTAATTCTAGTCACTTACTTAAAATGTTTAAATTGATAAGAATGCTGATTCACTTTATTTCACTAACCATGTAATTAGTATTATTACTTATTGATTAATATTTACTTCAACAAAGCGGAGCGATGTTTACACATCGAAGGTTCGAACTAAACTCTCTTATTCTTAGAATATAAGCTATACGAATTAAACTACTAATAACTTTTTTGTAAAAACTTACAATTTTTCAGTGATTTACGAAAAACCGCTTCATAATATGCATTTTTTTCACGAATAATTAAAATCTTTGATCTTTAATAACTTAAAAAGTATTGACTTATTGTTATTCTGAAGCTATTTCATTGTGGCATTTTTATAATTAAGTATTTTCTATTTTGACAATTTATTTTAATTCAATAATTTATTTTAATAGTATTTTATATTTTGACAACGAAACCCGATTTGGGCTTCGAAACGTTAATAAATTCATTTTTTAGTAAAATTGTGGCTTATTTCCCATAGAAAATACTTAATTATTGACTTATTTTATTAACTTTATATATTAAATTTTGCTTTTAATTTGTTCTTTTATTGATTTGTGCAGTTATTTTTAATAAAACAATTTTCACCCCCGAGAAGGGGCGGTATCCACCCTCAGGGTAAAGGCGCAAGGTGGTACCATGTCACCTTTGTTTCTTGACGTATCCTCTAACCACTGACCAATTTTCGTGAAAATCGATGAAGGTTCACCGAAATTGAAGGTAATCGTTGATTTTTACCTTCAGTGACTGCACTATACAAAATAAATTGCAATTTACTGATCTAAATGCGCGTAATTTGGAAGCTTATAAATTATTCAACGATATGTAGTCGCCAAATAATTAGTTTAATGCATTTTAAATACAACTTTCTCTTAAGCCGGGAAGATAGGGTGGTTTTCTTGCGAAGGGGTTGTAGCTCAATAATCGAAATGCACGTGGTTTAATAGTTTATTCTTAGAGTATATAAGCTATAGGAATTATATCCGCAATACGATATATTTTAAGTTTGCTCAGCATTTTTCTCTTAAGTTAAATCAATTAAAGGGTTGTTTGGGGGTGAAGGGGATGAGCTCAAAAATCTAAACTTTATAATTTCAAGAGCTCATAAATAGCTCGTAATTCTGCCGCAAAAACCGATTCAATATTCCTATTTTTAAGTAGTGGGGGGGGGGGGCTGACTCAGCCCCCCCCCCCACCAAAATATCAAATTCCTGCTCAGTGGAACGAGCTCAAAATTTTTAGTTTGTAGAATATGAGAGCTCATAAATAGCTCATAAATTAGGGCTATTTGTTTTTGATTTTTACCAGGGGGGGGGGCAGCTCAACACGGGTGTGGATCTTTTTGTATGCAAAAATTTGTAATAATTATTTGAAATCATTTTGAGGATTATAAGAGTATGGAAATATATGTGAGAACACAGACTATTATAGTTTTGTCCTATTTTTATCATTCAATCGTCTTCTTTAAAATTCATAAATATAAAGCAGATAGTTTTCATTGAAATTCAATATATTGGGTCTTATTTGTATGTATTCATTTTTGACTAAAGGTACGATTCCGATAACGACTGCAGACAGCAACTGCAAACATCAGTTGCAGTTCTCGGTGTTATGGACGTTACTACTTTGCACTATTTATCTGTATGAGACTGATTCCGACATCTGACTGCAACTGCTGTCCGGCAGAACGTTAGTTGCTAATAATTATGCAAATTATTAGTGCAAAATAATGACGTCTGTCATGGTGACAACTGTAACTGCCATCTGCAGTCGTTGTCGGAATCGTACCTTTAAAGTGTGTGGTACAATTATAATAATTATATATATATTATATAACTTAAATGGTTTAACCTTAAGTTTGTTATTACATTGTGACTTAAATGTTTAATTTGTTAATAAATGATTTATTAGTTTATATGTTGTTTCACTTTTGACACAGTAAATACCTACTTATAATATAAAAAGTGAAAATTCTATGTATGTTATATATGTTGCATTGAGGATATTGTAATTCTATGCATTTTAACAAGCCTTCCATTTGGTTTTACTTAAATGGAAAAATTGCAATACTAACAATGCCCATACGAATAATTGAATGGGTCTGCCGAATAACGTTGTAAGCGCCACATGGTTTGTTTTTGAGAAGTCAAAGAAAAAGTTTTAATATTGTGATGATGGTGAGTTTATACATTTTAAGGGTTAGTAATACAGTTTTTAAATACAAAATACAAACTGTATTACTCACCTTTAAAATGTATAAACTCACCATTATCACAATATAAAACTTTTTCTTTGACTTCTCAAAAACAAACCATGTGCTGGACCCATTCAATTATTGTGTATTTCTAAAACCATAAAATGAAAATTAAATCTAAAAAACGACGCAAAATCGACGTAAAAACTACGTTTTTCATATCACGTATTTAAAACGTGATAAAAATTACGTGATTTATGGTGGGACATATTCACGTGATATTCGACTTCGAAAAAACGTGATAAACTGACATCGTTTGGTGATAATTATGAGGTTTTTTCAACGTTTTGTAAACGTTACTTGGTTGTCTGGGAGATATCACTAGAGAGCGGAATATATGCAACACAACATTACCAAAATATGCGCATATATATGCATTACTTTTACTACAAATATGCAGGTATTTTTTCTAAATTTGTCTAAATATGCAAATGCATATTAAAAATACTCAAAAATAAAACAATATATTAAGTCGTAAGATCTTCAGAAAAGTTGCCTTCAAAAATACGTACAACTTTCCTCAATCAATCGAAGCCCTCATTTTTTTCTAAAACATTTTTTAATTTATTTCTAATTGTAATCCCTGTATTTCCAGCAATTTTTTGACAATGAGCAGAAAAAGTGTTAACAAGATTAACCGAATCACTTAATTGTAAATTCCTTTGTTCTAATGACTTTATTAGATCTGGTAAAAAACTAAAATTAACTTTTATTAACATAAGTTCTTTAGCAATTTGTACGTTACTTAAAGAACAAAGTACGTTACTTAAGCTGAAGAACAAAAGCGGAATTGTCTACAATTTGATGGATTTGTGTATTTTGATGCTTCTCTCTATGTCCGTCTTTATAGAAGTAAAAGCGAATTTGTCGAATAAAAACACTCTTTCCAGAAAAATTTCTTTTGTGGGACATGATGCTTTTGTTTATCAGTTCCTCATTTAAAAAATGAAATGTGAAAATGAATGTAACTTACGATTTTGGAACATTCCTTGCAAAATACTTTGTCTCCACTTAGCTTTAACTCGGGAAAACACTTTATCCAAGCACTTTTTTGAATGGTAGACATATTTAAATTTAATATATAAGAATCACTTCAAAAACACTAAGTACGATACAACGTTTACTTTAAACAAATGTTGGCCGGAAACTGACAAAATAATTATTAGACCCTTATTCTACCCCAAAATCTACGGTTTCGTTTTTGATCAAAACGAAACCGTAGATTTTCTTATTTTGTTAATGCCATACTCTGCATAGAGTACAAAGACTCGTTTCATATGGGCTCTCTGAACCGCAAAGTGGAATGTTTTCCTGGCGGTGCCTTTTGGTATGTTATACCTGGGTTAAGCAGAAAGCTTGAATTGAGTCGAAATTCATTTCGCTTATTCCCCGTTAGAGGGCGTTCTATCCATACTGCGATATAAATTATTTCAATTTATATCGACAACTACGGTCGGAATGGTAAAAATTTGTCTTCCTTAGAGCCTCCTTGATAACAGGTAGACCTAGAAATAGTGCTATCGGGGGATGGAGGAAGACAGATTTTAATCAAAACGAAACCGTAGATTTTCTTATTTTATAACCTATAACTTTTTATAACCTTAGTCAACATTTTAAATATTTTGCATCATTTTATCTGGTTGTACACATTTTAGGATTACACTGATGATGATCGGTCAACCGATCGAAAACTAGTTCTGTCTTTGATGTAGCCCTGTATAGGGATTTTAACAAATAGATTTTAAATCAAATCATTTCATCTAAAATTGGTGGAGGAGGTAGTCAAACCAATGGGCGCCGTAAATTATCGCGCCGTAAAAAATCGCCCGTGTGGCCAAAGCCATAGTTCTCACTAATACTGCTTTCGTCTTCTAATTTATGATTGCTATGATATGAAATAAACGTTCTGATATTTTTGTATTTTTATTCACTGATATAACTACACAGTCATCTTATACATTGAAACAAGTAGAATAGAGGGTTTAGTTAAAATAAAAACATAACAACATTTATTACAATCACTAATCTAAATCACAGTTTTCTGTTACCACTAATAACATCATCATAAACATTCACCAATGGCACATAATCTACGGTTTTACTGTCAAAAATAAATAATGGATCTTTAATAGAATTAATATCAAATCCCTGTTTTTGTAGTACTGTCTTTTGCACTTTGAAAGTTGAAGTCAGAGGCATCTTTTCCAAAAGTCTTACAAATAGGGGAATGGCGTAAGTTGGCAAGTGCGATTTAAATCCTGTAGCCAACTTTTTTGTATCCATTAGATTTTCTTTGCCGACTGCGGCTAGCATACCCGCTTTGCCTTCTGTATTCGGAACCTTAAAATAAAAATGAAAACTTACATTCTAACGCTCGGTTTCATAATCAGTTAAAGTGGACTTTAAATTTTAAGTTGGTACCTTTATCAATGCAATTCATATGGGTAAATGTCAACTTTAAAGTGAACTTTAGTTAATGTTCACTTTAAGTTGATTATGAAACCGGGCGTAAATACTTCATAAGTATTTTCCTAACTAGTGCGGAAAGTGAGGACAAGCAGTCGACTGCGGGAAAGACACTTTCCGCATGAGTCAAGAACAATAATTTTCTACGGCCGTACGTTTGGGAAGAAGCCAGTTATATCAATTTTTATTTAAAAACAACATTCAACAATGCGTAATACCAAATTCTATGTATCGATTCTTTAACGTCAGATAAGGGGTTACAACCATCTACATCTACGTCGAGCGATCAGTTCAAATCCATATCATCTGCAGCCAACTGGCCGACGTCCCACCACAGTTCCGTTAAGCGTTCTAGTAGGTGTTCTGATATTATGCATTCTTATAAGGTGACCTGCCCAACGCAATCTTTGTATTTTTGCATAATTTGCTATATAGGGGGTTCTCTGTAATATTGCTATAACTCGTGGTTGAACCTTATTCTCCATACATCATTGTCGCAAATGGGTCCCAGTATACACCTAAATATCTTTTTGTTATACTTATTAAGAAGGTTTATTGTCTTTTCCTCCATGATCCACGTTTCTACAATTATGTTGCTATTGGCCGTATGATGGTTTGTAGCCCAAACGCAGACATCCAAAGGTGAAAGTTATCCTCCAACACGAAATAATTGTTCTATATGATCCACATGATGTTCAGAAAAAAGTCACACCATTTTGAGGGGTTTAAGGGGGGGGGGAGAAATCGGTAAGTAAATTCGTAGTTTTTTACTAAAACTATTCGGTGTAGCATGAACAAATTTCTATACAAACATGTTCTGCATTAAATTTGAAATAAAAAAGGTCCTATGCATAATCCTTCCAAAATGAATGGAGGTAGTGTAGTCTAAATTGGTCCAAAAAAAGGCCTAACCCAGACATCCAAAGTAAAAGTTTTCCTCTAACACCAAATTGGTCCACATATTGTTCAGTAAAAAGTTACACAATTTTGAGCGTCCGGTTTGGGGGGAGATGGGAGAGAAGTCGGTAAATTAGTAGTTTTTTTTAAGTTTTTCGTCAATATTTCTACAACTATTCTTTAGCATAAACAATGTTCTATACAAAAATGTTCTACATAAAATTTAAAACAAAAAAGGTTCTATTCATAATTGTTATAAAATCAACGGTTCCATAGTTACGGAGGGTGAAAAGTGGAGGTTTTCGATACTTTTTATATTTTTTGGGCAATTTATAATATTATTACCGATAAAAGAAATTTATTAATACAATTGTTTTTTGTAAATAAAATTTGCTATTTCAGTGGCCCATGGTAAGATGTGGATGGTAAGGTGTGGATGACACCAAACATACTAGAGCTAATGGATGAAAGACGCAAATTGAAGAATAATTCAGAAAAATACAGAGAGGTTGATAATAACATAAAGCAAATAATAAGGAAGGCCAAAGAATCATGGATTAAAGAACAATGTGTAGAAATGGAAGACTATGAAAGAAAGTATGACACATTCAATATACATAAAAAAGTAAAAGAACAGAACTTACAGGAACTCAAAGAAGACATCAAATAAGTTTGCTTAAGGACAAAGACGGAAATATTATTATAGACTTAACAGAAAAAATTAATAGATGAAGTGAATATATAAGAGAATTGTTTGAGGACAACAGAAATAACATTGTCCAGTTAAATGGTGAAACGGGACCTGAAATCCTAAAATGTGAAGTAGAAATGGCACTTAGAAATTCCAAAACTGGAAAGGCAAATGGACCCGATGAGGTTTCTACTGAATTACTAAAGCTTTTGAATGATGAATCAATAGGTATAATATTGCACTTATTTAACACAGTATACAATACTGGTATTATACCTCAAGAGTGGCTGCTGTCTACATTCGTTACACTGCCAAAGAAATCCAATGCAAAAGAATGTTCAGAACATCGAACAATATCTTTAATGAGCCATCCACTAAAGATATTTCTAAAAATTATCCACAACCGAGTTTATCAAAAGTTGGAGTCAGATATTAGTAATACGCAGATGGGGTTCAGAAAAGGACTAGGTACTCGAGAAGCTCTCTTCGGTTTGAATGGTCTTACACAAAGATGCTTAGACGTTAATCAAGAAGTACATGCATGTTTTATCGATTTTGAAAAAGCGTTTGACAGAGTACGCCACGATAGGCTAAGAGACATTCTTGAAAGGGAAGACATATATAATAAAGATCTGCGAATAATTCTCAACTTATATTTAAATCAGAAAGCTAACATCAAAATAGAAAATGAGATATCAAAAGCAATAGAAATGCGTAAAGGAGTAAGACAGGGATGCATTTTGTCACCACTGCTATTTAATGTATATAGTGAAAGCATCTGTCAGGAAGTCCTTTTGCAAGCAAATGAAGGAATCGTAATCAATGGAGAGGTTGTAAATAATATTCGATACGCAGACGACACTGTACTAGTTGCAAGAACAGTAGAAGAATTACAACGATTACTTAAAAACATAAATATTGCTTGCAACAATTATGTACGCATTATGTACGCAAAATGCAAACATTAATATAAAAAAGGCAAGTATATGGTTTTCAGTAAAATCATGACACAACCAGCACATATTAGTATAAACGGCATTCAAATTGAAAAAATAAGTTACAAATACTTGGGAACTTTAGTAAACGAAACTGGAGACCAAAACAATGAAATAAAAAGACGTATCGAAATTGCCAGGGCCACCTTCATAAATATGAGAAAATTCTTCTGCAACAGAGATAATAAGCATCCCTCTACGATTAAGAATGCTAAGAGGATACGTATTTAATACGCTATTATACGGTGTAGAGGTCTGTACTCTCAAACAAAACAACATAAGCAATATTGAAAGTTTCGAGATGTGGGTGCTACCGTCGAATGATGAAGATAAGTTGAGTTGAAAGAATCACAAATCTTGAAGTAATACGAAAGATAGGAAGAGACCCAGAAATTTTGTTAACGATAAAACGAAGAAAACTCGAGCATTTGGGTCACCTGATGAGAGGTCATAAATACGCATTACTTCAAAATATAATGCAAGGAAAAATAGAAGGAAAACGGAATCCAGGCCGTAGAAGAATGTCATGGTTGCGGAATTTGAGAGAGTGGTTTGGCTGCACCACTAATGAACTTTTTAGGTCAGCTGTAAACAAAGTCAGGGTAGCCTTGATGATTTCCAATCTCCGATAGTAGTGGCACAAGAAGAAGAAGAAGGCCCATGGTATGTTAGTGATAAGCCCTTAAAGAAACGTCAACCTGACCACCCAAAATCATCATCAATTGCCCAATAAATATAAAAAGTATTGAAAACCTCCACTTTTCACCCTCCGTAAATCTGGAATCGTTTATTTTGTAACAATTATATATAGGACCTTTTTTGTTTTAAATTTGATGTACCTAGAACATTTTTGCATAGAACCTAAAAACGTAAAAAACTACTAATTTACCGACTTCTCTCCCATCTCCCCCCAAACCGGACGCTCAAAATGGTGTAACTTTTTACTGAACAATATGTGGACGATATAGCACAATTAGGATGTCTTTGGATCCAAACACCTGCGACAGAGACAGAAGTATGCTTTGTTAGCAAGCATTATCCGTTTCCGTATTTCTTCCTCCTCGCTGCCATTCTCAGTTATCTGTACACCCAAGTATGTGAGCTGTTCTACAACTTTTATGTTAGTGTCGTCTATTGTTAATTTCTGCAAGTTTCGTTGGTTCCTTGCTTGTATTAGAGCTTTAGTTTTATCGAGGTGCGAGGCGAGGTGCGTGGCGAGGTGCAAGGTGAGGTGCGAGTCGAGGTGCTAGGCGTGGTGATTGGCGAGGTGATAAGGGAGGTGATAGGCGAGGCACGGTGCGAGGTGAGGTGTGAGGCGAGGTGATATGCGAGGCGAGGTGCAGGTATTTAAAAAAAAAGTAAATCAAAATATTATACGACTAATATAACGCGCGACTGCTTACGTGGCAGCAGAGAGCGCGACTGTTCCCGGGTTAATGATGTCGCGTATTTAGATTCCTTGCTTTTTAATCTACCCTGATAATTATTGGTCTGAATGTATAAATAAAGTTGCCTATTTTTCTTTGGGCGGCATAGTAAATGTCTTAAGATTCTCGATTAATATCTTATCACAAATTTATACACTTATCTAAAATTGCAATAATACGTACATAAATCGGATATTTAAATTTACCTCAACTCCATATACGACAAGATCGACTGGTCCTAAGATTTCTGATGCTATATACTCAACTTCAGCAGTAGCTACGTTTTCTCCTTTCCATCTAAAACATAATCAATAATATTATTACTAAAAGACGTTTTTTAAAAAACCATATAGCTTTTATTGACTTCGAAAAATCTTTTGACCGAGTAGTTAATCCTAGAAGTACCTAGTTGGAAACATAAAAAATAATATGTACCTCTAACAACAAACATGAAATATTGTCCTTTAAAAACTAAACGGCCATTCTGGCTTTACTGACGAAAATCAAAAGAAGTTGATCATAAATGTACAAATAATATTTACTGGGAAACAAATTTTTAGATACAAGTAAGCGAAAAAATGCTCTTTTTGCCTTAATTTTGTTAACACAACGATGCAGAGACATGAATGTAGATGTGTATGCATGTTTTATTGGTTACAGAACAGCATTTGACTACATCAACCATCAAAAGAAGATCGAAATTCTAAGAACAACTGGAATTATTGATGAGCAAGACCTGACAATTATCTCAGAACCATATTGACACCAAACAGCCAAGCACAGTTGAGCATACAACATCCAACGATATTTAAATCCGACTAGGAGTGCGACAGGGTTGCGTCTTATCGCCGCTTATATTTAATCTGTATTCGTAGTCTATATTTAGAGAAGCATTAAAGGAGGTTCAAGGTGGAATCAAGATTAACGGAATCAGCATAGACAACATCAGGTACGCCGATGATACTGTCCTAATAGCATGCAACGCACAAGAACTACAAAATATAATAAATGCTTTAGTTCGTCATGGCGAAATATTTGGTTTACACTTAAACGTTTCCAAAAGACACCAATAAACGTGCATGTGTATGCCAAGGGACAAATAATAGAGCAGACAACATCGATAAAATATTTGGGAGCAAATGTTAATAGTCAGTGTAACTCAAAAAAAGAAATCCTATCAAGAATCGAACAAGCGAGGAAAACACTCATGAACATGAAAACATTTTTTACAAGATCAGAGCTTAGCCTTGAGCTCAGAATCCGAATCATCATATGGTATGTGTTTTCTGTCTTGATATATGGTTGTGAAAGTTGGGCTCTGAAACAAAAAATAGAATAGATGCCTTTGAGATGTATATATACCTACAGACGGATGCTGAGAAACTTCTAACAATAAGGTACTTCGGCGCATGAACAAACAAAACGAATTACCTACTAAGAATAATCCAAGAAAGAAAAATACAATACTTGGGCCATGTGTTGAGAGTGGAAAAATATGAACTACATCAAATCGGGTCTACCCCAAAATCCCGACGGCCAAAATCCCGACACGCCAGAATCTCGACAGGCCAGAATCCCGACAGGTTTGATGAGTTTATTTTTAACATATAATTATAATATAGTCCAATGATATATGTAGAATTGTAAATGTTTTACCTTAATTTTTAAGATCACTGTATATACAATTTTTCTTAATTATTATTACGAAAACTAAATAAGAGTCTCACGCATAAGAACACATGTTCGGATTAGCTTGGGGATCGGGAATCGGAGTTGCAAGATAAACATAAGTAGCCGCCTTGACTAATTTTATTGGTTTTCGTTTATTGGAAACAGTCGGTACATACTTTGATTCAATTTTAATAGGTTGGTTCTCATGGCAAAACGGAAAAGGGAGATTAGATGTATTTAAGAGAATTGGTTTTAGCGTAGAAGTTAGGAAAGGCAGTCGATTTTAACATCATAAACGCGACGGACGTGTTCTTGTGGATAATAAATAGAAAAAGACGAATACACACGGGTATTATACAAGACGGTTATAATATTGATTAGACGCAAATTATTATCTATAAATACATTCCTTTTTGTAAGAATAAGAACACGTAAAATTTTAGTCGCAATTACACAAACACTTTTACATTTCGTCAATTTAATAATATCAATAATTTAGTTATCTATTTTATTAATTAAAACTGTTAAACATCACACGGACTTCTATTAAGATTGTCTTTAACGAATTCCACATATATGTATAATCAAATCCTGAATTCAGGTTTACTTTCATATAATAGATATTATCATGTAACTTACAACCTTCCATTTCAGTAAGTATAGCTTTTATATTATAAAATGGAGTTTTTAAATATTTTTTTTAAATACGTAATAATTAGTACCCGAACTCATTATAGGCTATTGATTATATTCAAAATAAGATAGCTAAAAAGAACTACAACGTTAACGGGGTTTTATTTCATATGGTCAATCCACATCTATATATAAAAAAACCGCGGAGTGCTACCATTTAAAGGGGTGCGTTTTTGAGAAATGAGTGAATTAGTCCCTGGGCACAGGTTATAGTAGGATGAGTTCTATGCACTTTTGGTACAAACATTTCCACATAAAAATTGTTCCCGGTTAAATTTCTTATCTTAATATCACTTTTTAAGGTCAATGATACTTTTTTTTTACAAAAATATATTCAAAAGAAAAAGCACAAAGAAACCCAAAAGAAAAAAAATTTGTTTTTTGTACCATAACTTTTGTCCACGAGGATATAGGTATAGACATTGCTTGACAGAAAAAAAACCTACATATTTCTTCTTTAAAATGTTGTTTAGTAGAGGTAATTAGGATTTATAGTTTTCGAAATATCATTTTTCAAATTTCGCCACTCACAGCAATTGTGGGCAATTTTCCTTGTTATTTCGCAAATATTGTTCTGTAAGTTTTTCCTACGTAACTTTAGGTATATGCAATGGTACACGTAATAGGAATAGAAATCAATTACCTTTAAAATGGTCTACTGTATAACGTTGTACAACTTTTTTTAAAGAGATTATGGATTATTCAAAGTTTTATACTTTTAACGATTTTTTATAATATATGTAATATAAAAATAAAATAATATTATTATATAGTGTATTGTATATAAATAGTATATATAATATAATATTATATTATACATCATATAATACCTAATATAAAAAAATATTATTTTTTACATTTTTTATGATTATTTTTGAAATTTCTCATTACAACTTTTTTTTCTTGTACGTACATGAATATATATACTATAATATATTGCTCAATAAAGAGGGCTTACTTTCTGTTCTTTAAAATGGTGTATCATCTATATTTAAATACACAATGGAAACCGAGTGATTTTTTGATATTTTTTTACCTGTATTATTTAAAATTATTTCTTTTGCAAAAATTATATAAACATTAGTCTTAGAAAGCAACACTTTAGTTAAAATTATTTAAACGTTGACATTTGAAAATTTTTTAAAATCAAAGTCCATCTCTTCGTTAGCATTAGCTTCAATATCTTCCTCTGGGAGTTCCCACAATTATTACCCATGCACATGCACCCTTTGCAGAATATTGAACAACTAATTCCTATCTTCCTACAACCGCAGTTTTTTGTATATCCTTTGGTACATTTACATGATATTTTTTCAAGCAAAAATTGTGGTGCAGGAGCTTTGACAGTAAATATTGGAATTAATCCATATTTTGAAGTTTGCCCGGTCGAGTCAAGTGGATCCAAAGTATTACCTATAAAAAATAAGATTCATTCATAACACACAATCACATAAAAAAGTTATAATGAGAAATTTAAAAAATAATCCTAAAATCAAAAATCGTTGCAAGTACTTATTACATTTTGAAAAAGCATATCTTATTCAAAAATAATCCTAGAATTTTTTATAATACACCATTTTAAAGTAAACAGAATAAGCTTTCTTTTCTATTATATAATATATACCTAAATGTAGGAAAAAAATTATAATGGGAAATTTTAAAAATAATCGTAAACAATATAAAAACCCGTTAAAAGTATAAAATCTTGAAAAAGATAACCTCTTTAAAAGAAGGCGTACAACATTAAACAGTAGAACATGTTAAAGGTAATTGATTTATATTCCTCTTACATGTACCATTGCATATGCCTAAAGTTACGTAGAAAAAAGTTACAGAACAATATTTGCGAAATAAAAAGGAAAATTGCCCAAAATTTCTGTGAGTGGCGAAATTTGAAAAATCATATTTCGAAAACTCTAAATCCTAATGACCTCTACCAAACAAAATTTTAAAGAGAAAATATGTAAGTATTTTTTCTGTGAAGCAATGTCTATACCTATATCCCCGTGGACAAAAGTTATGGGACAAAAAACAAAATTTCTTTCTTTTGGGTTTCTTTGTGCTTTTTCTTTTGAATATATTATTGTAAAAAAAAGTATCTTTGACTTTAAAAAGTTATATTTAGATAGGCAATTTAACCATAAACAATTTTTATGCAGACGTGTTTGTACCAAAAGTGCATAGAACTCACCCTAATGTAACCTGGGCCCAGTGACTAATTCACCCATTTCTTTTAAACGCACCCCTTTAAATGGTAGCACTCCGCGGTTTTTTCATATATAGAGATTCATTGACTATATGAAATAATAAAACCCCGTTAACGTTGTAGTTCCATTCTATAGTACATAATAAATAGCCAATAATTTTTCAATTTCAATACTCTATAATATGAATTGTTATTGCATTTGAAAAGGAAACAATAAATATTTAAAATGTAATGAAGTAAATTTTTACTTATGCGAGGATTGTTGCACGTCGGGATTTTGGCTGTCGGGATTTTGGATCCCCACATATTGGAAGGTAAAATATATGGCAAAAGATTAGTAGGAATACGCCAGAACTCGTGAATGAAAGACCTGAGAAGATGGTTTGACCACTCATCTGCAGAAATTTTTCGTGCAGCAGTTTCCAAAGCTACAAATACGATTTGGATCGCCGACCTTCGAAAGTAGACAGCGCAATAAGAAGAAGAAGCGAAAGAAAAAATAAATATCAAAAATAATTACCTGAACGTATCTCCAATCCTATCCGAAAAATACAGATAGTTAAATTCATCTTTAACCATAAGGTCTCCAGTATTAAAATACATATCCCCTTTTTTGAAAACGTTTCTGAAAAGTTTCTTAGTGGTTTCTTTTTGGTCTACATATCCTTCGAATTTACTCAGGGCTAAAGCTTTATGTATTCTTCCTACCATTAGTCCCGGTTCTCCATCTTTACACTCAATACAAAATCCATTTTCATCCCTTATTGGTTCGTTATGTTCTTCATTGTACTTGACGATTCTCAGAGGCGAGAATTTGGATATGATTAAAGGAATGAAGCCAACAGCACCTAATGTTCCATCTACGTTTACTAAAAATTAGCATAATCAGTAAGAGAAACTAGATAGAGAGTAAAATTAATTAAATGAGATGATAAATATATAGTCCATTAAAATGTTACATTTAGGTTGCATTTCTTCGAGGAGTCAATTTTATTTTTTTAATGTGTAGGGGGGTTCATTAGAAGCTTAAGTTCAAGTTTTTGGGGTCGGCACCCTTGTCCCCGGCCGCCCCGGAAAAAGGAATGCAAAGGGGTTTCGCGCTGTATCTTCTAAACTAGCAATCCTACAGAAAATTTAATTACACATAAAATGTAGCAAATTAAATTTTCCACAATTTTATATCTATTACTTTTTATCGTCAAGTGACCAACAAAAAAGTTATAAATAAAAATATGAGAAAATTTTGTAAGAAGTTACCTTTTGGAGGTTTTAACTTTTTTTCCGTTCTATTCACAATAAAATAACATCGTAGCGATTTTGTAGAGGATTTTTCAATGAACAATTTTCGCTATAAAGTTGTTAATGTTAATAATGTTATTTATTGTCTAGGTTGTACAGTGCTCCAATCTTGACCAGATTCTCGAATTCTCATAGGAATACAATAAAAAAAATACTTTTCTATCTATATATTAGTCGAGCGGCAGCAACCTTTATGCCGACCACGAAAATCAAATTTAAGGTGAATGACCAATTTTGTTATATTTTTATGTTTTCGAGATCGCTGAATCCGAATATGAAGTTTATTTTTATCTAGATTTGGTGGAACATGTTCAAAAATCAAATTTTATACAAAAATGCCGAAAATCAATTTTGATGATTTTTCAAATTTACCTTGCTGTATCTTTGGTCGCTGTAAATATTTCCTTTTGAAAATTTTACCGTTTAATCTCTGAAGTATGTAGATAACAATGGGATTTGTCCTAAATATTTAAACACATTAAAAAAGGAGTTATTAGTTTTTAAACATTTTGTCATCATATTTCGTTAGTTTCATGTTTACTTAAAAAAGTTGAGTGACAAACTTTTTAGTTTATAATTTTAACCAACACAACAATAAAACATAATTCATGATAAAGTTTTTTGGAAAATTTTAAGTCAAAATATACAATAGGAAAAAAGTTATGTTACTTCATAAACAAGCGGCACACCCCAAAAAACGCTTATATCTCGAGATCCTGACCACGGTGTGGTGAATGGCTAATTTTGATCATACTTTATGATTTTGATAACAAAAATCCGTTTTTTGCTCTTCTGAAGAATTTTGCATTTTGCGGTTGCGTCATTCTTCTTCTGAACCGGCGAATTTGTCCTCAAACAACTTCTTGGGCCGTTTCTATATGCTTCGGGTTATAAGTTTTATAGTGGGGAGAAAGGTCAAAAAGAGATTAATAATAGCATAGGAATGTTAAAATCATAATAAATTGTATGAATAAAAAATATATATAGATAGAAAAGTAAGCCTAACTTTTGTTTTTATTATATCCCTATGAGCATTCGAGAATCTGGTCAAGTTTGGAGCGCTGTAACAGCTATATAAATAAATAGAATTAAACAAATTGATAGTGGAAATTGTTCGCTGAAAAACCCTCTACAAAATTGCTATAATGTTATTTTATTTTAAAATGAACCGAAAAAAAGTTATAACCTCCAAAAGAAATCTTGTTAAAATTTTTTTACATATTTTTGTTTATATTTTTTTTGTTGGTCACTTGACGATAAAAAGTAATATAATTAAAATTGTATAAAATTTAATTTTCTACATTTTATGTTTAATTAGATTTTCCGTAGGGTTGGTAGTTTACGAGATATAGCGCGAAACCCCTTTGCACACCATTTCCAAGATGGCGGCCGGGGGACAAGGGTGGCGACCCCAAAAACTTGAACTTAAGCTTCCACTGATCCCCCCTACACATTAAAGAAATAAAATTGACTCTTCTAACAAATGCAAGGTACGGCTTAAAAAATGAAACATTTTAATGGAGTAATATACGTATATCTTATGCTTGTGGTGCTGTTTCCTTTAGTGGAGGTTAGCGACCACTGTGGTAAATCCGTCTCTGTGTAATGCGGCTCTAAACAAGGATGTTGAATAAACGCCGGTCCAGTCTGTGATAATTTTACGCCATGAAATCTAGTGTCTACCGAGACCCCGTTTTCCTTCAAGCTTCGCCTGAATGATCAGTTGTGTAAGGTGGATCAGTTTCTCATTATGTGTCCCATGTAGCTAACTTTTCTGCCTTTAATGATTTTTAGCAGCTCCCTATCTGCTATTCTCCTCAGAACAATTTCGTTGGTGGTGTGGCTTGTCCAAGGTATTTTCAAAATCCTTCTATAAAACTAGAGTTCAAAGGCTTCTAACTTGTTCATCAGCGTTATGTTTAGCGTCCGGACCTCCATACAACAGTATTGATCATACATAGCAATGCAGAAAACGACATCTAAGACTACTATTAATGCTATTGTTACAAAATAAGCTTTTTATTTTGCTAATGCCTTGTCGGGCTACCTCTACTCTCGCTCTTATTTCTTGTTTCTGAAAGTGATACACGGCAGAATATATAATAGGCCAATCAAGTTAGGTTTTTACTAGACATAACGGAAAAGACGAGCTTTGACAGTTGAAATGTGTAGTATGAGATATTACAAAAAGACTACCATCTTTGGATTCATCAATTTTTTAGTGGAACATTTTTTAAATAAACAATCAAAACGTCAAACTTAGTTTTTTACTCATAAATTAAAAACTTGTTTATTTAGAAATTTGACGTCCACAGGTAACTTTCTCAGAAAAAAAAGATACATCGAATGAGATACGCTAAATAAAAATCGGTTAATAAACAAAAAGGTTATTGCAAAACGGATGACAAAATCAGTTTTTGAATATAGTTAATAACAATTTTATTGTTTGTTAAAATACGTTTTAATATACCCAAAATTGAGGGCACTATGGTGTTTGAATGGTGTGCAAAAAATGGTCCAGATCTGTTAAATAGTTTTCGTAAAATTGAATTTGTTTTTAAAATTTTTTGAAAAACCAGCTAAATTCTGAGGCTGGTCCAGTTAATATGGCCGAATGTATCTCAACAATACGGGGCTCATTTCCTTCGTTAAGATGTATACTAACAGCTTATGAAAAAAAAAGTAAAAAAATTACATATACGTACACAAAATTATTTGTTAATAAATAGCAGTTTTTAAGCTTATAAACAATTACAATAATTTCGTAGAAATTAGATCAAATTAAATGGCAATAAAAAATATGGAAAGCTGGTTAAAATACACAACTTCCAAAAAAAATTTTAGGTCCTACGACCCTTGGGGTCTGAGATAGCCCCTTTTTTTGAAAAAATCACTGTTACGTTAATTAACAACACTAAGAGCTGAAATTAACCAATCTTTTATAAGAAAAGTCAAGGTTTTTAACAAAGTTTTTAGTAAGCAAAAATGTTAAAAATTGTTTAAATAGGAGTGTTATAAACACAGAGTATTTTGCGTTCCGACTAAAGTAAAAAATAGCGGGCGTAGTCGACTGACTGAATAGTGGGCGTGGTTGGCGACCGGCATGCGGCAGCAACTATTAAAATTACGTTATCCCGACCACAAAAATCCACTTTAAGGTGAATGACAAATTTTCGTCATTCCTTATGTTTTTGAGGTCTCTGAATCCAAATATGGAGTTAATTTTTTTCTAGAATTAGTGGAACATGTTCAAAAATCAAATTTTATGCAAAAATGCGAAAAATCAATTTTGATGATTTTTCAATTTTAACTCACTGTATTTTTGGTCGCTGTAAATATTTCCTTTTGAAAATTTTACTGTGTTATCTTTGAAGCATTTAGATAACAATGAGATTTGTCCAAAATGACTCAACACGTTAAAAGAGAAGTTGTTAATTTTTAAACATTTTGTCGTCAGATTTCGTTAGTTTCATGTTTACTTAAAAAAGTTGAGTGACAAACATTTTAGTTTATAATTTTAATTAACACAGAAATAAAATATAATTTATGAAGAAGTTTTCCAAAAAAATTTAATTTAAAATATGCAATAGGAACAATGTGTTGTGACTTTATAGACGAGCGGCACACCCCAAAAAAGCTTATTTCTCGAGATACTGATACTAATTTTGGTCATACTTTATATTTTTGATGGTGCTCAAAACTAAAATTAGGGTTGTTTTGAATTTAACGTGGGGGAACATTATCAAAATCGCAACTTTACCCTAAAAATAAAAAAAAAATCACGTTTGTTTGAGTTTAATTTGCTACAACTCTGTTCCATTGTAATATTTTTTTCTGATATTTTTATAGTATATATTTCTCACCTTTATGAAGACAATGGGACCTGCTTCAATATTTCTGTCTTGCCACAAAGAAAGTTATAAATTGTTTGAAGTAAAAGGTGCAGACTCTTGAATTGCAAAGTTTAATCGCAAAAGTTGAGTAACAAAATTTGAAATTTAGCTGTTTAATTAATTTTAAGTTAAAATCTAGAGTACAGAGAACAAAATGTTTTATAGAAAAAAAATTGTGTAACTTTTAATTTTAAGAAAAACCTGATTTCATCTTTTTTTTATTTTTAGGGTAAAATTGCGATTTTGACAATGTCTCCCCATCTAAAATTCAAAATAAAACTCATTTTCGTTTTCAGCACCATAAAAAATATAAAGTAAGAACAAAATTAGTCATTCACCATACCGTGGTTGATATCTCGAGAAATAAGCGTTTTTTTTGGGGGGAGTACCACGTACCACTCGTCTATAAGGTCGCGTAACTTTTTTTCTGTTGCATATTTTGACTTTGTGGCCTTTTTATTGTTATTTTTTAAATTTATTTATTTAAAATATAATTTTACTAAATAAATGTACAACATAATAATATTCATAAAATTCAAGTTTCTACCAAAATATATAAATATAATATTAAGCTTCAAACCCGGTATACTGTCAATGTTAAAAATGGGCTGCAACGGTCTAGCGCTAGCGAATGCTAGTCCGCGAATTTATTCTCATTCGGCTGCGCCCATCATTTTTTTTTTACTTTAGTCGGAACGCAAAATACTCTTTCTTTATAACAATACTGTTCAAACAATTTTTAACATTTTTTCTTACAAAAAACTTTGTTAAAAACTTTGACTTTTCTTATAAAAGATTGGTTAATTTCAGATCTTCGTGTTGTTAATTAACGTAACAGTGATTTTTTCAAAAAAAAAGGGCTATCTCAGACCCCAAGGGTCGTAGGACCTAAAAATTTTTTTTAGAAGTTGTGTATTTTAACCAGCTTTCAGTATTTTTTATTGCCATTTAATTTTATCTAATTTCTACGAAATTATTGTAATTGTTTATAAGCTTAAAAACTGCTATTTATTAACAAATAATTTTGTGTCCCTACATGTAATTTTTTTTACTTTTTTTTTCATGGAGTATTAGTATACATCTTAACGAAGGAAATGAGTCCCTGATTATTGAGATACATTCAGCCATATTAACTGGACCAGCCTCAGAACTTACCTCGTTTTTCAAAAAATTTTATAAACAAATTAAATTTTGCAAAAAATATTTAACAGATCTGGACCATTTCTTGCACACCATTCAAACACCATAATGCCCTCAAGTTTAGGTATATTTAAACATATTTTAATAAACAATAAAATTGTTATTAACAATATTCAAAAACAGTGATTTTGTCGTCCGTTTTGCAATAACTTTTTTGTTTATTAACCGATTTTAATTTGGTGTATCTCATTCGATGTATCTTTTTTGTCTGAAAAAGTTACCTCTGGACGTCAAATTTCTAAATAAACAAGTTTGTAAGTTATGAGCAAAAAACTAAGTTTGACGTTTTGATTGTTGATTTAAAAAATGTTCCACTAAAAAATTGATGAATCCCAAGATGGTAGCCTTTTTGCAATATCTCATACTACACATTACAACTGTCAAACCTCGTCTTTTCAATTATGTCGAAAAACGGCTTATTTTTTACTAACTTGATTGGTCTATAAAAAATATATAAAAAAATGAGAAGAACAGATATCATGGACGCAGTTTGGGTTCCGCATGCCTTAGGCACCCGAGAGGCTCTATTCGCTGTTTAAGTGCTTATGCAAAGATGCAGGGATGTTGACTGTGACGTGTATATTTGTTTTATCGACTACAAAGAGGCGTTTGATAGAGTAAAACATAATAAACTCATAAACATCTTGAAAGAAGCAGGAGTAGATGATAGAGACTTGAGAATCATATATAAATTGTATTACAACCAAACTGCCAATATTAAAGTGGATGACCAATTGACAGAGGCAGTCTCCATAGATAGAGGAGTGAGGCAAGGATGCATCCTGTCCCCGGTGCTGTTTAATACATACTCTGAATGTAACGTGTGATCCAAAATTATTGTCACCATAGGTGGCTCTGAACGACAGAGATGGCTATACAGTGCATGTCTATTCTTAATTCAGATATACTTTCCAGTTTACGTCAACTTTGCAGCGTACGTCAACTTAACAAAAAAAGTTAGGTTATGTAGAGATGTTGATGGTGGAAATATACAACACCTTGTTTGATTTTATTTATTATTGTTACTTATAATTTTGTTAATTCTTTTTATTTTTGATTAAAGTTCTGTGTTAAAAGTTTTGACTGATTTTTTATGTTTTATAATGTTAATCAAAATTAATTGATAAACCAATGATATAAAGTCAGATTAAAACAAGACATATGTAATTTTTTGCACGGCTAGCTTTGATCCCAATAATTGTGGATCGCTCGTTATCTTCGAGCAAGCGCTGGGAGAACTACAGGAAGGCGTATTAGTCAACGGAGTGCGTCTGAACAACATTAGATATGCCGACGACGCTGTAGTTTTTGCAGAACGTCTAGATGGTTTGCAAAGAATAATGTCGCGCATATCAGATATAAGTAGAGAATGCGGACTTGATCTCAATACGAAAAAAACAAAGTACATGGTAGTCAATAAGCGCGAAATATTAAATACACAGCTTTTGGTTAACCAACAACTAATTGACAGGGTCGACAGCTACACATACCTTGGTACCAACATAAACAGCCAGTGGGACCACTCAATTGAAATAAAACAACGCATAGGAAAAGCGAGATCAGCGTTCATAATGATGAAGTCTCTTTTCAGAAGCCACGAGTTACCTCTTTCTACCAAAATCTCTATCATCAGATGCTATGTATTTTCTACGTTATTATATGGAGTAGAGGCCTGGACACTTTCCGAGGCTTCTTTGAGAAAACTCGAGGCATTCGAGATGTGGTGTTACAGGCGCATTTTGAGAATTTCGTGGGTGGATCGTGTGCTGATGATGAGGTTCTACGTAGAATAGGCAAGGAATGCGAGATTATTAACAAAATCAAAGAGCGCAAACTAGAATATCTTGGCCATGTTATGAGGAATGAACAGAGATATGGCTTGTTGCAACTCGTTTTTCAAGGCAGGGAGAAGAAGAATATCTTGGCTTCAAAACCTTAGAAAGTGGTTTAATACATCGACAACCGGACTATTCAGAATAGCAGCAAGCAAAGTTAGGATAGCTATGCTGATCGCCAACATCCGGAACGGATAGGCACCTTAAAAAGAAGAATTTCTTGTTTATAATCAAGTTGATTATTGAACCAGCAGCCAAGATATTTGTATTGATCTGCACATTCAAGCTGTTGGTGATTCACACATATTAGCAGGGGTAAATTGACGTTTTTTGGCAGTACTGATCTTCATCCCCATTTTTTCACAACTCTCAGTGACCCTATATTTAACAATATCTGAAAACTATGGTCCGACTCAGTCATTAAAACAGGGTTATCTGCCATAACGGAAGTTACTGACTCTTAGTCCGTTTATCCTGATACCTACCATGAGTAAACGTTAAACAATATCGGTGATAGCACAAAACTCTGTCTGACACCTCGTTGTATTTCATAATTTATATACATATAACATACAACTCTTTTGTCGATTCAGATGTCGTTCAGTCTATCTATCAAGGTCCAGTGCCGTACCCGATCGAACGCGTTTTCAAAATCTATAAAACAGACAAAAAGATCTGCTTGTTGACCTTTATACCTTTGTGTCAAAGTTCGACGTCAGAATATTGTTTCTTATGTCCCCATATCTTTCCTGCAGCCAAATTGTTTTTGTCCGGTGACCTCTTCACATCCTCTATATATTCTGTTCTGCATGATTTGCAAGAAAAGCTTCAGAATATTATTTAGTAGACGTATAAGGAGGAACTCCTGGCATGATTTGGCGTTCTTTTTGATAGTGGTATGAAGACGGAATACAGCCATTTTTAGGGATCGCTCCTCTACTGTAGATACTAATAAATAGGTCAAGGAGAAGGTAATAAGTTAGGTAATATACATATACAGGGTGTTTGGTAAAGAATGGGTCATAGCTTAACCTCAGATTTCTGAGGTTAAAATAGGTCGATTTAAGCTAACTTACCTTAGTACAAAAGTTGATAATAATCTAAATACAGGGTGTCAAAGTTAAACTTTTATTTTATTTATTTTTGAATATTTCCTAACAGCCATGGGACAACAACACGAAATTCGGTAAGTGGTGCTGGTATTGTACAATACACTAAATTATGTTAAACAAACGTCTCTGGCTACTACCAGAGGCGTACGACGGGGAACGTTAATTGTTGACCCTTCCCAAATTCTACGCCACTGGTGGAATTGCTATTTTATTGCAATTTTTTGATTTTACGATATTTTCTATGTAAAACACGTACTCTTCATTCGTAACGATAAAGTCATTAGTTTTCGAGATATTTGAAGCTAAAAACGAAGGAGCATAATACATTAATCAAAATAAGTGTGCCTTTTCATTTTTAACATCAAATATCTCGAAAACTAACGACTTTTTCGTTACGAATAAAGAGTATATTATTTGCATAGAAAGTATTGGAGAATCTAAAAATTATGCTAAAATAGCAGTTTCATCAGTGGAGTAGAATTTGGGAAGGGTCAACCATTCCCTTTCCCCTGTCGTACGCCTCTGGTATTAACCACAAACGAATATTTAACATAATTTAGTAGGGTGTACAGTACTTACAATTTGTGCCAAGTACCATAAGGGTATGTCAAATAGTTTTATAGTACCGGGCGCACACAGTTCTTAAAGTTTTAAATAAAGAATAAATTATTTAAAAAAAGAATACTTTAAAATAATTTGACATATCCGTGTGATACTTGGCAGAAAGTATAGGCACTATACACCCTACTAAATTATGTTAAATGATCGTTTCTGGCTACTACCAGAGGCGTAAGACAGGGGAAAGTGAATGGTTGACCCTTCTCAAATTCTACGATGAAACTGCTATTTAGCATAATTTTTAGATTCTCCAATACTTTCTATGCAAATAATATACTCTTCATTCGTAACGATAAATTGATTAGTTTTCGAGATATTTGAAGTTAAAAATAAAAAGGCACACTTATTTTGATTAATGTATTATGCTTCTTCGTTTTTAGCTTCAAATATCTCGAAAACTAATGGCTTTATCGTTAGGAATGAAGAGTATGTTTTTTACATAGAAAGTATTGGATAATCAGAAACAGTGGCGTAGAATTTTGGAAGGGTCAACCATTCACGTTCCCCCGTCGTACGCTTCTAGAAATGTTTTTTAAACATAATTTAGTGTATTGTACAATACCAGCACCACTTACCAAATTTCGTGTTGTTGTCCCATGCCTGTCGGGAAATATTCAAAAGTAAATAAAATAAAAGTTTAACTTTGACACCCTGTATTTCGGTTATAATCAACTTTTGTACTAAGGTAAGTTAGCTTAAATCGACTTATTTTAAGTTCAGGAATCTAAGGTTAAGCTATGACCCATTCTTTACCAAACATCCCGTATAGATAATGATATTAAATAAAAAAATACTAATAATTCAAAAATCAATCTAAGAAAAGTATGCAAAATACTTACTTATATTAACATTACCCTCAGTTGATCCGTATCCTTCATAAATATTAGAAATATGAAAAGTCTCAACAAATTCTTTCCAAACGTTTCTTTTTAAACCATTTCCCCACATTTTCCTAACTTTGTGCTGAATATTTGTCTGCCCTCTGTGGGCAGCTAGAATATATCTGCAGGTTTCCCCTATGTAGTTCGTAACCTAGTAAATAAATTAAATTAAAACTGTACTGGATTGCTACTGGTGAACCGAACCACTGGGAAGTAGGCTCAGGACACTGATATACTTTGTGTTTCAAAGGCACCGTTGCTCAGTCTTTGTATATGATGGACAGACTTTTAAGGAAATAAGCAATATGTGAAAGATATACATATACAGTGTGATTGATTAGTAGGGTAAAGCTCAATAGCTCCTCTATAGTAATAGATAGCAATGAAAGTTAATAACAAAAATTTTAACCACCTTTGAGCTTCACATTACAAAATTAGTTAGAATGTTTCGATAACACAGTGGCAGACCAAACTTATGTTTTTTTTTTTAAATGGAACACCCTATATTTTATTTTAAATTCGAAATCCTGTTAACTTCTCCATCACAAAAATATAAAGGTTTGTTATGTTATACAGGGTATTTACAAAGTTATAATAACCAATTTTATATGAAAATCGTAACAAGTTCAACTCCCTGTATAAATAAAAATAAGCAAAACAACAATGGTTTATTAAGCCATATTTTTTAACGTATTCTCAAAATTTTTAAGAATGGTCGATATTGCTAATTTTCTTTATATCAAATACAGGGTGAGTCAAAACGCAAGTACATTATTTTCTCAGTAATTTTAAATGGAAAACCCTGTATTTTATATCACTATTGAAAAGTACCATTACCGTACTTTAATTTTTAGATATCATTCCCTATGTCTAAATTTATTAGTTTTCGAGATATTTTCATTTTTCGATGGACCAGTAGAGCGTGGCCACCCAAATCACCAGAATTTAATAAACTGGACTGATTTTTTTGGGGTTACGTTAATAATGAAGTTTATAAAATACCTCCAACAACTAGGGATGAGATAAAAAATAGAATACAAAGTGTATTTCGATGTGTTAATTTACAAATGCTCCGTAGAGTAAGTAGCTCATTCAATGATCGTTTTTAGGCGTACATAAATGTAGCTTCTAATTTTTTCAAACATGTTTTTTTGCAAAATGTATTACTGATAAATTATGTTTCGTTCTTTATTTGTTACATTGTTATTAATATATTTACATACGATAGTAGTGTTTAATTGTCTTCACAAAATATTGTATTTTGTGTTTGTGTGTTTTTTTTTTTTAATTTATTACTAACTTTCTTTGTTTATTTGTTGCATTTACATAAAAAGATAGTTTTTAATTGTTTCAAAAATGTTGCATGTAGTGGTTGTGTTTTCTTGTTTGTAAAATGTATTACTAATAAATTATTTTTATTTCTTTATTTGCTACAGTGTTACATTGATTACGGGATTAATAATCGGTAATCTTCAATAATTGTCAATTCAGTCATGGCTTACTTAAAATTTAGATAAATTTAAACACCTAAAATAATTTGCTCTGAAAAATGAAAATATCTCGAAAACTAATAAATTTGGGCATAGGGAATGTTATATAAAAATTAAAGTACGTTAATGTTGCTTTTCAATAATGATATAAAATACAGGGTGTTCCATTTAACATTCCTGAGAAAATAATATACTTGCGTTTTGACTCACCCTGTATTTGATATAAAAAAAATTAGCAATATCAATAATTCTTAAAAATTTTGACACTAAATAAAAAATATGGCATTAATAAACCATTGCTGTTGTGCTTATTTTTATTTATACAGGGAGTTGAACTTGTTACGATTTTCATACAAAATTGGTTATATCTTTGTAAATACCCTGTATAACATTACAAACCTTTATATTTTTGTGATGGAGAAGTTAACAGGATTTCGAATATAGAATAAAATATAGGGTGTTCCATTTAAAAAAACAAAAGTTAGGTCTGCCACTGTGTTATCGAACACCCTGTAACATTCTAACTAATTTTGTAATGTGAAGCTCAAAGGTGGCTAAAATTTTTGTTATTAACTTTTATTGCTATCTATTACCATAGCGGAGCTATTGAGCTTTACCCTACTAATCAATCACCTTGTAGAAAAAAAAACAAAAAGAAAATTAAAAGAACAATAATTGTCGCTAAAATCTTCTGAAATTTACACTTTTTTTACTGTTTATTTTGGCGAATACTGTATTCCTTACAACACGGAAAAACGAAAACTCATTGAGCCACATTTTTTCGATTTTATCACTTTTACACAAACTATATTTTAGTTTACACAAGGGAAAATATTCATAAACCTAGCACCAGAAACTCTATTTATTGTCTAGTAATGTAACAAAAGTAAGAAAATATAACATTGTTTATGACGTAAATAACATAAAACACACCAGTGTTTGTTTGTTACATGGCAGTTTCTTAAAATGGGGTAAATATTTTGCCCCATATCACAAAATAAAAGAAAAAGAAATGAAGAAATAATTGAAAAAATGGAAGAAATGAGTTTGGACCGGAAAACCAGTGGCGTAGCTGAAGATTGGGGGGCCCCGCGACAATTTTTGTGGGCCCCCGTATTATAAACATAACGACACCAAATAACATTATAATTACTAAAATATGAGTAAAGGACAATATTTCGCCTTTCTTTAAAAAGTCTTCATCCGTTAATGTTAATAGATTTTTTGGGAATAGACATGAAATCCTATTATACATGTCTCTTAATCCGAAAAACCTATTAGCAAGTTGTTGCAATATCTTTTACATTGAAATCATTAACTTCAGAACTTTTTTTTCTGTAAGTTATTTTTTTGTCGCAGCTGAGCTCATTGTAAAATTTTTTTTTATACGTTTTATCCGTTAATGTTTAAATTCTGGTATAACACCCCATCATTTTGCTATTCGTGCTGCTTCTGCTAAAGTTTCGGAAAACGAATTTCTCATTTCTCTAAGATTATCACGAGTTTTTCCAAAAAGTAAGGGTGACCGTTAACTCTGCCTTTTCAGATTGCAAAAGTTTTGATGTTAGGTTAATAAAGTTGAGTATTTTAGATTGAATAGTACCGATTATGGGATGCACAATGAACATAGGAAATCCCAAAAAACTTTCAACAACTTCTGCTTTGGAAGATAAATTATTTTCATCGCAAATTAGTTTTACATAACGGAAAACAAAACTAAGCTGATCGTGTGTTGTAATATCTTGAGTGGTATCAAGAATTAAAAAAAACAACTTTTTTAAATAAACTGATCAATTTCTTTTCAGTTTCTTGAGCCAGCAAATTTATAACTTTGTTTTGTATTTTTTAGTAAATTGTTTTTAAGTTATTGTTTTTATCGATTAATTTAGCTGAAACAGAATCAGATTGAACTAGTAAAAAAACCACCGACAAAAATTACCTTTTTAGGATTCACTTTCATCTAAACTACCAACTTGTCCACGAAACGCTAAATTGCACCCGGAAGGGTAAGAATTACGTCAATTATCCGCTTCATTACTTTCTTCCCTATTTTGATACTTAGTAGGAAAATATGTTTTGGTCCCTAATTTAAAGATATGTTTTGGTCCCAAATCCCTTGCGGGCCTTGCGGGCCTGTCAGCTACGTCACTGAGAAAAACATATGTGTGTGGAAGAAGTGGATAAGAAACTAACATTAAAATAAACAGTCCGACGACGCGGAAAGATTAATAGTCCAAGAGGCAGCGCTGAAAAATATCTTTAAATTTACTAAAGCTAGATTTTTCAGAGTTGATTACTGTGATTGTGTAGAGAAACATACTGCGGTCGGTCAAGCGAAACATAGAACAGAGGTTACTGAGAGGGCATCAAAGTTGCTTTCCTATGAAGGTAAATAAATCCATTTACTAAGGCTGAAAATCAGTACAAACATTCTAAATTACATATAAATAAAAGGTATTATAGTCGGTCAGCTGTATGACGGGACAGAGCCGGCCGGTCGGCCCCAGTGAGTGTACAGGTTTATTCAATATATTTTGACCCCCTTGTAAACTGCTTTATTTACAGAATTAGAAAAAACTGTAAAATACAAAAGTTATTCGATTTTTAAATTATAATTTTTTGACATATATATCGTACTAGTGACGTCATCCATCTGGGCGTGATGACGTAATCAACTATTTTTTTTTAAATGGGAATAGGGGTCGTATGCTAGCTCATTTGAAAGGTTATTCAATTCCCTATTCATAATATAAACATTAACATGATTAATTCTACAGGGTGTCCAAAAATTTTTTTTTAATTAAATTAATCCTTTAACTAATAATTCCAAAAAATTTTTGGACACCCTGTATAAATAATGATCTTAATATTTATAGTACTGTATAGAGAATTGAATAACTTTTCAAATGAGCTAGCACACGACCCCTATTCTCATTTAAAAAGATATTCGATTACGTCATCGCGCCCAGATGGATGACATCACTAGTACGATATATATGTCAAAAAATCATAATTAGAAAAATCGAATAACTTTTATATTATACATTTTTTTCTAATTCTGTAAATAAATCAGTTTACAAGGGGGTCAAAATATTATAGTGAATAGCCTTGTACATTCATTGGGGTCGACCAACCAGCTCTGTCCCGTCATACAGCTGACCGACTATAAAAACTTTTATTTATATTTAATTTAGAATGTGTGTACTGATTTTCAGCCTCAGTAAATGGATTTAATTACCTTCGTAGGAAAGCAACTTTGATACCCTCTCAGTAACCCCTGTTCTACGTTTCGCTTGACCGACCGCAGTATGTTTCTCTACACAATCACAGTAATCAACCGTGAAAAATTTAGCTTTAGTAAATTTAAAGAGATTTTTCAGCGCTGCCTCTCCGTCTATAAGGATTCACGCGAAGAAAAAGATATTGTTTATCACTAGAGCTCGGGAAATATGCAAAATGCATATTAAGTGCATATTTGCATATTTTGGACAAATTTTGTAAGTGCATATGCATTTATTAAAATTGCATATTTTTAGACTTTTTTGCATTTTTTTGCATAGATGCATTTTAAAGAGAAATGAGAAGTCTCAGATCTAAACAATAAATCTGAAAATTCTCGTGGAACCACTTTCTGGTAATATCCTTAATATCTGCCTTTTACAATTTATAAGGAGACGAATAAAGGAGACGAAGGAAACTCTACAATATGCCGTCACATTTTGTTACTGAAAACAGTAAAAAGTGGACAACATTTAAAAATATTTTTTCAAATTTGTTACTTGTCTAGAACACGCTTCTGCTACAAATAGAGTAGCAGGAGGCTACAAACTGTAAGGATGGAATTTCCAATGGTCAATACCCTTCTATCAAAAATAAAAACATATTTTTAAAAGCCCTTCTGCGAGTATAGGTGTATAAAAATCGTTTACCTAATGTGCCTTTACCACCTGAACCTGTGATAACTAGATGGAGAACATGGTTAAATTCTGTAAATTTCATAATCCACATTTTGGGGGGAATTATAGACGTCATTTGTAGTTTCGATGTAGACGTAACACAGGTGCTATGAAAAATGTGTGGATGTTTAAAAAAAAAACCGTTTTGAAAAAGTAATTTGACATATATTCAAACCAATTTGGTAAATATTTCTTAGCCAATTACTAAATTAAAAAAGCGAAACATTTCTTTAGACCAAAGTATTGAAATTATCAATTCATTAAATGAAATAATTAAACGCCTTGGTGAAACCAACAAAGTATATCAAAAATTCTGCACGGCGTTAAAGAAAAATGAGGAATATCACAAAATAACTAAAAAAATATTATTAAAATGGGGAAATGTGAAGATGATTTAATTTTATAGGTAGAACCCTCAATTGGACAATATTTTAAGTTTGCTTCTTAACTTCATGTGAAGTAGAAAGAAGTTTTTCCGTGTATGCTTAAACAATTACAATCAGATATACCTACGGCTGTTTTTCTGTAGAAAAATTAGTAAAACGTTTAATAATGTACTGTAACAAATGAATATAATGATGTAGGTTATAGAAATTTCAATAAATATTTTTTTTACTTTTTTATTTAGCTTAAATGCCTCGACAGTCCATTGACATCAAATAAATAATTAAATACCTTTAAAACAAGGATTGCCGTGTTGTTTATTTATATGCATTAAATGCATAAAATGCATATTTAAGTGCATATTTCAACTGTTTTTGTGCATATTTGCATGCATATTTTAGGGATTTTTAAGTGCATATTTCCCGAGCTCTATTTATCACTAATAAATTGAAACCATTTGACTAATTATTACATATTGTGTAGATTATATACTTACTGTACAATTGTATTTGATACAATCGTTCCAAAACGCAGATGCTGAGAACTTTTTCCTAAGGGCCAGTGGAACACCATATAAAATACACAATCCCAACGACATCATTCCAGCAGTAGCATGATACAATGGTAGTGGGCTGTAATATATGTCATCTTCCGTTATTCCAACCATGTTGTATATACCAGCCGCAGAAAAACTGTACCTGAAAAAAATAGCATGTACCTGTTCCTTCTAACAGATGTAGACTATAGGTCTTAAAATCAGCACTACCTGGCAAAAACAGTAAGGTCAGGTGGGGAAAGTTTGTATTCGGAGTAAGTGTGTAAAGTCGAAATATATTTTAATATAGTTATATACAATATACAAGTGTCGCCATCTATGATTCGTTAAATAAGAATACAAACGCTTATTAGGCCAACTGAAACCAAGATTCGTTTTGCTTTTATTTAACTAGAAAAGTGTCATTCTGTCTTCTGTCTGAGCCTGACGTTAAATGCGCATTTCATGCTAGACGTACCATTTAAAATTAAGTACCATCGGCATTCTGTGTTGACTTTTAAAACTTTTTTTGCAACGTAGAATGAAGTAAAACTTCTGTTGTATGTAGGTATATGAATTTATTAAAAAATACGTTAAAATGTATCCACAAGGTAGTGGAAAATTGCAATGCACCAACGTTTTCGGTCAAAACTGACCATCATCAGTGTGAACGTCCAGTGTACAAGTATTTGAAACTAGCCACTTTAATAGGTGTAAAATCCTCTATATTACATTATTGCTACATTTAACATTGAAAAGTAGTCGACATTAAGTCGATGTATTAAGATTTATGGAATACCATGTGAATGTACTTCAATCCTTATTCGAAATTGCACATAGTGTTCTAGTGAAAAGTTAACGACCAACTCAATTGGCTAGTCTCAAATACTTGTACACTGGACGTTCACACGGATGATGGTCAGTTTTGACCGAAAACGTTTTGTGCATTGTAATTTTCCACTACCTTGTGGATACATTTTGAGAAATTTTTTGATAAATTCCTACAACTACATACAACAGACAAAAATATTCAAAAATATTAAACAAAATATTCAAACAGATGCCAGTAGGAAAAAGAACAAGAGGAAGACCGAAGCTGAGATATTTAGAACAAATAGAAAATGATATAAAAACCTTATAAATAAAAAACTGGAGAAAAAAAGCACGAAACAGATCAGAGTGGAGAAGAATCCTGGAACAGGCCAAGACCCAGAAAGGGCTGTCGAGCCAATGATGATGATGATGACATACAACAGAAATGTTTACTACATTCTGCGTTGTTTTATGAAAGGTATACAGCCAACTACAGGGCTTACCTACCCTTTTTAAAGTTTTTTTTTGGAATTTTAAATTTTTTTTTGCGCTTTTAAAGTACACATTTACCCAGATTCCATTTCTATTGATTCATAGCTAAAAATTTAATCATAGACATACTTCCCCCTTCAAATGGGGGAAGTGTGTACTACGGACATAGTTTAAAAAACAATTAAAATATGGTGACGTCATTGCCGTGAAAAGTTATAAAATGAAGCAGTTGTAGGTAATACATATTAAAATATTATATTAACCTACATATTAGCTTCAAATCTTACTTGGTCTCAAAATGTGGTATGTAAATATACTAACTTTTCATATTTTGCTACACACTTAGAGGCCTGGATCATGAGTACAAAAAAAGTTGATTAAAGCTAGCTGAAAATTTGTTAATAGCTTAACGGTGTCTAGTCGGACAAACTTTGATGTACAGGAACACTGGAGCAGGGTAAGTTTTAATTGTGGAACAGTTTAAAAATTTGGAACATCAGATTACGAAAATGTCCCATGTATTTTGTCGGACAGAACTTCCAATTGATTTGTTACCGTTTCACTAAACTTTCATGCAAAAATCAGTCTGCTATTTATCACCAATATCATTCCTGTCACTTGACATGTTCTTCGTGTTGGACGTTGGACTTATTAAAATGCCCAGTTGGTGATAAATACCAGTCTGATTTTTACATGAGAATTTAATGAAATGGTAACAAACCAAATTTTCAACCTGTTCCACAAATAAAACTTCCCCTGTTCCAGTGTTCCCATACATCAAAGTTTGTCCGACTAGAAACCGTTAAGCTATTAACAAATTTTCAGCTTGCTATTAATCAACGTTTTTTGTACGCGGGATCCAGGCCTATTACCCCACCTGACCTTACATAAAAATGATGGGTCTTCTACAGCTGGCGTCATTTTTTGCATCCTAATTTCCAGCGTTTTCTGTCGAGGCAATATTCAATTTTTAAATCTCTGGTGGTCACTGCATCTTCGACATTGTCTCTCCAGGATCATTTTGGTCTACCTCTTTTCCTTCTAGTGAGTGAAGTCCATTTTCCTATCTTTTTTGGCCACCTATTTTCAGGCATTCTCTGTAGGTGTACAGTGTACATACCAGTGCAGTCGTTTGGTTTCGTTTCTCAATCTATCATCTTTTCACATTCTATTAAGTCTAGTGAGCCAGGCTACATCGTCTCCAATATTCATTTCCATGGTCTTAATTTTTGATTTGTTTGTTTATTTATTGATTTATTTATCAGAGGTCGGTGCTACAAAACCAATACTTTCTATTATTGTTTTATATTTTTTTATTTTCTTTTGTTATTTCATTATTCTACAATATCTACAACTGTCTAGTGGCTGATCTTGCTTGGCCAATCCTGGAATGCATGTCTTTGTTATTTTTGTGTTAATGCGTTTAACGTTATTTGAACTAACTGTTTGTATGCTACTTGGGCTTACTATAACTATGTATTTGTAGGTTTCAGTTGATTTTAGAGTTCCGATTTTAATTTGTAGGCTTTCTGGTTTTTCTCCTGCAACTAGGTACTCAATTTTTTGTATATTCATTGGGAAACCCCACCTTGTGTACTCTTCTTCCAGTTTTTTAAGCATATAGTATATACCACTGTTCAGCTAGAAAGACTTGGAAGCCAGCTAAATGTATAATGAGAGCGTTTCATTAAGATAGATTTTTAAGAGGTGATATGTAGCAGCCTTGTTTCCGTCATATTTTGTTGTAATGCTTTTATGTATTTTTTGGTTATACAGTGGTACCTCGAACCTCGATATACGAGTGTTTTGAGATACGAGCCGCCGAGGGAGCGATGTTTTACTTTGAGATGAGCGCAAAATTTGAGAGACGAGGAATCGCTTTTTATTAAAATTCATTCCTCTTTTTGACTAACTACTTCTAACTTATATTATAAAAATAAAAGGTAGTTTTACTGGTAATAGATCTTTACGGTACCGCCATAAAGATCATTTTACGGGTCTGTACGTGACTGTTACTTGGACCGACAAATTAAGCGCTTCCGTAAGCACCTCACTTTTTCTTAGGCCGCGTTCAGAGTGGACGAGCAAAGAGCAAAGAGCAAAGAGCAAAGACCAAAGAGCAAAGAGCAAAGAGCAACGAGCAAAGAGCAAAGAGCAAATATGTGTCGACAGAATAATATTCATGTATCTATGTATTTTTTGTTATTTATAAATACAAATGTTTCTTCTTGTAAAAACATTTTTCTTATTTAAAAACGCTTAACAAAAACAACTAAGGTGGTTTTCTTTTCGACTGGAACGGATTAATGACATTTCAGTCAATTTCAATGGGGAAAATTGCTTTGATATACGAGCAATTTGACATACGAGCAAGGTTACAAAACGAATTACCCTCGTATGTCGAGGTACCACTGTACTTTAGGCTTGTATATGGTTGCCATTTAGTCATAAATTTAATCATTCACTTGCATCTTGCTTAATGCATATGTAATTATGAAGTCCATCCCGTGATAACAGTCAGAACATGTTGCATTTTATCTCTGACTATGCTGATGTACCATTAAATTTGCCGTAAGCTAACATGACTAGGTCATCAGAATAGGCCAGGACAGGACATGACGCCTGTCGTTACTGACTCTGGCTATCAGCCTATCCATGACCAGATATCATAAGAGAACAGGTAAAACTTCTACGTGCAGAAAGCCTTTGCCTACCTGTGTTGAAACTTTCTACTCCTGCAACGTTGCTTATATTACACACGGTATTTCCCATGTTGTCCATTGTAAAAAAATATGCTAAAAAATTGTAATTTTAAGATCACAAACCTTTTTCTTAGTGCCCAGGTAGTGCCATTATCATTTTTTTTTTCATTTTTGTACACTGCATTCATGTCACTGTTGTGCCCATTCGTGTAAAACACACAAGGTCTCTAATGCAGTATATATTGTATGTAATAACGCACGACAGCAGCCCTCGTGTAAACTCTACCTAACATTTAAATACACTCACCGGCACAAAAAACCGCCACCCCAAAAAATGGGTCATTTTTAATGACTTGTATTTCCTAAACCTGACGTCCGATTTAAGTAATTCTTTTAATATGTTATAGCCTTATTCTTTAACAATATCGCTGTAATAATATTGTTGCTAGACAGGTACATTGTCATTGTATACAGGGTGTACGAATCAAACAGTGTTTTTTTCTCAAACTTTGGAACACCCTGTGGAATGTTCTAGCTTTTATAAAATACTGAAATTAAAACCCAACTATAGCTTCAGGTTTTTTTAACATTCCGTTTTTTAGAATAGAATAGAATAGAAATATGCTTTATTGCCACTGAAAATTTTTACAATTTTATGGAAAAAGCTTATATACAGTCAAAAGAAAAACATAATATAAATAACAAATAACAACTACAATTTACTAAAATTAGATAAATAGTCAACAATGTACAGTATAAAATATAAAAGCCAAGACAAAAACAATTTATTGCAAAATTTATATTAATTGCAAATTGAACATACAACAAATAAAATAGGTACAACATAAGGAACTGACAAATTTATGCTACTGCGTATGAATCACAATTTGCTTAGTTATTGATTGAGAAATTCTTCTATTGAATAATATGGTCTTTTGGATAAATAGGCTTTTTTCATTTTACGGAACTTAGGGAAAGATGTTGCAGATTTAAGTTGTAACGGAAGATGATTGTACAGTTTCTTTGCGAAATAAGAATTATATATTCATCATTGACGTGCATACGGGATATATCTAAAATGTTTATACCCGTATGCACGCCAATGGTGAATATAAAATTCTTAATTGTATGCCAAAAAATGCGTAATAACTACCTCTTAAAATCTACCAAATTTCATTTGCATATCACAAACCGTTTTAGAGCAATAAATAAATCGTCAGTTTGTAAGAACAATTTCAACATCCCCTATCTCGGAAACTAAGCATTTACGGGCATACTTTTATAAAGCAAACTGTCATTATTTTATCATGCAGAATTACTCCTTAAAGTTTGCCGTACTTATTTAAAAACACCCTGTATTGACGAAAAACAGGGGTAGTTGTTAAAGTGCTTAACTTTTTTATTATCCAACATAAGCTAATGAAACAATAGTTATTTATGTACCAAATCAGTAAAGTTATTCTTTATTAGAGATTATGAGCAGAGCGAGCGTTAGCGAGCGAGGCGAATAACAGACGAGTTCGATAAAGAGTCTTTACTGACGTGGTGCATACAGATTTTTATCGTTAACAATTTGATATTGGTTTCAACACTTACTTATAATTTACAATTTAAGAACGTTTTTAAATTTTTGATTTTAGACGTAATAAAAATTGCATATTGCATGACAGTAATGACAGATTACTTTTGCATGATGTCGCTTTCGATTTTTAATCGATAGTTATGAATATTGAATAATTACTAAATCGGTAAAATTTTGATTTATTTTGTATGAATATAATTACAAAATACTACCGAATTTCACTTTTTGACATAAATTTAATTAACAATGTTGTAAATTTTGTACAATATTTTTATTAATTAAAGTATATAAATTGTAAGTTAACTCAAATACATAATTGATTACTGCCATCGACCACTTACATCGAATCTCGATTAATCGCGGCAGGTAAAGTAAACTTCTTCTTTCAGTACAATAAAGTGTTACTTTACTGCCGCAAATGAGGGCAGATGAGTACAATAATGAATGACTTTAGTGACGGTTGGTGATAAAAAACATAATGTTAAGAAAACCTGAGGCTATAGTTGGGTTTTAATTTCAGTATTTTATAAAAGCTAGAACATTCCACAGGGTGTTTCCAAGTTTGAGAAAAAAACATAGTTTGATTCGTACACCCTGTATACAATGACAATGTACCTGTCTAGCAACAATATTATTACAGCGATATTGTTAACCTTTAACTACGGGCTACGGTGTACACAGTACACCATGCGTGTTAAGTTGGTTGCCGTTTCTTAAAACTATTTTCTGCGTTTACGGCGCTCGACGTAACCTATCAGTATAGTATCAACCATTGTCTGTTACAGTCGATACGTGATTTTTGATCGAATAGTTGAGTTGTGATAAAAAATATCAAAGTGAGTTCCCGAACGGTGCCTTCAGTACACCACGCACATAGTTATGGAAGTAAATTTAACGAATGTTAAACTTTAAATTACCTGCAAACGAGTTATTTTCTGTGTAGTAAATGTTACATTGTACTTTGTATACAAAAATGTGAAATGGAAACTTAGGAGAAATATTTTTTATAGGGATCGAGTGCGTGTTAGAAACCCTAAAAGTCTCACACAAGATGAGCTTAGAGCTATGGCTGAAGCATTGTTCGAAGAAGAACCTGAGGAAGAAGTTAGGGGGGAAGAGGATGCTAGTTCGTCAGAAGAAGAGGAAGAAATTACGGAAGACAACGATTATAACACTGAGTCGGAGATAGAACTAGATTACTAGATGATAAAGAGTCTTCTGATTCAGATAACGAGAGCGATGGTGAGAGTTATTTAGCAAAACTTCCCAGCAAAAATATTGTAAAAATACTTCCTGTGCCAAAGCTGAGTGCTATAGATATTACCAATGAGAGAAGTGCTTTCGAAAAAATTTTTAGTGACGACATTATTGAAAATATAGTTGAGTGTACAAACTTGAAAATTGCAAATATGCGAATAAAGTTTAACCGGCCGAGACGGGCTAAAGACACAACAAAAACAGAAATTATGGCATTTATCGGACTACTACTTCTTGCAGGAACTAAAAAGCAAAACCATACACATTTTCTTGAATTGTGGACTAAAGACGGAACCGGCTCAGAAATATTTAGAGCGTGCATGAGTGCTGATCGATTTTTATTTTTGCTTGCTGCTCTAAGATTTGATAACAAAAATAGTAAAGGGATACGCAAGGAAATTGATAAGCTTGCTGCTATTCGAGTTACACTGGATCGTTTTGTGGAGAACTGCAACAATAACTACTGTTTAGGAGAAGAAGTAACAATTGACGAAATGTCCTTTCAGAGGTAGATGCAGTTTTATTCAATATATCCCGTCCAAGCCTGCAAAGTATGGGTTAAAAGTATTTGTATTGTGTGATGCCCAGACATTTTATGTTACAAATTTAGAGGTGTATTGTGGTAATCAGCCACAAGGACCTTACAACAAATCAAATGAACCTGCTGATATTGTACATAGTTTACTTCAAGACTGGAAAGGGAAAAACCGGAACTTGACATGTGATAATTGGTACACAAGTTACTCATTGGCCAATGATCTTTTGAAAGATAAAGTAACAATGGTTGGCACACTAAAGAAAAATAAACGGGAGCTGCCGTTGGAGTTCCTACCACATAAAGAAAGAGAAGTTGGATCGTCCCTTTTCGGATTTCAAAAAGAGGTAACTATAGTGTCATATGTCCCTGCAAAAAATAAAGCTGTGCCTTTGATATCAACCATGCATAATGATTCTGCAGTAGATCCGGAGAAAAAAAAGCCAAATATAATTTTAGATTATAATTCTCACAAAGGAGGTGTCGACACAGTAGATAAAATGTGCGGTACATACTCGGTATCAAGGAGAACGCAAAGGTGGCCGATGGTTATATTTTTTCAGCTCCTAAACATCGCAGGAATCAACAGCCAAATCCTGTATAATGCTGCAAATATAAACAATCCTCAAAAATATAGAAGGGTATTTTTAAAGGAATTATCTTTGTTGAGACCACACCTTTCAGAACGAGCTGAAATACAGAGTTTGCCCTTACATTAAAAACTATTCCTGAAGAAATATAAAGCTACTGTAGTGGAACAAGAAGAAGAAGAACCACCAGCAAAAATACGAGGAAGGTGCTGTTGCTGCGGAAGGCGTAAAAATAGAGTGACAACCATTTCGTGTCAGACATGCAGGAGAATGGTTTGCAAAGAACATTCCACCATTATTTGTCCTGAGTGTATTAACTCAAATAACCAGGAAGAAGACGAAAGTGAATAAAGACTCGTATGTGTTTAGTTTTCTACCTAGTTAAAAATTTTAAAGATTTCGCATATTTTTTTAGGTTGGTGTTTCAATATGTAATAAATTACTGTTTTCGTTTTTTCTCACTGGTTTACCATTTTGAATTATTTTTTAGTTTTATTTTTTATTATATAAAAACTAATTATTGATTAAACACAAGTTGTGCAATTTAATATAGTTCTAATTATTAAAGAAATTTTGTTTCTGTAGCTATTTGTAACTGGTGTATAGAGTACACCGCGTCCGTATTTAAGATTCATGGTTGGGCGCCCGTAGTTAAAGGTTAAAGAATAAGGCTATAACATATTAAAAGAATTACTTAAATCGGACATCTCATCATAATTCTCTTTGCCTTATCCCTATGCGGGGTCGGCTTTCCTAATTGCATTTCTCCACACAACTCTATCTTGGGTCATAGCAATGTTAATCCCCTTTACCAACATGTTCTGCCTTACCCAGCTAGCAAGATAACGTTACATTAACGTTAAATTTAGGTTTTTTTGTATTGTTACGTAACATCTATCAAAAAATGACGTCACTGATACGAAATTTTAATACGTATATTATACGTATGAATTTATTCGTTTCTGAAACGTGGCTCTTTGGTAGGTTTTAATGCGTATGAATTTATTCGTCTCTAACACGTGGATTTTTGGTAGGTATAGACACGTATAAGATCTCGTTTGAGATTGCAGCGCCATCGCGGATTTATTTTGAACCTTTCATTAATACCTAACCTTACATTTCCGTGATTAAAATCGTGTTTGTTTTTATGGAGTATGGAGTTATGTAAAAAAAAATCGAATTATTATTGTTGTGTGCCTCAATGTGATTCTTGGATAAAGCGTACCTAATAGTAATTTATCGTTTCATTCGTTCCGTAAATAGGATAAACAATATAGAATTCTATTCAATGACAGTTTAGTTGAAAACGAAATGTATGGAAATATCTTCTAAAAATGGGGAAGCAGTCTAGTCCTTATATGAAAGTGTGCAGTTTACGAACGAAGATTACTTCAAGGGTATGTTTATGTATTGTAATATAAAGTAGCTATTAATAATTTTGTCTCTTTCTCTCACATAAAAGTCAAATATATAATAAAAATGTTTATTTCAAATATTTAATAAATTTGTCAGCATATGTATGTGGTTTTATTTACACAATAATTTTAAGTCCTATTTATAAATATCATTTATACCGAAAATTCTCCTAAAAAGTGACGTTAAAAAAATTACGTAGAAATAACGTAAAATTGTTACGTAACATCGCTGTGACTTTTTTACGTATATTTTAGGTAAAATTTGATGTAACATTTGTCGTAACTTCTCCCAAAATGTTGACGTTTGTTTGACGTTATATATACGAACACTGTTAGCTGGGTATCGTCTCCCCCCAGGTCTTCCTTGGTCTTCCTCTCCTACTCCTTCCAGGAATCTGCACTTCAGCTATTCTTCGTATTGGGTGATTAACGTCTCAACGTTGAACATGACCAAACCATCTTAACCTATGCTCTCTCATTTTGGCATCAATTGGTGCCACACCTAGACTTTCCCTAATATACTCATTTCTTAAAACTTCTCATTTCTAAATTACTTAAATCGGACATCATGTTTAGGAAATACAAGACATTAAAAATGACCCATTTTTTGGGGTGGCGGTTTTTTGTGCCGGTGAGTGTATAAAATAAATAAATATCATAACAATTATTACTTGGAGTTGGTGATCTTGGCAGCTTTGGGTAAACCAGTCGTTCCAGAAGTGAAAATGTACAAAATTGTATCACTCATGTCACCAGATCGCAAGGCTACTGTTGTTGGGCATTCCGAAATACACTTCTGAAAATCAAGGGCATTTCTCATGATCTCCACAGGAGAAGTATTTAATTGTAATAGCATGGTAGCGCCTAACTCTGACTCTATGTCGGTTATAGCTGTGAACAAAATAAATATAAAGATTAAAAATTTAAAACTACTGGATAATAATAAACAAATGATTAGGAATGCAGAAGAATAAACTGCAACAATTAAAATGTTTATCTCTGTATATAAATTCCTTTTTATTCCTCTTTTTAAGCAATTCTGCTTGTTCATTGGTGTGGTTGATACTTCTATGGAAGGTTGTCACTCCATTTTCTGCGCAGTCGTCCGACAATTATTCTTCTGTTTATTGGTGATTTATCTCTTGTTATTTCGACCACACGGTTCTCCCTCATTCTGCTTATGCGGTTATTCCATTCTTTTTTCTATTTAGTGTCCATTCGTTTATACACTGTTTGTTACATTTTCTTCTTATGTCTTAATGTCTTCACTCATCTATACAAAAAAAGGGTGTTTCAAAAAAAGGTAACCCCGTCTTTAGGCTAGGTAAAAAACTGAAAAATAATTGGAGTTGGCTTAGTAAAAAATTTTTGTAACGCCATCCGTTTTCAAGATACAGGGCGTTGAAGAAAAAAAAATTTATGCATTTTTTACTTGCCGAAACTACTGGCAACATTGTAATGAAATTTTATACGAATATGTTTTTTAAGAGCGCGTCATAGAGCGCGCTAGTTACACGGATCGTACTAAGTATTAATCAATATAACTTTTTTAAGAGTATAATTATTAATCAAAATTTCAATCAAACTTAAACATTATTCAATTTTACACGAAAAAGGTACTCTTGGTAAAACTCAATACTGTGTACCGTTTTCGGAATATTTTGATTTGAAAATTATGAAGTAATAATTGATGCTGGTAGTAATGATAAAGTTCTAATAGGTATACCTCTATTTTCTCCAAGTGTGCCATGCAAGTCTGACATTTATTGATTGTTATGACGATAAATCAACAATAATTAGAGTTTTTAAACCTTGTTTCAATTTTTCAATTTTCAAAAATGTGTAAATTTTTTTTTCTTCAACGCCCTGTATCTCGAAAACGGATGGCGTTACAAAAATTTTTTACTAAGCAAACCCCAATTATTTTTCAGTTTTTTACCTATCCTAGAGACGGGGTTACCTTTTTTTGAAACACCCTGTATATGTATGTATACCGAACATAAAATAAGTATACAGTTTCATTATTAATTGTCCATATAGTAACTGGAGAAACCTTAGCACAAAATACGAATATTTAACCCAAAACACTTAAATAAAATGTGGTTCCTTACTGAGTTACAGGGTGTTTTATCTTAAAATTTAAAAATTATTTTTGCTCAGCATTTTAAAACTATTCGACGAATCCTTTTCATACTTGTTAGAAAGGGCGACTACTATACACCCTACTAAATTTTGATAAACAAACGTTTCTAGCTACTACGAGAGGCGTACGACAGGGGATAGTGAAAGGTTGACCCTTCTCAAATTCTACGCCACTGGTAGAATTACTATTTTAGTGCCATTTTTAAATTCTCCAATATTTTCTACGTAAATAATATACTCTTCATTGGTAACGATAAAGTTATTAGTTTTCGAGATATTTGAAGTTAAATATGAAACGGCACAGTTATTTTGATTAATTTATGATAATATGATTCATATGATTAAAATTTAAAAATAATTTGTACCCAGTACTTTAAAACTATTTGGCGTATCCTTATCATACTTGGCAGAAAGTGTAGGTACTATACACCCTACTAAATCAAGATAAATAAACGTTTCTAGCTATTACCAGAGGCGTACGACAGGGGGTAGTGGCTGGTTGACCCTTCTTAAATTCTACGCCACTGACGAAATTGCTATGTTAGTGTTATTTTTTGATTTTTCAATACTTTTTATGTAAATAATATACTCTTCATTCGTAACGATAAAATGATTAGTTTTCGAGATATTTGAAACTAAAAATGAAGCGACAAAATACATTAATCAAAATAACCGTGTCGTTTCATGTTTAACTTCAAATATCTCGAAAACTAATGACTTTATCGTTACGAATGAATAGAATATTATTTTCATGGAAAGTATTGGATAATCCAAAAATTGAACTAAAATAGCAATTTTGCCAGTGCCATAGAATTTGAAAAGGGTCAACCATCCACTTTCCCCCGTCGTACGCCTCTGGTAATAGACAAAGACGTTTGTTTAACACCATTTACTAGTTTGTACAGTATCTATACTTCCTGCCAAATACGAAAAGGGTACGTCGAATAGTTTTAAAATGTTGAGCAAAATTAATTTTTAAATTTTTAGATAAAACACCCTGTAACTCAGTAAGGAACCACATTTTATTTAAGTGTTTTAGGTCAAATCTTCGTATTTTGTGCTAAGGGTTATCCAGTTACTATATGGACAATTATTAATGAAACACCCTGTATAAAGAAGAACATATTTAACACTTCACTTACCATTGACAAAATCAGATCCAAAAATAATTGACTTGGCATTCACAATACTAATACAGTGCAGCAAAGACTTCGATACCAAGTTGATGTTGATTAAAGCAGTAATCACTCCTATTTTTGCCAATCCTAGCCATATAGCAGCGTACTCAGGTCTGTTTTCCAATAACAGAGCTACGCTGTCACCTTTTTTGTAGCCCAGGCATAGAAAATAATTTGCAACTTTATTACTGTATTCATCGACCTAAAAAGATAATAATTCAAGATAAAGAAATAAGTTAATTCATTATTACTACGCTTCTGATCGGGAGGGGAGGTAAGGGATCCGACTTAACAACAATACATAAATCGATCCAAAAGTCAACCTCACCTGCACGAGTGGTAGTCTAAAATTACCTGGTGCCTCCTGCTACATAACAGACGAGGCTCTGGCGACCGAGTATGAGCGGGATAACCATACAACAGTTACAGGGAATCAAGGAAATGTGATCCCTACAACTCACCAACCCACCTGGCCAGCGTGGTGTTTTAAGGCTATTTTACCCAAACTAACAATGTCGAACTTACAACAAAGCGGAAATGGACCCCAGGTGAGTAGGAGAAATCCGGAGTCCCACATCGGGAAACCGATCAGCCTCATGGATTCTATGGGGAGGCAAAAGCTCGACAAGAACGAATCAGAGAAAACGGAAAAAGAAGGAATGCAACAGAATACACATAGCGACATATAATATCAGATCCATGGCTCAAGATGAAAAGCTGTACGACGAACTCGAAGAGGAATTAACTAAAATCAAATGGGACATTGTAGGATTGTCAGAGGTCAAAAGAAGAGGAGAAATGTGTATAGAACTAGAATCAGGAAATCGCCTCTATTACAAAGGAAAGGAGGACGAAACATATGGAGGAATAGAATTTCTGATCAAAGAGAAAATTGAACAAAGCGTAATCGAGTATAAGAGCATATCAGATAGAGTAGGATATATCATACTAGAGATTAACAGGAAGACAAGAATGAAACTAATACAAGTATATGCTCCAACAACAACACATGAGGAGGAAGAAAATGATAACTTTTATGATGATATCACCACAGCAATGGAAGACAAAAATATAAAAACAACAACCGTTATGGGAGATTTTAACGCAAAAATCGGAAAGAAAATGGAAGATTCTGAAAACAAAATAGGAAATTACGGACTTGGATCAAGGAATACTAGGGGTGAAAGACTACTAGAATATTTGGAACAACAAAACCTTCATGCAATAAATACATTCTTTAATAAGAAGTCAAACCGAAAATGGACATGTATCTCCCCAAATGGGGTGACAAAAAATGAAATAGACTACTTCATCTCCCAAAATAAGCAAATCTTCGAAGACGTAACTGCACTTAATAAATTCTCAACTGGCAGCGACCACCGCATACTATGAGTCAAAATAAAAATAGGCAAACTAGAGACGCAGAAATCTAGAAGAAAACCAACGGATATTGACCATAGCAGAATAAGACAAAACGCAGAAGAATATAGACAGACTTTAAGGGAAAACTATAAACAACAAGTAGCAAAGGAAGAGTCAGAAATTAATAAGATTAATGAAGAAATGAAAGAAAAACTCTTAGAGGCGGGAATGAAAACTGCCAAAAAACTAAGAACAAAAGAAAATAGATTAAGTAGGGGGACAGTTAAATTAATGGAAAGTAGACGAAAAGTAATAAGCGAAAACAAAAGAAACAGTAGAATACGTAGAACTAAACAAACTTATTAGGAGAAAAACCAGAGAGGATCTAAGAAAACACACTGAAAATGAAATCGAGAAAGTAATTGAGAGAAATAAGGGCCTAAAATGCTTACGACCAAATTTAGGGAAACCACTACTCATTTCAATAAAGGATGAAACAGGACGGGAAGAGAGGAGAAAAGATAAGATATCAGAAGAAGTAGAAAGGTTTTGTAAAGAACTATACACCGCAAAGAAAGACGCAAACCTCAACACTCAGGAATATATCAAGAAAACAATCACGAATGTAAACTCAGAAACTTTACCAAAAATAGAAAATTATGAAATAGAAGCAGCACTATCACAATTAAAGAACAACAAAGCACCAGAACCAGATGGAGTCCTTGCTGAAATGTTGAAAGAAGGGAGAGAATAAATCATACAACCATTAAGAAATCTATTTAATCAGTGTCTACATAAAGGAGAAATACCCGAAGAATTGAACGAACGTCTTACAATCCTGCTATTTAAGAAAGGCGACAGAAAGGACATAAAAAATTACAGACCCATCTCACTGCTGTCGCAAACGTATAAACTATTCATGACGATTATCAACAACAGGCTAATACACAAATTGACTCATATCAACCAGTAGAGTAAGCAGGATTCCGAAGGGGATATAGCACCACTGACCATCTTTTAACAATTAGGACACTAATAGAGAAATCTAAAGAATACCATATAGATCTGCACTTAGCGTTCGTTGACTACGAAAAAGCATTTGACAGAGTGGAAATGTGGGCAATAGAAAAAGCTATAAACAACTGTAGAATAGATTCCAGATACAGAATGCTAATACACAATATATATAAGAAAGCAACAATGACAGTACAATTGGAAGCGCATACCAATTAACAGAGGAGTGCGACAGGGAGATGTTATTTCTCCTAAACTATTTACATTAGCACTGGAAGATGTTTTCAAAACAATGGAATGGACAAACATGGGAATAAACATAAATGGAAAGAAACTAAACCACCTAAGATATGCAGACGATGTAGTAGCCATAGCATCAAGTTTTGAAGAACTACAAACCATGCTAACCGAACTAGCAAATGAATCCGAACAAATAGGTCTAAAAATGAATTTTGCCAAAACAAAAACAATGACAAACACACAACATAATAGAAGCGTAATACTAAACGACACCACAATAGAAGCGGTTGATGATTATATAATATACATTTGGGACAGATGATAAAAATAAATAAGGAAAACCAAACAGCGGAGGTAAAAAGAAGGGTCAGATTAGCCTGGGCAGGATTTGGAAAATTATAATGGGTCCTAAAGAATAAAAAAATACAACAATACTTAAAAACAAGAGTGTTTGACCAGTGCATACTCCCAATTCTCACATACGCATGCCAAACTTGGACCGTGTCCAAGGCAAACATGGATAAAATAATGAAGACACAAAAAACAATGGAGAGAGCAATGTTAGGAGTAAAATTGACAGACAAAAAGCAAAACAACTGGCTAAGAAATAAAACAAAAGTCAAAGACGCAGGACAACATATAGCCAGGCTAAAATGGAGCTTCGTATGTCATAACGAGAGACAAATGGACAATAGGTGGAATACCACGATACAACAATGGAGACTATGGACAGGAAAGAGAGCAAGAGGACGACCCCAGATGAGATGGGGAGACGACATTAAAAAGATAGGAGGAACGCACTGGAAACAGAAAGCAGTAAACAGAAGCGAATGGAGGAAACTGGGGGAAGCCTATGTTCAAAATTGGACGAATTAAAGGGCAAAAGAAGAAGAAAAAAGAGGCTTCTGATAAGAAGGACAGTTAAAAAGGAATAATGTTAAAAATGGCAGGGACGTTCGAATAATTGCAAATTTGTATTGGAATCGAACATCACTTTTATTAGACGGTTTGGAATCACAGGCTTAATATTAAAAGAGAAGTGCGGCAGGGATGCCTCTTGTAGTCCCTGCTTTTCAACGTTTATTCCGAGAGAATTTTCAGAAACGCGCTTTCTGAAAATCAATTACTTGACTGAGTCATTGAGAGCTCTGTAAGGAAGCTGGTCTGGATCTGAACATACGGAAAACCAAAAAACTCGTAATAATATAAACTATAATAAGTAAACAGAATATAAAACCGTCTATATATCTTATTCTTCTTCTTATAATAGGCCTCTTGGCCTGTTCTTAACCGATGTTGAGCTTGTATTCGTACATAGCTGTGATGTTGACTGACAGCTATCTCGCCACCTTTTAAAGGGCCTTCCTATTGGTATCTTGCCTGTTGGCTTAGAATACCTGGCTATACGGGCTATTCTCTCGCTGTCCATTCTCGTCACATGCTGATTTCTCGTCGTCTCTGTCTTCCCCACCGTACTATATCTTGTATGTTACAGAGATCTCTTATTCTGTCGTTCCTAATTCGGTCTCTCAGTGTTTTCCCAGTTATTGACCTCAGCGTTCTCATTTCTGATGTTCTCAGTATCCTCTTGGTTCTGCTGTGTCACATCTTGTTTCTATCGCGTTCGTCATGATGGGTCTTACACATGATTTGTATATGCGTACTTTCCCTTCCAGCCTCATATCTTTGTTTCTCCAGATGACATCCCTCAGACATCCTAACACGTAATTGGCTTTATTTGCTTGCTTTCGGACGCTCTCTTTAACATCTCCATAACTACATATTTCGATTCCCAGATATTGGAATCTCGAGACTTGTTCAATTAGTTTGTTGTTAATTACTAATTTGCATCTTATGGGTTCCCTTGACACTACTAGGGATTTTGTCTTAGCTGTTGATATTTTCATGTTGTAGTTCTTCGCCACTGTATTGAAAGTTTGTGCCATTCGCTGTAGGTTATCCTCGTTATCGGAGATTAAGATTGCGTCGTCAGCATAACAGAGGATTTTTATTTGTTTTTCCGCCATCTTATATCCTTTTCCAGTACCTTAAATGTTTTCTATGATTTTGTCCATGACTAAATAAAATGAAATAGGCTAAAGCTTTCCCCTTGTCAGATTCACGAGTTGATTTCTACTTTCGATGTTAGTTCATTCTCAACTTTTATTCTGATTTGGTCCTTCGTATTAATGTTTTTAATTATCCTTATCATCTTGTTCCATTCTTATACAATCGAAGGCCTTAGTCAGATCGATAAAGCGCATAAATGCAGGTTTATTATATTCCAGTGCTTTCTCAGCAATTTGTCTGGCTATGAATATGGCGTCTATTGTGGACCTATTTTTCCGAAAACCTTGTTGTTCCTCACTAATTGTGTATTCTTCATTTATTTTATTGGCAAGTATTTTTGTTAAGAGTTTAAAAGTTGTGCTCAGCAAGGTAATGGAACGGTAGTTGCTAGGGTCTTTGCTGTTTCCTCTCTTGTGTATAGGTATTGTTATACTCGTCCTCCACTTGTCTGGGCTGGCTACATATTATTTCTTGAAAGAGGATCTCTATGTTTTCGATTAAGGTTTCTCCTCCGTATTTCAGGAGTTCATTTGGTATCCCATCTGGTCCTGGTGCTTTTCTGTTTTTTAATTTACGTATGTTATTTCTTATTTCTTATTTTGTGATTTCTAGTTCTGTGTCAATATGTTGGATTCGTCTTCATTTCCTGTTTCTTCCTCTTCTTCAGGTATTATAGTATCTTCCTTATATAGTTCTTCTATATAGGCGGTCCATTGTTCTGCTTCTATTTTATTTAAACTTCTATATTCGTTAATGGGGTTTTTCCTATTTTTTAGTATTTTCCAAACTTTTCTTTGCGTCCCATACAAATCGTGTTCCATTTCTTTGGTAAAGCGTGTCTAATATTCCCTTTTTATTGCAGTATTGTAGGTATGCTTTCCTCTTCTCATACGCTAGATCTCTTATTTCAGTATTGAAGCAGGGCTTTGATATTCTTGTTGCATTCAGGATAATTTTTCTGACCCCTATGCTTTCCTTTGCGGCTTGTAATATTATATTCTATTTTTGCCCATGTCTCATTTCCTCCTTCACCTGTTGTTACTGGGTTTATCTCAAATCTTTGTTCTAAAAGCATTTTATACAGCCATTTTGTGTTTTGGTTCTCTAGAGACTCAATGTTTAGTTTTTCGAAGTACTTGGGTGGTTTTTTCTTGTTTTGTGGTAATTTGAGCAAAAATTTTGCAAGCACCATTTTATGGTAAAACCGTCTATATACAGGGTGAGGCAGATAAAGGGCCTATTAGAAATATCTCGAGAACTAAAGGTAAGAAAATCATGAAAATTGTTATACAGGGGTTTTGAGGTGTGAACTATTTAATGAAAATATTTTGGTCTCTTCGCTACTTCCGGTTATACCGGAAGTTGATTGTAACTTCGTTTTTTTAAATGGGACACCCTGTATATTGTTACATTTTTGGATTTTCCTCGATTTCTTCTTTCTTTAAATATAAGGTTTTGTAATATTATACAGGGTAGGTTAAAAGATAATTACGTTTTCTTATTAATTTCGTAGCAATATTCACACCCTGTAGGCTTGTAGTAGTTTGACATAATAAACTATATTTATGTTAAAATGATTTTTAGTATAGTCTTCTATTGTTAAAAATTATTAGTATAGCTAAATTTTTTGTTTTAGTATACAGAGTTGGTCGAAACACGAAATGAGTATTTTCTGAGTTTTCTTAAATGGAACACCCTGTATTTTAGTATTGTAATGAAATGTTGTTTTATGGTACATTTTAATTACTTAAGCACTCACTATACCTAACTGCTTTAGTTTGTGAGTTATTGGTAATTCAAGCAAAACATTAATTGCAACACAAAATATGTGAAATTGTATTAGGTTGGCCGTGAAAATATTCAATCACAAATAATTTTTTGGAAATAAATACATATTAATCTAGACTGATACTTAAAATTGCCAATAATGGTCGAACTGTCAAAATACCATCGAAGTTAAGATTGTTGGTGTGATTAACAATTAAGCACAAATTAAAGCAGTTAGGTATAGGGAATGCTTAAGAAATAAAAAACTACCATGAAATATCATTTCACTACAATACTAAAATATAGGGTGTTCCATTTAAGAAAACTCAGAAAATACTCATTCCGAGTTTAGACCCACCCTGTATACTAAAATTAAAAATTTAGCTATACTAATAATTGCTAACAATAGTAGACTATATTGAAAATCATTTGAACATAAATAAAGTTTATTATGTCAAACTACTACAATCCTACAGGGTGTGAATATTGCTACGAAATTAATAAGAAAACGTAATTATCTTTTAACCTACCCTGTATAATTTACAAAACATTATATTTTAAGAAAGAAGAAATCGAGGAGAATCCCAAAATGTCAAAATATACAGGGTGTTCCATTTAGAAAAACGAAGTTATAAGCAACTTCCGGTATAACCGGAAGTACCAAGTAGATGAAAATATTTTCATTAAATAGATCAGTCTTCAAAACCCCATTATACCAATTTTCATAATTCAGTTACTTTTAGTTCTCGAGATATTTCTAATAGGCCCTTTATCTGCCTCACCCTATATAAATAGTACAAAACTTGAGCAATTGTTTACCTTGGATATCAGTTAAATTGTAACGAAGAGAGTCACGGTGAGATTAATAGTAGATCCAAAATTGAGCAGGCCAGAGCCGCTTTAAGAAGAATGCCCACGGTATTATGAACAGAGACCTAAAATTGACATTGCTGATCCGCCTACTTCGTTGCTACGTGTTCTCGGTCTTACTTTATGGTGCCCAGTCTTGGACTTTAAATAAAAGTGATCTAAATCGTCTTGAGGCTGTCGAAATGTGATGCTATAGAAGAATTTTAAAAGTTTATTGGGCGAAGAAGACTCGAAAATCCACAATACTAGAGAGCAAGACTACTGAGGTTATAAAAAGCATCAAGAAGAGTAAGCTGGAGTATTTCGGACATGTAGTGATAGTTCCAAAATAGAGGTTGCTACAAAATATTATGTAAGAGAAAATAGCAGTAGTGACAGTGAATAAAATTAAGATAGCTGTGATGGTAGCCAACGTTCTGAAAGGATATGGTACATGAAGAAGAATAAGAAATTTCTTAAACAACCGTTTAACAAATGTAATTTTAGTTAGGGACACACTGTAGAAATTATAGGAATAAATGAACAAACTAACGTAAGTATAACAATAGCTCTGAGTTTGTTGATTGAATTTTAATTAAAAAAATATTTAATTATGCAAAAGTTAGCTAGATAGTATGAGGGCAAAGGAGATTTACATAAAATACTTGATTGCTTTACTGTACGTTACATGGATAAGGTCAACAGTCTCCTTGTCACTTAAAAACTATCTATGCATATAAATTATAATTACGAAATTAGTTTTGTTATCAACGCTACTAAAATGATAAGTGTTATAGCGATTACTTTGATGCTATTTCAACAGATCAGACATGGTACATACATATCTCGGTAATTTTTTAAGAAATTAAAACAAAAGGCAGTATAAAACAACAATTAAATACCAATTAGTTACACAAATATGTATATTATTCATTCATAAAACAGGTAGCCCACTCACTTCCACTCTAGGACGTGGACGGGACGAGGCACGTTGAAGAATCGTGTGATATGAAAAGCATTGGCTAGTTTATGCTACAGCGGGACGGAGCGACACCGGGAAGCGCCGCGGACGTGCGATTTCTATTGTTCTGGTGTCGGTCGTGCCGTCCACGTCCCGGTGTAACACAAATCAGCCTTTATCCAGTTTATAATACCCTTTTTCCACTACATCCATTTTAACGGATGTAGGTATGACAGACATGACACATAGTCAACGACGTACAGAAAACTACAAAGAAATCAATATCTAGACGAACCAAAGATTTAAAATACATATAAACATGATTAGACCCAAATGCGAAGAAGATCTCGAAGATACCCAATTTGGTTTTAGAAATGCTTGGGAACCAGGGAGGCACTTTTAGCGCTTAACATCCTATTACAAAAATGCCTTGACCAAAGAAAATATGTATTTGCATGCTTCGTGGACTTCGAAAAGGCATTCGATAAAATACAGCATATAAAATTAATGCAGGTGCTGAAAAATATAGGAATATAAATATGACAAAGATATTCACGTCATTAAAAATTTGTACTGGAATCTAAGTGCTATCGTACAAATTGGAGATAACTATACCGACAAAATTTCCATACAACGAGGAGTCAGACAAGGTTGCATTTTGTCGTCAAAACTGTTCAATATTTACCCGGACCAGTTATTTAAAAATGCACTTGAGAGACAGACATATGGAATATAAATCAACGGTGAAATACTTTAGATACGTGGACCATACAATAATTCTGTCAGATAATATTGAAATTCTATAAATTCTGCTTGACTGTGCTATAGAGGTAGGAAATAGGCATGAATATAAACTAAAACAAAACCAAATTTTAAGTTTTTAGTCATGAAGCACACCCAGATGCAGAGCTACAAACAAGCAAATTTTCATTCAACACTGTGTTGGCCTAATAAAGCGTAGATAATGCTTACCACTGTGTAGACTTTTTGTAATATTCATCATTATTTTTAGCTCGACAATCCGTTGTGAAACCTGACATTCTGCAAAATTCGCCGCCATTCTCTTCGATTTCTGGCCACCTGTTACTATCTTCTGATTTTAATACCCCTAAGTCGGCCTAAACTGCATCAAACCACCTAATTTGTTGTATTTTTCTTCTTTCTCCAGGTGCTCCTCTGGTTAGCTTTTTAGCGATCTTGTTGTTTGGAATTCATACGTGTCAGTCCATGTGAGTAGCTGTGTTTTATTGAACACAGCTATTTTTTGAGCCACTGTCCTTAGTCGTTTAATGCTCCAAATATTTTGCGGAGTATTTTAGTTGGATGTCTATGCGGATGCGGAGTCTATGTTTCTGTTCCATTTATGTTTGAACCGACTTAAGCAGTGATTTCAATATAATAATTTTAGTTCTTCTTCGGATGTTTCTTAACTGGAAATGTTTTTGGAGTCCATAGTGTGCTCTTTGTGTAAAGTTTATTAGCCTTTTAATTTCTTGGATTGTTTTGTTGATAGTACCTAATCACAAGCTAGCCAAGGTATATAAACCTGTCTACACGTTCAAATATGTTACTTCCAAAGTCTGTTTGCCGTTTCTCATTTGCTATATGATCCTTAGTAACCAACATGTATTAGTGTTTTGACTTCGTTGAAGACTAGACCGACCTGTTTAGCGGCCGTTTCCAAGGCTACGAGATATTGTCCACCATGACACACGCTACGCCATATTATGTCAATATCATCAGCGTACCATAAAATTTGTATCGATCTATTGTAAATAGTACCTTCGTTTCTAATTCAGGTGTCTTGTGCTGACTTTTCCAAGGCAGCAATTCAGCGCATTCCCTTGAGTTGATCCTTTATCTCAACGTTTCTAGAATTCTATCCCTGTATCTTAACACTTGCTTTTATCTTAACATTTGCCTGTATCTTACCACTTGCTTTTAAGTTAAACATTGTCATTATGGTAGGGGAGCAAAGTATGCTAAATGTGCAGTCACTCGAGCGCTTTGGGGACCTATTGGGTTGTGATTATTAGGTCCTAAAACCAAAAAAAGTTAAGTAAAATTTTCCATTTTAGCGGGCGCTTGCCATTTTTTAATTTAATTTTCCATTTCCATTAATCGTTTTTCCGAATATAGCGCCATCTATCCATAATTTGAAAAAATGTTTTGAATAAAAGTTGCTTATTTTTATGCAGAGAATTCAAATCTGCAATAAAAAATGGGGGCTCCCATTTAAGATTTTAAAGTAACCCCCACCCCACCTACGTGGGGGGTCGCGTTTGGTACCATTCGATATATTTTTCAAAAATATTAAATAAGTGTATTTTGCAGTTTTTCGATCTGATGTTTATTTTACTAAATATCGCGGGATTTGTATTTAAAATTTAAAATTTACCCCCCACTCCTCTCTGCGAGGGGTCGTGTTTGGTATCTATCGATAGATTTTTGAAAAATATTGAACGTGTAGTTTTTAGTTTTTCGATCTGACTTTCATTTCGCGAAATATTCGCCTTTTTCTTGTGAAACTTTGTGACTCACCAATTCCCTTACGCCCCGCTCAAATCGTCAGATTTTTTAAATATACACCGATTTGCATGTACTTAACTTACCTTATCTTAATCTGACAATTTCGAGTATTTGTAAGGATATATTATTTTTTTCGGGCCCCCCTAAACGAACTCCCCTGTGTTAAGAGCCAATATATGGCAGAGGTACATCTGCAGGGTACCACGTTTCTCCCCATATGATAATCTGACGCGCTCGAGTAACTGCAAAAATCCCCGCTTGGGCTCCCCTACCATTATCATTATACTCGGATATGTCATACTCGGATAATTTTTTCTGATGCACCAAACTAACGCATTCATTGATAATGTTCTCTTAACGATCTCGTAGTTCACAAATAGGTGATAGAATTCAATGTTAAATTCTTATGTCTTCCTAATATTGGCATATTTTATAAGCTGTAACAACTGCAATATCTGTCTTTTTTGGTGGCTGAATTGACTTACTCCTTACTATTACTATTGCTATGCGGGTATTTAGACGTAGGCACTGATATTTAATAAAAAAAATAAAAAAGTTTACCTTGTTAAATGTCCATTGCTCATTCTCAAAATAAAAAGCAATTTTATTTCCTTTCCTCCGCACCGTTTTTTGAAAAAGTTTCGGTATTGTTATTTTTCTGTTCTCTCTTATTAGCACTGTCAGAATCGTTTTTGCACCACGCCACATGCCCCTGTAAAAGTCATTTTAATTAAAAATAAATAAATGATAAACGATGATGTCCGAAGATTCTGAAGATGATAATAGTCCAGGAACTGAAGCTTTTCACCTCGCAATTTTTACAGAATGGATCGATTTGCTTGAAAATTTGAGAATAAGTAGTGGATAGTCAAAGGATCAAAATCTATATGATGCCGAAAGGCGCCTTTACCATGGGGGTGGTTGCCACTCCATCTCGGGGGTTGGAAATGTTTATTATATGTTGACCGTAAAAGTTGAAAAAAACATTCATTCTAAGCAAAAAATGTTCTATACATTTTGTTGATAAAATTAATAGTTTTCGATTTATCCGCTATCGAATGTGTAAGTTTTATATCTAAGAAATCAATGTTTTTCGGTATAGGTACTCATTTACAATTCACTCAATTGCCACAGAAAAGTTTTTTCAAACCAAGATCTTGGAAATCAAATAATCTACAATTTCATATTGAATCATTTTTTCGTATCTCTGATGCTTATTCTGAAGAAAATGGCATTTTTCAAACTACAAAAATTCGTTATTCGCTTTTAACTCCAGTTTTTTTTAAAACTAATCATTATAAGCCAGTCAAACGTCTAGAATCTATTAATAATACATAAATAAAGAAGAATGAATAAGGCCAATGACTAGAAATACCGCTAACTTACATTATGATGCTTCCAATTGCATTTCTCTTTTTATTTTAAATATATTGATTTTTTAACCGTAACTTTTTAATTTTTTATCTTAGAAAGTTTGGTGATAAAGAATTTTATAGGTTTTTATGAGATCTATAAGGCTATTAATATTAAATCTTTTTAAAATCCTCAGTCTCAAAAAGAGGCGACTTCGAAAGGGTTGGTAAAGGTGATTTTTGCATGTTATTACAAGTTTTAATTGTCAAATCCTGCCTATGGATTGAACAATCCGAAAAGGTCGTGAGTTCGAATCTCACCAGGATCAGAGATTTTTCGCTTATTATAAATTAATGAATGAAAATAGTTTATGTCCTTGCGGGATCGGTATTCACCGGAGGGACCGCAGACGTTCGGATACAATTAGCGTCTCTTTGCAAAGACAAAGACGTCGACTTTGCAAAGTAACAAGACACTTACTCAACACACAAACTACACATTACTCCCCTGAGTTAGTGATAAGTTATAGTCTAAAAACCAATTATGAAATTGACTGGCCAGTTGGTTGTGAGAACCAGTGCCAATAAAACACAAAACACACACAATTGTCAAGAGATCACTCAATATTTGCCATAAGAAAAATTTTTGCAAACCCTGTTCTGGGGAATTAGATACACTACAACAGTGGTGCTCAGACTTATACTGCGAGGGATCTACCACATAAACTGCAAGCGTCCAGCGATCGACTGCTAGGCAAGAAAGCAATTTTGAAAATAAAAAATTTTATTGCACATTTCTATTTGATAAAACGTTGCAACTACATAGAGTTGTAATTACAGCAATGTTTTTCATCTTAATTTTATTTGGATGTTGATACATGGCACTGCATATCCACAAATTTTTCATATATGATGGTACGTAATTACCAAAAGGAAGCATGATTAGAGATGTTCGTCAGTTAGCCGATTACGACACTTTAATTTTACCACCTTCATTTAAGAAAATGTGACCCTCACACAAGTACGTTGATCCAAAGAATGCTGTGAGCTGAAGAGCTACTTGCCTCAAAGAGGAATATTTGTCAGGGGATATAAAACACCAAAATTTCGTATCGGTCGCTCTGGACTTTTATTTTCAGTAACTCATTTTGGACGAAAATGATCTCCATATTGAAAGTACCTAACGGATATTTCAGTGGCAATTTTTTCCACGTCTTCACAAGAAAATGGATTAGACATGAATGTTAGACATTCGCCGTTTCCCGCATCCTATTCGCCATGCTTTTCGGTCACGAATATCTTCCTCGTTGAGTTGTCTACTGTTCATTGCTTTCTCTACATCTTGTAACCATGTTCTTTTCGGTCTGCCTCTTTTTCTTCTCTCGGGTGGTGCATACTGGATAATTTTCTTGGGCCATCTTGTTGGTCCCATTCTCTGGACGTGCCCGTACCATATCAATCTTTTTTGTTCTATTCTGTCTATAATATCATTTTCTACTTCCATTCTTTCTTTTATTTGTTCGTTTGGGATATGCTGCAGTTTAGATATTCTGCAGCTTCTTCTAAGCGCGTCCATTTCTAAAGCTTGTAGTCGTTTATTTTGTCGGTCTTTTACTTCCCACACTTCCGAGTTGTACAGGACAATTCCTTCCATGATAGTTTGGTAGATTTTTTTCTTTGTCTGATTTTGCAATCCTGTACTCCACCAAATGCCATTCAGCTGTTTTATAGCTTTTCTTCCTTACAATATTTGTCAGTTTTTAAAAATTAGCGAAGCTTCTTTAAGTCGCTACGACCTGCTTGGAGCTCCATCTCATAATACACATAATTCAACTGAGCGGTTACCCTTTTTTCAACAATGGAATGTTGTTTAACTCCTTTCTCTTCCTTTGATCAATCAATAGTTTTAATTTGTTGACAAAAGAGTCAGCAAGTGTGGTGAGTCAGCACAGTCCCCGTCTTTTCCCATTTGTATCTTTTTTCAGTGAATCGCGATCGACTTCAAAAACTTTGACGAACAACCGGTCGATCGCGATCGACCCTTTGAGCACCGCTGCACTACAATTTCATATTTAAACATTTTTTCGTATCTCTGATGCTAATCTTTCTATTCCGAAGAAAAGGGCATTTTTTACAAACTACAAAAATTAATTATTCGATTTTAACTCCATTTTATTAAAAACTAATAATTTTAAGCCGGTCAAACTTCTAGAACCTATAAATAATACATAAATAAAGAAGGCCAAATAGGGTCAATGACTAATGTTAATTGGGCTGGTGATAAATTCTTTGCTGAAAAAAATAGGGACAGACATTCTTTTCATTAATTACTTAATTTACTTAAGTAACTTAATTTTAATTTTTGAGCTGGAGACTTTTTTTATTTCTAGAGATAAATATTTTTAAATACTTTAAATTAGTTTCAACGAGTTATCCTCGAAAAATGCATAGTTTTCCGTCGTTTGGCTTTGAATCTACAATATTTAACATTTGACGAAGAAGAGCCAACATATAAGAAAGTATAGCTCGATTACAATTGGTTTAAAAATAAATTAAAAAAGCCAGATTTGTTTATTTTTTCAAAAGGTACATTTTATTAAGCAAAGTTGTTTTGATAAAACGAAAACTTTTTGAGTTATTAGCAGAAAACTGATTAGAAATATTGATTTTTTCGATATAAAACTAATACTTTCGATAGCGAATAAATGGAAAAGTATTGATTTTATCAAAAAAATGTATAGAACATTTTTTGCTTAGAATAAATGTTTTTAATAACATTTGCGGTCTAAATATAATAAAATATTTTCACCCCCGAGATGGGGAGGCAACCACCCCCATGGTAAAAGCGCCTTTCGACATCATATAGATTTTGATCCTTGGACTATCCACTACTTATTCTCAAATTTTCAAGCAAATCGATCCATTCTGTAAAAATTGCGAGGTTCTGTTCTATTGTAAGCTTCATTACTTGGACATTAACAACTATCATGCACAATTAAAATACCTATATGGATGGTAGTCAAAATGTCAAAAAATTAAGGAAAAATTCGATTTTTTTCTTCGTTTTTTGATTATAACTTTAAAACTATTCATTTCCAAGAAAAGTTATACTAACATAAAAGTTGCGTAATTAAAGTTGCTACCATATAGAATTAGTTAAAGATTTAAAAAATAGTCACCCTGTTTGCCAAATAGCAATAATTGCGAAAAAACCATACAAAAATAAGTATTCGCATTTTACGTTTTTCAACCATTTATGCTAAACTTAGGACCTTCATGTTTCACCCATAAAAACTTTATGATACAGTAAAATAATACTGTAAATTTCATTAAGATCGGTTCAATAGATTTTGCAAAATAAATTTTGCAATCCAGCTTTCGGAAAAAAAATTCATTTTTTCAAAATGTTACAGGACTGAAAATAAAGCAGATAGCAAATTGAATTTTTTTTTGCTTATAGAAGTGTACTGTACCTTTTCTTTTCAATTTGCAAAATTAAAATCGATCAACACCCACGGCGTCAAGAATTTTTTTTAAAATAAACATTAATTATTGGTGCTACGCGCAGGACAGGGGATAGTTTGCTCTGATTGAGCATTCCAATGACCTTTGATAATGATTGATACATTTTAATTTTTATTACATTTCGATATAAATAAATAAATTTGTTTATTGCAAAATAAAAACACATACTATATCCTTTGAAATAACAGTTTTTTAGCAAACACTTTCTTTGTTCATATATTTTAACTTAGAGAATAAAAGTTTATTATTTTTAAACATATGCAATTGTTTAAACAATATTTCACAAACAATAATAAAATTAGTTTGATTTTTGTGGAATTAAAATATTAAAATACAACAAAATATAGAGTAAGAAAATAATACATTAGATAAAGATTGGAAGAAATTTTGATGGAAATCAACTTGTGTGAATTTTATTAATTTTAATTTTAATTTGAAAATTAATTTTTATTTAAAAAATTTCCTGACGCCGTGGTGATTAATCGATTTTAATTTTGCAAATTGCAAATAAAAGGTACAGGACACTTCTATAAGCAAAAAACAATTAAACTTGCTATCTGCTTTATTTTCAGTCCTGCAACATTTTAAAAAATGAATTTTTTTTTGCCAAAGCTGGATTGCAAAATTTATTTTGCAAAATTTATTAAACCGATCTTAATGAAATTTACAGTGTTGTTTAACTATATTATATAGTTTTTCTGGGTAAAATATGAAGGTCCTAAGTGTAGCATAAATGGTTGAAAAATGTAAAATGCGAATACTTGTTTTTGTATGGTTTTTTCGCAATTATTGGTATTTTGCAACAAGGGTGACTATTTTTTAAATCTTTAACCAATTTTATATTGTAGAAAATTTAATTACGCAACTTTTATATCAGTACAACTTTTCTCAGAAATGAATAGTTTTAAAGTTATAATCAAAAAACCAATAAAAAAAATCGAATTTTTCCTTCATATTTTGACATTTTGATTATTTAAACAATGTTCCGGACCATTTTGAGTGGGAGGATAACTCAAATATTATTATTTGATTTATTTTCAAGCAATTTCTGCAAAAAAATTTGAGTCACCTCTCAACGTCCATCTCAAAACAGATGCGCCCTGGACAAGAGGTGGCATTCAGATTTTTGCGGATAAAGTTAGGTGATAACTTCGTTAATAATAATTGATTTATGCTCCTTCTCAAATATGCCCAGAACATTAATAAAAAAAATAAAATATTTAAAAATTTCAAAAAAATTCGTTTTTTTTTCTACTTTTTTTGCTTATAACTTAAAAACTATTCATTTTAGAACAAAGTCCTATAGGAATAAAACAAAGATAATTAAATTTTCTATTAGACACGATTGGTTAAAAATGTCTTAATTTATCACACTTGCTTCAAAATAGCAATAAATATAAAATAAGGGGGCAAAACAAGCCTGTCTTTATTCGATGATTTTCCATCACTTAGGTTACACTTGGAACCTTCCTAATTCGCTTAGAAAATTTTTGGAATATACTAAAACCGTACACCAAATTTCATTAAAATTGACTTACTAGATTTTGCATAATAATTTTGCAATCTAAACTTTTTTTAAAAAATTAAAATTTTTAAAATCTTTCACAACAAAAACTAGGACATACAAAGATTTGTAAATTTTTTTACATATAAAGAAGTACTCCACCTATCTAATGCACTTTACAGAATTGAAATCGGATTATTTAAGCAGCCTCAGCAATGTTTTAAAATTATAAACAATTTTTTGGTTTATAAACAAATTAGTGCTGTGGCCAGGAGGGGATGCTACGGGCTCCTTTATTTAGATGGACTTACCCAAGTTTTTTTATGTATTTTGACCCGTAGAACACGAATTTTTTGGGTAACAGTTGATCCGGATGTCGATAAGCTTGTTATAAACAAAGAACTTGAGGAATTACATAAAATCGATTTTTCGCAAAACAAAACATTTTTTTTGTACTTCTTGGGTAATTCTAAGCAAAAAATGTTCTTACAAGTTTTTTCGTAGGATGCATAGTTTTCGAGATAAACGCGGTGGAACTTTCAAAAAATCGAGAAATTGCAATTTTTGAACGCGAATAAAGTTTAATTGGAGGCCGATCCTGACTGTATGTCGGAACGGTGTGTTTATTTTGGCTCTACAAAATAGTTCAATTTAAGTGAGAATAAGTTTTCAAGATTTAACCAAACTTGGTGAAGTTATTAGTGATCAATTGAATCTCAACTTTCCAAATTTGTAAGTACAGTTTTACTGTAATTTCCACAGAAAACATCTAATTAGTATTTAAAATTATTGTAAATTTTTATATCGAAATCTGCTTGACGTTAAACAAAAACATTTAATTACCATCGACCTGTGTGTCCACTCGGCTTTTTTCCCAGCCGGGGACAGGTCCGTACTTAGAAATGTTTAAAAATCGATCAAGATGTCACAAAGCGGTGAAATAAATTTACCAGGAAATTCTCAAATGGATAATTCTACACCAAGAAGTTACTCTACCGCCCTTATTCAACAAAAACATCCCTCTAAGCGCCAGGCAATCATTTTTAATTCCATTGAAGATGCGAAAATACAAGATTACCTCCTCCCGCTGGGAAAAATTATCCATCCAAAAAATATACTATTCTGCTCTAGATTATCAAACAATAGAATATGTTTGTATTTATCATCTGAAAATATCGTAGAAAAATTCATGACTGAAAATAACGGCAACATTGTGGTTAGCAATCAGATTATACAAGCTCGAAGGTATATAACTCCTTCCGAAAGAATTATTCTCTCTAATGTTTGTCCATCAATTCCTCATGATGTATTAATTAAAGAACTCGAGTCCATAGGACTTGTTATTCAATCTACAATGTCCTTTTTAAAAAGTGGTGCACCGTTACCTGAATTTAGTCATATAATGAGCTTCAGAAGGCAAATCTTTATCAGCCCAACAGACCTCACAATCCCAGAATCGTTTTTAATCAACTACGATAATACTTCATACAGAATATTCTTATCGAGTGGCAACTTGACATGTTACAACTGTAAACAAAATGGTCATACGGCAACTAACTGCAAAAACCCTATCAATCCAAACTCAAATCCTATCGCTTCTACCTCAGTAGAAAACATCCCAACATTCACTCCTCCAGAAATATCAACCAGCATACCAGAACTTATCAATCCAAAACCAAATCCTATTGCTCCAACCACAGCAGAAAAAAACCCAATATTAAATCCTCCAGAAATATCAACCATCACACCAGCATCTGTTTCAATTCAATCAGCTACCCCAACTACAAACAATCAACTGAACCCCAAAGAAACTGAGAGCGAATCAACTACCTTACATATGAATATTGAGTCTTCACAAAATAGTTCAAAAAGAACGATTGACGATACCTTAAGTCCTCCCCCGCCCCCTAATGATACCACTGATAAACCGATGTTTACCAATCCAGCAGAAATAGCACTTAATCCCAAGAAAAAGAAAAAACAAAATAAAGGAAAATCTCTAGAAGCATTCATAAACCAGCAGTCGCCACCATTTGTTCTAAGCTATGTTCAGATAACAGACCTATTCCAAAACATAAAGAGTTCACCCGATCCACTTATTACCGTTGACAATTATACAGATAACTTTACAGCTCTCATCGATATGTTAAACAAAATATATCCCTATACTCAAGACAGATCTACAAAGACCCGAAATACCAAATTAAGGAAAATTCTTCTAAAACACTTACAGATGCAAATCCCACAGGACCTAGTATCCGATACAGAAAGTGACTCCTCACAAACAAATCAATAAATAAATTTAATAAATTAAAATGGAGTTTAATAAATTAATACAGTGGAATATAAATGGCTATTTCAATAATTTACCTATGCTACAGATCATTCTTTCAGAACAAAATCCAGATTTTGTATGTTTACAAGAGACCAATTTTAAACCAAATCAAAATATAATCTTAAGAAACTATGTTTGTCATAATCAAATAAGACTTAACCAAAACATTGCTAGTGGCGGTGTATCAATTTTAATTAATAATTCATATGACTCGATAAGAATACCTCTAAATACTAACTTAGAGGCCATTGCTGTCACCGTTATTGGGAAAACTAATATAAACATTTTCAACATATATCTACCTCCTGGAGCAGTAATTTCCAGAAACGAACTAGAGGATCTTTTTAAACAAATTCCTACTCCTCGAATCATTTTGGGTGACCTAAACGCATATAATCACATCTGGGGATCAGCTTATAAAGATCAACGGGGTACCGCCATTGAAGAAATTATAGATCATCTTAATTTGTCTCTCTTAAATGACGGAAGCCCGACTAGATTTAATATAAGAACTGGAGAAGCTACACCACTTGATCTAACAATATGTGACAGTGATCTTTACCCACATTTGTCTTGGTATCCAATGCAGTACACATACAACAGTGACCATTTTCCATTAATTATAGAAAACAATCAACATAAACGCACAACCCATTTCTCTCCCAAATGGAAAATAGATAAAGCCGATTGGAAGCATTTCGCCCAACAGGTAGAATCATATATAAACAAGTGCTCGACAACAATAATTAATGTCGAAGAATGTCTAGACAATTTGACCCAAATAATTATTAAGGCAGCTGAAAACTCAATCGGTAAAACAGCTCCAACGAAACATTCAACACCAGTTCCATGGTGGAACGAGTCTTGTAAAAAGGTCATTAGAGAAAGTAAAACTGCCTTTAATAAATATAAAAGAAATAAATCACTTGAAAACCAACTAGAATATAAGAGAACTCGAGCCATAACTAGATTGACAATAAAGACAGCTAAACGTCAATCCTGGATTGATTATGTTTCTAAAATAAACAGCTCTACTCCTATGAGTGACATATGGAAGAAGATAAAACGAATATCGGGAAAAAGTTTAAATTTAAAAATCAACTCGCTAAATATTCAAGATAAGGTTATTACCTCCGACAACGAAATCGCAGAAGAAATGGCTAACACTTATAAACACAGATCTAGTAATACCCAGTATAACCAGAGCTTTATTACACTTAAGCAACATGAAGAACGTAATCTAATTAACTTCGATGAGATAGATAAAAGTCCTATAAACTCTCCTTTTTTAATGGAAGAATACAACGAAGCCCTTAACTCATTTAAAGATTCGGCAGCGGGACCTGATGATATTCCGGTAAAATTTATAAAAAATTTACCTTCAAACGCTCACCAGTACTTACTAAGGTTATTTAATTTAATCTGGACTCAACATAAATTTCCACCAAAATGGTCAGAATCTATTATTATACCAATTTTAAAACCAAACAATCCAAAAAGTAATCCAAATTCATATAGACCAATATCTTTGACATGTGCTATGGGTAAATTAATGGAAAAAATTGTAAATAAAAGGCTTTTATGGACTCTTGAGAATCGAAACCTAATCATTCCAAATCAAAGTGGTTTTCGTAGAAATCGATCAACAATAGACAATATTTTAGCATTAGAAAATGACATACTTGAAGCTTTTGCTGTCAATCAAAAATGCGTCGCTATATTTTTTGACATTAGGGGAGCCTATGATGTCACTTGGAAACACCTAATAGTCAAGAAACTACATAATTTAAATATCAGGGGACACTGCCTAGCGTTCATTAACAATTTCCTTACCAATAGATCATTCCAACTTAAAACTAATGGTATGCTATCACCAAAAACAAAACTAGAGAATGGTATTCCACAAGGATCAGTGTTAAGCCCTACACTTTTTTTAGTAGCAATAAATGATGTCCTAACCAATATGAACTTACCACTGAAAGGTCTCTTATACGCAGACGACCTTGTTATCTATGCGAGAAGTCAAAATATCGAAAACATCACGAATATGCTACAAACGTTCTTACATCAACTAGAGAAATGGTCGCAAAGTTGTGGGTTTCAATTTTCTACAGAAAAAACACAATTTATATTATTCTCAAAGAAAAGCTGCCCTAATCACCCTTCACTCTCACTATATAACAATTCGTTAGTTCGGAAAAATACTGTAAAATTTTTAGGAATGACATTCGACCAACATCTAAATTGGAAAGAACATATTAAGAAACTGGCAATCGAATGCCAAGGAAGACTTAATATCATTAAATCATTGTCAAAAAAAGACTGGGGAGCAGATAGACAAACTATGCTCTCTCTCTACAGAACTCTAATCAGATCTAAATTAGACTATGGCGCGATAGCATATTCATCGGCTACTGAGTCTTCTCTTAAAATTTTAGATTCAATCCACAATACTGCACTCCGCATTGTCTTGGGAGCTTTCAGAACCACACCAATAGAAAGCCTGTATTGTGAAGCAGCTGAACCATCACTGTATTACAGAAGAATGTACTTAAAGTTAACCTATGCAATTAAATCAAATGCAAATCCTAATAACCACACCTTCAAATATGATCACCTTAACCGATTATCAACATTTTTCTCCAATAAACCACGACTACACAAACCTTTCTACCACCGAATCAAAATGGATCTCTCATCTCTTAACACCACCTTACCTCCTTGCTATCCTGTTAGTTTTGAACCTGCTACGCCATGGAATTTGGGAGTACCAAAAATAATTACCACCTTAACTTCATTGGACAAACATACTACTAACCATAGTATAATACATCAAAATCTGCAAAACTTATTATCAAAGTATACAAACTTCTCTCAAATATATACAGATGCTTCAAAATCAACAGATGGCGTGGGAGCAGCAGTTATATCCTCGAATATGTGCCAAAAATATAAGTTGCCAATACACTGCAGTACTTTTAATGCAGAATTATATGCCATATACGGGGCACTGACATATATTATATCCTCACCAAATCAGAAATACATCATTTTGACTGATTCACTAAGTTCACTACAATCCATAGGAAAAATATACCCAGAGAATTACATTCTGGGAAAAATAAAACAAAATCTGATCGAGATACGAAATCGTAATAAGGAGGTAATCTTCATCTGGATCCCGTCACATATTGGTATAAGAGGCAATGAAGAAGCAAATAAGTGTGCGCGTGAAGCCGTCAACTCAGCTGACTCTACTATCGTGCAATATGTGACAACTAGTGATGTTTCAAGTGTTATCAAATCGCGTATCCTAAGTGAGTGGCAAAACCGGTGGCAATTTTCAGTGTCCAATCTTTGGAATATTAAACCGAACATTAAACCATGGACATGTTTCTCCACCAAAAGAAGGGATCAAGTGACAATAACCCGCCTTAGGTTAGGTCATACCAGTGCCACACACAAGTTCTTAATAACAAAAGAACCTGAACCGAAATGTGATCAGTGTAACGTTAAACTCTCGGTAAAACATATAATTGTAGACTGTCCAGTTTTCTCCACAGCAAGAAGAATTTACGGTATTCCAACAAACTTAGAGAAAGCACTTGGTGCAAATTGTTCGTTCACAAATATGTTAAACTATTTAAAAGCTATTAATTTTGTAAATATATAATATTTAATATTGTAAATCTGCTCCTCGCTAATAACCTTCGGGTTGATGCGAATTTCTCAATAAAAAAAAAAAAAAGTTTAATTAAAAAATAAATTAGCAATTCTGCTGACAGCATTTGAAAGTTTAAGTCAAATGATACCGGTTTTAATTATTTGCATTGCTAAAAATTAATTTTTTTATTATTAAACAAAGCTATTTTTTATAAGCCAAAAAATTGTTTATAAATTAAAAACATTGCTGGGGCCCCTTAAATAATCCGATTTTAATTATATAAAGTGTATTAGATAGGTAGAGCACCTCTTTATATGTAAAAAATTAGCCAACTTCTAAATGGTCTACGTTTTGTTCAGAAAGATTTTTAAAAAATTGAACTGTTTTAAAAACATTTCGATTGCAAATTTATTATGCAAAATTTATTAAATCGATTTTAATGAAATTTGGTACACGATTTAAGTATGTTACAAAAAATTTCCTAAGCGAATTACTACGGTTCTAACTGCCAACAAAGTGGTTAAAAAATATTGAATAACAACAGACTTATTTTGCCCCCTTATTTTGTATTTATTGCTATATTGCAGAAAAGGTAATACCTTTTAAGACATTTTTACCAGTCGTATATCATACAAAATTCAATTATCTTTATTTTATTTCTGTACGACTTTGTTCCAAAACGAATCGTTTTAAAGTTATAAGCAAAGAAACAGAAAAAAATCGATGTTTTTCGAAATTTTTAAATATTTTAATTTTTTTATTAACCTTTAACTACCCGCGCACCAAGTTATAACATAACTACACGCGTGGCGTACGATTTGTTTATTTTTTTTTTGAAAAATAGACTTAGTTGTTTGTTATAAACCTTATTTGGCATTAGTGAATACTTGGAGTTCCTTCTCAGTAACCCAATTGGGATTTATAACTGGAATCATGGAGTAACTGGATTCCATGGTAAATAAAATTAATAATAAAAAATTTTTTGAAATGTGATTTTTTACAGGGGAAAAAGTATTGTTTATAAAGAAAAATATATTTTGTGCCATAATGACTAAAAAATAATTGAAATATGTACTTATATTACGACTTATATTAATATAATCGTGGCGTATATTGTCCACCACCGGAAACAACAAATAAGAAACTGTAAATTACGATCTTCCCGGAACGCCGATTATAACGAACCTAAAACCAAATTGTAAAGCACATTCCAGTGATAGGTTAGAGAGATAAACAAGGTCAAAAATTAAATTTTTAAATATATTTGTAGTAGAATTCTTATATCTGGCGTACAAAATACACCAGCGCCTGTAGTTAAAGGTTAATGTTCCGGGCATATGTGAGAAGGAGCATAAGTCAATTATTATTATTGAAGGTGTCACCTAACTTTATCTGCAAAAATCCGAATGCCACCTCTCACATCCAAAAATAGACGTTTTTTCGCACATCCTTACTGGTCTATAAATAGAATTAAAAATGGACAAGCCGCAGGGCTAGACTACTTCTACGCAGAATTTTTCAAAATTATAGGCAAAGACACAGTAAACATTTTTACAGATTTTCAACAATATACACCAAAGTTGAGAAATACCTCAACAGTGCCTTAATCAACTGTCATCACAATCACAATACATATCCAATGTGGAAAAATGTGAAGACTATCGAATAATAAATCTTGTTAATTGCCACTTAGACCAGGGCATGTCAAAAGAATAATAGTTGAAAGACTGATAAATTTTGTCCACACTTGATGTGGAAGATAAATAAATGAAGGAAGTGAAAAAAAGTGTATTAAATTTATTTAATTGAAAAACTTGTTGGACCATTTTCCTGGTAACACTTCCATGGATTCTAAAAATTGCAAGCCAGATGGATGCTGAAGCGAAGAAGACAAGAGGGAATTCTAAAACTTGCAATTCACAACCCCGTCTGTTCAGCGTCGTAAATTGCAACGGAAAATGGACATCGTTACGCAATAGGAGTAATACTAATAGGAAATCAAAATAACGCTAAATACTAAATTTATACTAAATTTGTATAAAAAATAATATTTTAAAAATAAAGTTGGCTATAAAAATAAAGATCTAAGGATAAACAAACAAACACGATTCACTTCAAACTGCTTCAAATGCACTAACGCTTTGTATAAAAACAAAATTCTGACAATTTAACAAAATTCAATTCCTATCAATTTTCAATTGCTCGGACCGCAAGGTTTTAGATAAATATATATAATTTTGCAATAACTGAGCAATAAAAAAGATATTTAGCTTCCACTATTTTGGTATTTATACGTTTCTATACAAATACCGGATTCGCAAGTGCTTAAAAAATTTGAGGATTAAAACTTAATGGTCGCCCGTATCCCAGTCGAGCGTGTACAAAATTGCCAGTAAGCCGCGCTCGTGCCAGAGTCAATAAATGCGTACATTAAGGAGTTTTAGAACGTCAAATTTTTAGTTAAAATAGTTATTAAGGTACCAAGGGTGTTATAAGGATAATAACGCTTGAGGTCAATGGTGTATAGACAGAGGGCCTTCGGCCCGAGGTATATAGGGCGAGGCAGATAACTGCCTCGCCCTGATAATCATGAAAATTGGATTGAAGCGGTTTTGAAGGATAATCTATTAAATGAAAATATTTTCATCTCTTTTCAACTTCCGGTTATACTGGAAGTTGCTTATAACTTCGTTTTTTTAAATGGGACACCCTGTATATTTTTACATTTTTGGATTCTCCTCAATATCTTCTTTCTTAAAATATGAGGTTTTGTAATATTATACAGGGTATTTTAAAATATATTTACTTTTTTTATTAATTTCGTAGCAATATTCACACCCTGTAGAATTGTAATAGTTTGACATTAAAAACTCTGCTTACGTTCAAGTGATTTTTAATATAGTCTACTATTGGTAAAAATCATTAGTATAGCTAATTTTGAAATTTTAGTATACAGCATTGGTCGCAACTCGGAATGAATATATTTTGAGTTTTCTTAAATGGAACACCCTGTATTTTAGTATTGTAATGAAATGATATTTTATGGTACTTTTTTATTTTATAAGCTAATTGCTTTAGTTTGTGAGTTATTGGTGATTCAAGCTAAACATTAATTGCAACAAAAAATACGTAAAATTTTATTAGGTTGGACGTGAAAAAATTCAGTCACAAATAATTTTTCAGAAATAAATACATATTAATCCAGACTGATCCTTAAAATTACCAATAATGGTTTAGCAATCAAAATACCTACGTAGTTGATTGTTGATGCGATTAACAATTAAGCACAAATTAAAGCAGTTAGGTATAGGGAATGTTAAGAAATAAAAAAGTGTCATAAAATATCATTTCATTACAATACTAAAATACAGGGTGTTCCATTTAAGAAAACTCAGAAAATACTCATTCCGAGTTTCGACCAACCCTGTATACTGAAATTAAAAATTTAGATGTAATAATGATTCTTAACAATAGTAGACTATATTAAAAATCATTTGAACGTAAGTAGAGTTTTAGATGTCAAACTACTACAATTCTACAGGGTGTGAAAGTTGCTACGAAATTAATAAAATAACGTAATTATCTTTTAAAATACCCTGTATAACATTACAAAACCTCATATTTTAAGAAAGAAGACATCGAAGAGAATTCAAAAATCTAAAAATATACAGGTTGTCCCATTTAAAAAAACGAAGTTATAAGCAACTTCCGGTATAACCGGAAGTAGCAAATAGATGAAAATATTTTTATTAAATAGATGACTCTTCAAAACCCCTTAATTCAAATTTTCATTATTCTGTTGCCTTTAGTTCTCGAGATATTTCTAATAGGCCCATTATTTGCCTCACCCTGTATACGTCGACCGAAAGCGTTATTATTATAATACCCGTGGTGCCTTCAACGTTTAATGTCCGACTAAATTATTCTTTATATGCAAAAAATTTGAATGAATTTTGAATTAATTAGTTTTTAAATAAGTACATTTACCAGAAATAGTCGTAACGTAATTGTGGTAACCATTTACTTAGAGTTTTATTTGTCAACTTGAGAGTATTTAATTCGTTATTTAAATTTAATACGCCCTAGGGCGTTATTTGTCAATAACACGCCCTTGGGCGTTATATCGTACTTAATAGACTTCGAAATAATGTCATTATTTGTCAAAATAATGTCATTATTTGTCAAAATAATGTAATTATTTGTCAAATAATAAACCAGTCGGACATTAATGTCATTAATGTCCGACTGGTATATTATTTGACAAATAATGACATTATTTCTAAGTCAGTTAAGTATGATATTATAATGCCCTAGGGCATTAAATTTAAATAAGTAGTTAAATACTGTCAACTTGACAAATAACAACCTAAGTAAAACTATGGTTACCACAATTACGTTATGACTATTGCTAGTCAATGTACTTATTTGAAAACTAATAGTCTAAGACAGCGGTGCTCAAAGAGTCGATCGCGATTGACTGGTCGATCGCCAAAGTTTTTGAAGTCGATCGCGATTCACGGAAAAAATACAAATGAAAAAGATCTTCTTTTTCTTCTTCGCGCGACTAGGATTACTCCTGTTTGTCTGCCTCTTATTCTGTTTCAGTTGTTGTTGACTGTACATTGTCTTTCCACCTTTTCGGCGGCCTTCCAACGGGTCTTCTGCTATACGGCTTGTTGTTTTTACAGATGTTCGCTAATGTATCTGGTTCCATTCGGTTTACATGTTCGTTCCAGTTTTTCTTTCTTGTTTTTATCCACCTGTTAATATTTTGAATTTTGCATCGTTCTCGTTTACTTCTGCTGCCTTGTCTGTCTCTTAATGCTATAGGTCAAAAAGGCAAACAGGTATATGTTTTCAAAAAACTTTTGATAGTGTGTAAAAAATATTTTATTATCAGCTAAGTACTTTCAACACATAACGTGCCATCATCAGAGCTTCGTCCCCTTATAAAACCTTCATAGAATAGCAATTGCTAAACGACACAATAAAAAACATGGATACTGGGTTTTTATTGTGTCGTTTAGCAATTGCTCTTCTATGAAGGTCTTATAAGAGGACGAAGCTCTGATGATGGCACGTTATGTGTTGAAAGTACTTAGCTGATAATAAAATATTTTTTACACACTATCAAAAGTTTTTTGAAAACATACACCTGTTTGCCTTTTTGACCTATTTAGAAGTGTGTACAAGTCTTACAGTCTTTCCAATTCTTAATGCTATGCCCGCTATTGATCTTAATACTTTCATTTCGATATTGTTGATTTGTTGTTTCGTCTTTCTTGTATCGGTCCTTGTCTCCGCTGCATATGTTAGGATAGGTCTTACTGTTGTCTTGTTTCATCTATATGAAAAAGATGTGGACACTAATTTACTTTTGCATACATATGTGAGGTGGTTGAAATAATTAGTCCCGAAATAATTTCTTTTCTAGAAGAGAATTTACTTCAAAACGAAAAGCTCAGCGATTTGGATTTCGTATCAGATTTAGCAAATCATTTGAACCTCCTTAATTTGGAACTACAGGGTAAAAATAACAATTATCGATATGATGAGCGCAGTACATTCCTTTGTCAACAAATTGTTATTATTGATTAATCAAATGAACAGCTTTCTATCGTTGAAAAAAAAGGTTAACCGCCCATTTGAATTATATTTATTTTATTATGAGACGGAGATGCAAGTAGTTCATGGTGAGTTTGAAAGATGCTTGGCTGATTTTAAGAAACTGACAGATATTGTAACATTCATGTCTAATCCATTTTCTTGTGAAGACGTGGAAAAAATTGTCACTGAAATATTAATTACTTTCAATATGGAGATCAGTTCTGTCCAAAATGAGGCACTGAAAATAATTTCGGATACTTATATACACCTTAAGTCCAGAGCGGCTGATAAGAAATTTTGGTCTTTCATACCGTATAACAAATATCTCCTCTTTGAGGCAAATAGCTCTGAAGCTCATAGCATTCTTTGGATCAACGTACTTGTGTGAGTCTGCATTTTCCCAAATGAAGGTAGTGAAATCAAAATATCATAATCGGCTAACTGACGAACACATCTCATCATGCTTGCATCTTTTTTTTTTTTTTTTTGTGGAGGTGAGAATCTTCAAAAGACCGTCTGGGAAGGTGTCCCAGGTGTGTCGCATTCGATCCGTTACGCTTCACCGTGCCGAACCGCCTACCGACTAAACTCACCTCCTCTTCCTCCAGCCGACAGGTCTGGAACCGCTCTTGGCGAGCATGTCTGACCCGTCGACCTTACTCATAACTCCCCCCGGGCACCCTCTGCGTGCACTCCGTAGATTAGCGGCCACCCAGCCGCCTCGTCCCGCACACACCCCGCACAAAGACCGGTCGGTGAAGACGACCGTCCCGTGCAGCCCATGTGCGGGTGGGGCGACCGGGGTGCCCCCAATCAAACATGAACTAGCAAAAGGATACCAGTCGACAGTTACGAGCAACTCCAAACATTCGTGCTTTCATCAATTCGCACTCACACTCATACCCATTCATTCTACAGTTAAAAAGGAAGCAGTCAGTGAGTTTGGGTGTAAAAATCCTCCCCCACTACCTGATACAAAACAAAAAACAGACTAAAAGAACAAGACAAAACAGAAAGTAAACAAAACAATAAAAAGGCGGTCAGCATGAGTTAGATGTAAAAGGTCCTCCCCCTGCTGACTACCGCTTACAACACGCAACACATTTGAGTAATAAAATTGATTTAAAATGATAAATATTGTATAAATAAGATTGAAGAAGTAAATAAGGAGATAAAATAAGATAAAATAAATAAATAAGTAAAACTAGTTAAAATAAGACAGACAGCGCAGGTTGGATGTAAAGGATCCTCCCCCCACTGGCTGCCATCTGCGACACAAAAATAAAAACGTTAAAAATAAATAAATAGGCGGTCATCCCGCTTGCAGTCGCCTCTCTTTCTCCTCTTTGTGCTTCATTGTCTTCGTGACAAAAGCAATGATCAGGTCGAAGTCTCTCTTGCTATTGATAGCTTTATCAATTAGCTCGTGAGGCTCGCCTAGAGGGGATCCCAGTCCCAGCTGCAGCTCGGTACGTCCAGCCTGGTATGCAGGGCACACGAAGACGACATGCTGCGCGTCATCCACTACTCCACACTCAGGGCATAGATCGTCCACGGTTTTCCCTATACGATGAGTAAACTTCCTGAACGATCCATGTCCCGTCAAAAATTGTGTGAAATAGTAGCTCACGCGCCGATGCCGGCACTCGTACCACCTCACCACATCTGGAATCAGGGATCTCGTCCAGGCCGCCTTCTCGACTTCGGCTACCCATTCCCTCTGCCACATCTCTAGACTTCTTTTCCTTTCTTGTGGACCTGAACCTATTGCCCCGTTGCCCCTCTGGTACATTTGGACTCTTTCTCTGGCCAGGATGTGCACCGGTACAGACCCAGCCACCACCTGTAAGGCAATGGTTGATACGGTTCTGTACGCGCTGCACACCCTGATCAGAGGTTTCCTTTGTGTCCTAAGAAGCACGTCTTTATACTTTTTCATTCGAAGGACCTCGTGCCACACTGGGGCTCCGTATAAAACTATGGATAAGATGGATTTTGCCATCACTATTCTCTTCTGGGATCCAGGACCCCCTATATTTGGCATAAATTTATTTAGTATAGAGGTCATGCTTGCATCTGGCGCTCGGTAATTCTGTACCATCATATACAGCGTGCCCAATTAAGTCGGCATCATATGGGAAACTTTTTTATTCTTAGTTTTATGAAAAAAAGTTATTCTTTATAAAAAGTTGTGCATGGTCTAAAACTTAAAATGCAACATCACTGATCAATTTTTTTAAGCCGTATACGAGGTATGTAAAAAATATGAATTTTACTCAAGAGTAAAGTAGCTTTATTTTTCACAGTATTGAAAATTGTTATAATGAAAAGTTGTTTGGAATTAAGAAATATATTTTAATATGCAATTTCATCCTTCTAATTAAAAAAATTGAATTTTTTTTATGAAAAACCAACATTATTTTCAGTTATTTAAATTATGATAACTGTTTTATTATTAATTGTACCAAAAAAAATATATACTTTGTAAACAGTTATGCATGGTCAAAAGCCTTTAATACAACCATCTAATAGCAAATTTGATCAATTTTATACGAGATAGGTCAAATGAGATGAATTTCGATCAAGAATAAAGTACCTTTATAGTTCAGAATATTTCAATAAGGAGGATGTAATTACATATTGGACATTGATTTTTAGTTCTCTACAACTTTACATAATCACAATTTTCAATATTGTGAGAAATAACGGTATTTTATTTAAGAACTCTTAAGCGAATTCATATTTTTTATACACCTCGTATAAAATTGACAAAATTTGATATAACATGGTTGTAATTTAGGTTTTAGACCATGCAGAACATTTTATGCAGAATAACTGTTTTTCGTAAAATTAATAATAAAAGAGTTATCATAATTATTGAAATAACTGAAAATAATGTTGGTTATCCATAATTAAAAAACAAATTCAATTTTTTTTCAATTAGAAGGATGAAATTGCATATTAAAATATAGTTATTAATTCCAAACAACTTTTCATTATAACAATTTTTAATATTGCGAAAAATAAAGCTACTTTACTCTTGAGTAAAATTCATATTTTTTGACATACCTCGTACACGGCTTAAAAAAATTGATAACTGATGGTTGTATTTTAAGTTTTAGACCATGCACAACTTTTTATAAAGAATAACTTTTTTTCATAAAACTAAGAATAAAAAAGTTTCCCATATGATGCCGACTTAATTGGACACGCTGTATATGAAAATCTTGTGAATATTATGCAGTGCCATGCATCAACATCCAAATACAATTAGGATGAAAAACATGACTTTAATTACAACTCTCTGAAGTTACAACTTTTTATCAAATAGAAATGTGCAACAAAGTTTTTAATTTTCAAAACTGTTGTTTTTTACTAGCAGTCGATCGCTGGACGCTTGCAGTTTATGTGGTAGATCCCACACAGTATAAGTCTGAGCACAACTGGTCTAAGAGCTAGTGAACCCTCCGACTAACGGTCTTCCTGTAAGGCTAGAAATTTGTATAGTGATAATTCATAGCACACCAAGGCTAAAAACCATGACCTGGCAGGCATCAGCCGTGCACGTATATCTACCAGGTGAATCGAAAAGTGCATAGTTTAGGGGAAAAATAAACATTCTCCTGTAAAGTTTAAATTTAAGTATGTGTTAGAGTAAGTTATTTAGAAGAAATGTGTACAATGACAGGCGATTCTGAAGAGCATAAGATCGTGCCAGGCGAGGGGAAAGATTAGGGGTTTTTCCTAAAATTATTTTTTTTTGCATCGAACAAAGTTTTTTTAGGTTTTTTGAATCATTCCAAACAGAAAAGGTCTTTAGTGACTTTTTCCTTAGGTTAATAGTTTTTGTTATATAAGCGATTAAAAATTTTGAAAATTGCGAAATTGGCCATTTTTAACCCTAAATCGGACATTTAACTAAAAATTTCAATGTTACCAAGGTAGGTAGATATTCTTTAAACATTGATTGATGAAATCCCGAAGAGTTTTTTGCAATACAATATCGAAAACCCCTTTGTTTTTTAATTGCCAATCAAGCGGGCGCGACACTGTAGTATAAGTGAAGACGTTTGAGTTTGCATAAATTCATTATCTCGAGAATTGGCAAATTTGAAGAGAAATCCTCAGACAGGTCGATTTTTATTCTTAAATTAGGACTTTTGGCATATATATAATACTAGTGACGTCATCCATCTGGGCGTGATGACGTAATCGATGATTTTTTTAAATGAGAGTAGGGGTTGTGTGATCGCTCATTTGAAAGGTTATTTAATTCTCTATTCCAGAGGTTCCCAACCGGGGGTACGCGTACCACTGGTGGTACACGGGAAGGTTTCAGGTGGTACGCGTCGCGTGGGTTAAACAAGGGATTACGCTGCTACTCGTATTTGGACGATTTGATTTTCATGAAAAAGTTATAGAATATTTTTTATTCTGCAAACCACTTGAATCAAACACAACAGCGTGACTCATTTTTAATACAATAAATGAGTTTGTGATCAAAATGGGGGTTCCTTGTCAAAAGTATATTGGTTTATGTACAGATGGAGCAAAAGCTGTCAGTAAAATTGACAGGGCTAGCAGCAAAAATACAGAAAGTTGCTTCTAAATGCCGAAGTTCACATTGTGTTAACACCGAGAAAGATTAGTTGCTAAAGGTATGCCGGAAAATATGATCTCCGTTTCATCACATGCTATGAAAGTTATTAACTTTTGAAAGGTTAGGACTCTTAATTCAAGATTATTTTCCTCGATGTGTGAAGATATGGGTAGCAAGTTCAAAACTCTTCTATTGCATATAGAAGTGAGATGGTTATCTCGAGGGAAAATTTTCATCTCTCTCTTCGAACTGACGTCAGAAGTTTTAATGCTTTTAACTGAAAAAAATAATGACATGAAAACTTGTTTTGTGATGAAGAATGATTGTCAATATTGACGTAGCTAGCTGACAATTTTGACAGACTCAACACGTTGAACATATGTCTTCAGGGAGCAAACACATCACTCTTTACAGCCAATGAGAAAATAAACTCTTTCCAGGAAGAAGTTGTTTCTTTTATGTTCTCAAATACAGTGAAATAATGTCTCTGCATTTCCTCATTTTTTAAAGAAAGCGAAATATCTCCAATACCAGATGTGGTTGCTGATATAATTCTTCACTTGGAATCTCGTCAAGAAAGTTGAAATAAATGTTTCTCTGAAGATTATTCCAAATTTTACTGGATCAGAAATCATTTTGTAGGAACCTCACCAAATGAGTTGGAATTACAGGAAATATTTTTCGATCTAAGAGAAGACAATTCTATGAACGACAGCTTTAAAGAGAAATCCTTAATTGACTTCTTGATCGGGTGTAAATCCGAGTATCCAATGCTCTTCTGGCACGCTACGCTGTTTTTGATGCCATTTGTCACTAGTTACTTGTGTGAGACTGGTTTTTCTGAACCAGTGTTACTTAGTGTAAATATGTTACTGAAAAATTTAGGAAGGGGGGGGGGCGCTTTCATGAATCCTGGTGTTTGGTGGTACGCCAAAATCTTCAAAACATTTCAGGTGGTACGCAGTTGCTAAAAGGTTGGGAACCCCTGCTCTATTCAGTAATATAAATATTAAGGCTATGGGTACATAATTCGCAAATATTTTACGCAATTAATTACGTATCCCTACTTTTTCTGTCTTTACACGGCAAATTACGTGTAGTAAAATTCACACTGGTGTGGATATGTAAACATTACTAGAATGTCATTCTACTTGAAAATGTCATAATTAATTTAAAGAGATGGCTTTTGAATGTTCTTGGATAACTGTTATTTTTATAATTGCAAATTATTAATTCAGTTAATAAATGTGATAATTTTTTCACTAACTATGTTTTCAGTGATTGTAATAATTTATTTGTACAACAAAAACTAATAATCAATCGAGAAAAGAGGAAAAGTGTTAAAGTGATTTTTTAATAATATGTTGTTATTTTGGAACGCTTACAATTTTGAACATCTCTAACAACAAAATACTTGGATCACAGGATATATCTGATGTATTCTCTGCTTGGATCTTTCACAAATAATACACAATAAATAACTTTTTATTAAGTTCACGTCTTAAATCAATTATTTATCAAATACACTATATATCAATAATATTTAATCAATTTCTCAAAATATTCCCGATGCAATGTCAAATATTTAAAATTGTCACTGATTGTCAGTGTCTGACTGACAATATATGCTGACAATATTATATTCGGTTGAGTGCGTTGTAAGACAAAGACAGATTTGGAAAATATTACCACGGCATTGTGTTCATTTTTTTCAAATCCTGAAAAAACCAATAAATATTTTTGAAAAATTTAAACGCAGAATGAAAGACTAAATTATTACCGAGGGCCGAAAGTCCCTTAGAATAAATAAAAAGTTTATTTTGAATGAGATATTTGAATTTAAAAATCACACTAAATTTTCTCTTAGTTTTTTCACCCCTGTAACTTATTAAAATAAACATTGTAGAAGTTCTCAGGGACTTTCGGCCCTCGCTAATAACGTAATCTTTCATTCTGCGTTTAAATTTTTCCAAAATACTTATTAGTTTTCTCAGGATTTGAAAAAAATGAATCCCCATTTGAATAGCATTGCAGCCGAAAATACGTTCCGATCCTCTTAACATAATTATTTGTACAGGGTGTACAAAAAATTTTTTTCTTCTTTTTGTCTAAATTAATTTAATAAAAAAATGTTTTTGTACACCCTGTATAAATAAATTTGTTAATGTTTATACTTCTGAATAGAGAATTAAATAACCTTTCAAATGAGCTATCACACAACCCCTACTCTCGTTTAAAAAAAATCATCAATTACGTCATCACGCCCAGATGGATGACGTCACTAGTATTATATATATGCCAAAAAGTCCTAATTTAAGAATAAAAATCGACCTTTCTGAGGATTTATTTTCAAATTTGCCCATTCTCGATATAATGAATTTATGCAAACTCAAACGTCCTCACTTATACTACAGTGTCGCGCCCGCTTAATTAGCAATTAAAAAACAAAGGGGTTTTCGATATTGTATTGCAAAAAACTCTTCAGGATTTCATCAATCAATGTTTAAAGAATATCTACCTACCTTGGTAACCTTGAAATTTTTAGTTAAATGTCCGATTTAGGTTAAAAATGGCTGATTTCGCAATGTTCAAAATTTTAATCGCTTATACAGTACGTAAATCGTTCTGCTGGACATAGGGAATATACATTGAGATCATTGTGGCAACTGCGGTAACCTGTGTTAGTTGAAACTTCTGTTCGAGTACGAGTTTCTGGTGCAATAGAACTGTTAGAACGAATAGAATGAGTGATTATCAATGCAAGGCAGTCCATAAATAAATCAAAAACAAAGATTATGACTGATGAATTAATAATTTTACTTTAATTTTTAAAATATCTTTTATTTAAAAATTAATTTCCAAATTAAACAGACACTGTAGTTCTACTACAATGTCATGTTTTGACGTTTATTTGTATCACCCGAAATTAATTGTCAATTTTGAGGTTAATGCCCCTTAATGCTAACAACTGTATTGTCATTGAGAGAGCGAAGTTGCCACAATTATCTTAATATAATACAATGTATGTATTTATGTGCCTAAATATATACAATGTATGTTCCCTATGTCCAGCTGAACGATTTACGCACTGTATAACAAAAACTATCAACCTAAGAAAAAAGTCACTAAAGACCTTTTCTGTTTGGAATGATTCAAAAAACTTAAAAAAACTTTGTTCGATGCAAAAAAAAATAATTTTAGGAAAAACCCCTAATCTTTCCCTTCGCCTGGCAAGGTCTTATGCTCTTCAGAATCGCCTGTCATTGTACACATTTCTTCTAAATGAGTTACTCAAACACATACTTAAATTTAAACTTTACAGGAGAATGTTTATTTTTCCCCTAAACTATGCACTTTTCGATTCACCTGGTAGATACACGTGCACGGCTGATGCCTGCCAGGTCATAGTTTTTAGCCTTGGTGTGCTATGAGTTATCACTATACAAATTTCTAGCCTTACAGGAAGACCGTTAGTCTGAGGGTTCACTAGCTCTTAGACTATAATTAATTCAAAATTCATTCAAATATATTGCATATAAAGAATAATTTAGTCGGACATTAAACGTTGAAGGTACCACGGGTATTATAGATAATAACGCTTTCGGTCAACGTATATCCCTCGGGCCAAAGGCCCTCGGTATATACACCATTGATCTCAAGCGTTATTATCCCTAGTATCCTAACTTATTACAATCAATTGTGGCTTAATCAAATATAAACACAATATTGAACTTGAACATGCCACAAGAAAACACTTCTAGAACCATAGTATTTTAATATTATTCCTTATGTTTACTAATAAAAAATTTGTCGATACCATTGTGAAGTGAACTTTGAATACAATAGCAATTTGCACTATATGAAATAATGACATTCCATTTCGCACAAGAATAATCTACATTAGAATGAAGTTTAATATCAAACGAAGCAGGAATCTGCAGTAGTAGTGGAAATATAAATATTTATATTTTACTAGGAGAATACAGTTGCAATTTTAAAAACATGGAAAAAATCTTTAGCGACCTATTTGTGGTATCGAACATTTTGGTATATGGGGTACAGCCAATATCATAATCAAGAAATACAAGATTAACAGATCAGTCTTAAAGCATTACAGAGGAATAACCTTGCTAAGCACTTGCCACTTTGTAAGACAATACTCTGGGTATTGTGAGTTAGAAGAGTAAGAACTGACTAATTAAAGAAGAACTGGGAGAAAAGTTATTGAAGATACTAATAAAGAATGGCTTAGCTCAAAGAACAAATTTGAATGGCCAAAGAGACACAAGATCTCAAGTGAAGATTCGGGCTAGCTTTTCTACACTAAGCGCCGGACTCTACTTGCGATTTTCTATGGTTTGTTCTTTAACCAAGAGGAGTGATTCAAATTTACCGCGCTGTATTGCTTGTTTGTAATTGGACCAACCGCAGGCAAGTTTACTCCACTGTTATAAAATTTTGACACTAATGACATTTATCAAATTTTGACACTAGTGACATTTCATAGGTTATATCGGCGATTTTTGTGTTTTCTGTGTTATTCCTTTAATTTTTAGATGGTTAGTCTGGTTTTATATAAAATCCAGTTGTTTTTGGAATTCTTTATTCCTTTGGACCGGCTAGATCAACCAAAAAATAAGATGTATTTGGTTATTATTCTAGTGACTTTCTTGGGTGTGAATCTGTCTTTTTAGTTTACTCCTCCTGGTTAAAAAATAAACTATAGTCGCGCTATTGTTTTGTCGCCAAAATTGAATACAATGTTTCAAATACAAGTCAATCAACGATTATTTAGTTGCAAATGGATTGACTTGTATTTGAAACACTGTGTTCAATCTTCGCGACAAAATAATCGCGCGGCTACAAATCGCAAGTGGAGTCCGGCGCTTAGGATTGGCTTTAAGATAGGAGGAAAGAGATGGTTGATATAAAACTATAGGAACACGAGAGAATATGGTGTTGTTAAATATATTAAGGAGTAGAATAATCCCTTATACAACATTTACATATAGCCAGGCGGCTAGTCTGGCAGTAAAGAACCCAATCACGAAATCAAAACTGATGAGGAACTGTAAAGATCTCTTCAAACTTCAACACCGTGACAAAAAACAATAAAGTGCCTTTAATATGGATTCCAGGTCATGAAAGGGTGTACGGGTGTAAACGAGCAGATGCGTTGGCAAAACAAGGTCCAAAAGAAGCCTTTGAAAGCTTAGACTCTTTCTGTGACACTACTAAAGATGCTACGAAAAACGAGACTGAAAGACCGAGGTTAGAAATGGCTGCTAAGGAATCATCAAAAGAAATGTATAACCACTCAAGGGCAAATCCAGACTAAAAAAGTAATCAAGAATATTGATAAAAAGCTAGAACAATTAGATGAATCACCTCAATAAACGAGAGATCAAAACGGTCACTGAAATAGTGATTGGACATTGCCGTTTAAGAAACCCATATAAACTAGTTACCTAAGGTGAATGAACCATGATGCAGAAAGTGCGAAATTGAAGAAGAGACTGCCATACATATACTATGTCACTGCAATGTGCTAATTGGCGTGAGGCAGGATGCACTGGTCAACTGAGGTTTGAACCAGAAGAGATCCTAAAACTACCAAAAAGGAAACTGTTGGCCTCACTTGAGGCCAAAAAACTCATTAGAGTTTAAGAAAAAAACAGGGCATGGTACAAAGGCCATTACGACCAAGTGCTAGAGACTAACGAGTCTCGCCTGATTTAAGAAGAAAAATCCCTTATACAGAAGACAACTTCGTGAACTACCAGTGTTGCTTTCGACCGAAAAGATCAACAGCAGATCAGCTCTATGTTATTTTCTAAATAGAATCTAACGAAACTGAAATCAAAATTTTATAAAACTACCATCAACTATGTTGTGTGAGACATGTTGACCAGTTAAAAAGCAAGCGTAACAGCAATGTATGTGGCGGAATTGAGAAAGATTATATAGACGTGTGGAGTGAGAAAAAAGGATTAAATTAATAATAAATATATGGGGAAATTTAAATGGATGGCACCGATTGATGCTAATATGGGAAGAAAGTATGGGTTAAGATGTTTAAGATGTCTAAGATCGTAATAATAATCACTTAATATGAAGAATTACTGACTTGTAAGTTATGGAAGGTTTAGCTTAAGACCGTGAACGTTAGGGTAAGGGTACCTAATAGGGCACCGAGAAAAGGAGAAGAATTTAGCAGTGTAATTCGTCTTAGTTCGAGCATTCGATTCCCCCATACCCTCCTCCACAAGAATAAACACAAAAAAATTATACACAAATTTTTTAAACAAAAAAGTGTAAATGATCACTTACAGTACTTCCCGCCTCCATGTCTTATATATAATATAAAACAACCGGTATCTTCTTCCTCTGGCAAATATCCATATTAACGCTAACACAAACGACGCTACTGCAATCTGCAAGAAAACACAATCGAACTAAGAAACACAGTTTTTTGTAAGGCTAAATTATAATACCTCTTGTAAATCTTTCATGGTCACGCACTAAATCAAGCATGTCAACAACAGTACAGTGTATCAAGAATACCTAATTTACAAATATTTTTTTATATCTAATGTCTAGCGGAGTAAATAAGATAAGAAATTTTACATGATAATGTTGAGTTAATAAGAGACAAGACAAATAATTTTGAAGTGATAACTCCAAATTATTATTACCGTATGTTCTTTCTTTACGAGCGTAGAACCTTAAATAGTTTAAATAATTTGTTGCACACTGTACAACTACTGTATTGTAAACAATATGTAATGGCACAAAAAAGTGGCGCAAATATAATATAAGGCCAACTATTAATTTGTTTTCATTTCTTCATTTCTTATCATAGTCTAGTCGCAACATAGGAGGTCCCGTGGGCACTTTTAGGTCGCCGCGATTTGATGGTGGTATTATAGGTGTTTTGGTTCGCTGAATCCAATGGAAGTGGTCTGGAAGCCCAAATGTGGTGCGTTTAATTGTTATTAACAAATTATGGCAAAATTAGGTGTTTTTCAGGAATTATTAGAAGCCCTGTAAGTAAATTGATAGTGCTAAGGTCTTCTCTGGTGTATTTTTGGTCGCTGAATCGAATGCCACTATGTAGACGCGATTACTCACAATGTGTTCTTATTTTGTTAGTAACAAAATAATTGTTTATTCGCCGAAAAACTCGAAATGCGTTATCTACAGCAAGTTTGTAGTCTTTTTCGTAGTATTTTTATACGCAAAATCGATTGTCACTAGTCGTGATAGCTTAAACCACGTTCCGACTTTGTTATTAATAAATAATTCCAAAAATAATGGTTTATAGTACGTTTACTCACGGTTTTTGCTAGAAATTTAACAAACAACCTGGAATTACATGAAATTTGGCAGGCAAGTAGCTAACATGTCAAACAAAACAAGTGATATTATGCCGATGTGTGCTTTTACTCTGGGCGCGAGTTTCGCCCCGTTTCGGAGGTGAAAAAAGAAACCTTTAAAATAAGTCCGGAATTAGATAAACTGATTAATTCTAAGCAACTTTTGTTCTATACAGTTTTTCACCAAGTCAATACTTTTCGAGTTATTTGCGAGTGAATATGTTCATTTTTCAACAAAAAAACAAAAATACCTCGAAAAGTATTGACTTAATGAAAAAACTGTATAGAACAAAAGTAGCTTAGACTTAATAAGTTCATCCACTTCCGGACATATTTTAAAGTTTTCTTTTTTCACCTCCGAAAGGGGGCGAATCTCACCCCCAGGGTAAAAGCAGACATCGGCACAATATCACTTGTTTTTTTTGACATATTAGCTACGTGTATGCCAAATTTCATGTCAATCCAAGTTAGCCCAGTCGGGATAGCATTTGACCTTGCATTAGGAGCTGCCCCACATTATATTTTTCTAATCTTTAGGGAGGGTCAATATTAGTATAAATTTAAAATCTCGACTGAATTCCACCGTTGCGTTAGCCGCCATCTTGATTTTAAACGAGAACCGTTTTTGCTCAATATCTCCGCCATTTTCAATGTTTTGACAAAAAGTGTAAAAACTGAAATTGTTAAAAATGCGAGTTTCTATAATTAGTCCTGTCGCCAGGGGGGGTACAACGGCCTCGTTAATTCAGATGGACTTACCCAAGTTTTTTTTATGTATTTTGACCCGTAGAACACGAATTTTTTGGGTAACAGTTGATCCGGATGTCGATAAGATTGTTATAGACCAAGAACTTGAGGAATCAAATAACAGCGATTTTTGGCAAAACAAAACAATATTTTGTATTTTTTTGGTCATTTTAAGCAAAAAATATTTCTACAAGTTTTTTAGTAGGATGCACAGTTTTCGAGATAAACGCGGTTGAACTTTCAAAAAATCGAAAAACTGCAATTTTTAAACCCGAATAACTTTTGATTAAAAAATAAAATAGCAATTCTGCTTAGCGCCTTTGAAAGTTCAAGTCAAATTATGTCGGTTTTGATTATTTGCATTGCTAAAAATTTATTGTGTTATTGTTAAACAAAGCTACAAACAACTAGTGCGTGAGTGATGTTTCTATGATTTCTCATTTAAAATCGAACGAGTAGGTAGAATAGGTACTAGTGCAATCAAGACTATTTCTACGTTACATGCGGTAAAACGCATGTAAAAGCACGGGAAACCCTACGTGTTTATAGCTTTGTTAAACAATAAAAAAATAAATTTTTACCAATGCAAATAATCAAAACCGATATAATTTGACTTAAACTTTCAAATGCGGTAAGCAGACTTGCTATTTTATTTTTTAATCAAAAGTTATTCGGGTTCAGAAATTGCAATTTTTCGATTTTTTTAAAGTTCAACCGCGTTTATCTCGAAAACTGTGCATCCTACGAAAAAACTTGTAGAAATATTTTTTACTTAAAATGGCCCAAAAAATACAAAATATTGTTTTGTTTTGCCAAAAATCGCTGTTATTTGATTCCTCAAGTTCTTGGTCTATAACAATCTTATCGACATCCGGATCAACTGTTACCCAAAAAATTCGTGTTCTACGGGTCAAAATACATAAAAAAAACTTGAGTAAGTCCATCTGAATTAACGAGGCCGTTGTACCCCCCCTGGCGACAGGACTAAATTTCATTTATTATAATTTTTTTCGTGCGGTCGATATTTTCCGAGTTATGAGGGGAAAATAGTGACAGTTGTAGCATAATTATTGAATTATTGAATTATCTCGTTTATTATTAGTTTTACAACAAATATTTACCTATACAAAAATGAAGAGAATTAAATTTTGTACAATTTTGATGCCGTTCATTTTTTTGATAAAATCAATATTTAAGGTAGTACGTATGTGGTAAAGGTGCGAGCGTAAGACCTGATTGATTTTGTAGCAATTGTGCCATTTTCAACTTTTCGACAAAAAGTGTAAGAACTGAAATTGTTGCAATTACGATTTACTATACAATTTTTCGAGAGAACTAGTGGCGGGTCTACAAGGGGGGGAAATGGGAAAATTCTCCCCAACAGGGTCCAAAATTAAAAAAAAATTGTTGGAACATCACGATATATTAGCTGACATAAAACTTAAAATATCGACAGACAAATTCAACCAATAAAACCCGCTAGTTAATAAAACTAAGTGAATTTAATGTATATAATGTCTTTTGTATACTTAGTTTGGTTGATGCTTCATTGGAAGTTTCAAAAATTGTATAAAATATAATTCTCTTTATTTTTGTTTATGCACAATTATGTCGTAAAGTTAATAATAAATGAGACAATTAAATAATTATGCTTCCCCTCCGCTTCCACTATTTTCCCCCTTAACTCGGAGAATATTGATCGTATAAAAAAATTGTGCCAAAGAAATTGTAGGAAATTGCATGTCCAACAATTTTCTTTCCAACCATTTATGTCGAAAAGTTGAAAATGGCGGAGATATTAAGCAACAACAGTTCTCATTTAAAATCAATATGGCGGCTAATGCAACCGCGGAATTCAGTCGAGATTTTAAATTTACACTACTATTGATCTCTCCTAAAGGATATAATTATAAAATTTTGGGCAGCTCGGATACAAAATTCAATTCAATAATTATGCTCCCCCCACCACTTTTTACTATTTTCCCATGTAACTCGGAAAATATCAACTGCATGAAAAAAATTGTTAAAAAGAAATTGTAGGAAATTATATTTTGAACAATTTTAGTTGAAAATAGCGTAGATATTGAACAAAAACAATTGCTATAAAATCAATCCGGTCTTACGCTCGCGCTATTACCGCATACGTACTACCTTAAATATTAATTTTAGCAAAAAAATGAAAGAGATTCAAATTGTGTAGAATTTAATTCTGTTCATTTTTGTACAAGTACATATTTGTTGTAAAACTAATAATAAACGAGATAATTCAATAATTCAATAATTATGCTCCAACTGTCACTATTTTCCCCTCATAACTCGGAAAATATCGATCGCACGAAAAAAATTATAATAAATGAAATTATAGAAAATCGTATTTGCAACAATTTCAGTTTCTACACCTTTTGTCAAAAAATTGAAAATGGCGGAGATATTGAGCAAAAACGGTTCTCGTTTAAAATCAAGATGGCGGCTAACGCAACGGTGGAATTCAGTCGAGATTTTAAATTTATACTAATATTTACCCTCCCTAAAGATTAGAAAAATAAAATTTGGGGCGGCTCCTAATGCAAGGTTAGGCCTGTTATTCGTCTAACCCGACTGGACTAAGTGGTTTTTTAAAATCTAGAGCAAAAATCGTGAGTGAACGTACTATAAACCGTTATTTTTGCAATAATTTATTAATAACAAAGTCGGAACGTGGTTTAAGCTATCACGACTAGTGACAATCGATTTAGCGTATAAAATTGCTATGAAAAAGACTACAAACTTGCTGTAGATGCCGCATTTCGAGCTTTTCGGCGAATAAGCAATTATTTTGTTATAACAAAATACGAACATATTTTTACTAATCGCGATCGCGACTAGTCGCATTCGATTCAGCGACCAAAAGTACACCAGAGAAGACCTTAACACTATCAATTTATTTACAGGGCTTCTAATAATTCCCGAATAACACCTAATTTTACCATAATTTGTTAATAACAATTAAACGCACCACATTTGGGCTTCCAGACCACTTCCATTAGATTCAGCGACCCAAAAATCCTATAATACCACAATCAAATCGCGGCGACCTACCCACGGGACCCCCTTGTTGCGACTAGACTATATTATATACGCCAAGTACCAATCTCACATTCAACTCGTTGGCTGCCGATCTCCAAAATGCGACTTACTCTAGGGGCTGACAATATTTTTAAGTTTCTCGCTAATTTTTTTTTAAGTTGTTTGAATAGGGAAGTTGCCCATAAAAATATTTTTGCAAAAAATTGTTAATTTATGTTTCAAAATGATAAATTCAAAATATTACGTCTTAACAATTAATAGTGTACGTACAACAACTGATTATAATTCCGCGCCCGAAATTACCGTTTCAAACAACTTTAAAAGCGCGCGCTTGGGTCTGACGTCACCAACCATGATATTTACCACTGTTCTCGTTTGGCTACTGCCTAGTGCCAGACGTGCACTCTGCAGATAATATCTTGTAAAGATTTTCATGCATTCATAATATTATTTTTAGTTTAGGGAAATACATTTTTATTTTACAACATAGGTATCTCAAATGCCAAATTATATTATAAAGTTTGAACAAAATTAAATACCTACATTAATATCATATTTCTTAAAAAATGTAAGTACATAGATACTACTAAAAAATTACTTATAAAAAGAAAAAGAGAGAACGTTTTATTATAATATATAAATATATATTTAGTTTAAAATATGAATTTCATTCTCACATAAAGAATTTATTTTATCAAATTTTTGTTCCATTTATTTTTAATAATTATCAGATCCAAATAGATGCGGGAAAATATTTACACTCCAAAAGTCTTGTGCTATACTAATCAAACTGTCGATAAGATCTGCGTCCTATTCTATCCAAATATAAGTAAATTTTGAATTATTTTTAAAGTGTGTATCTGGTACGCAAAATCAACACTTTTTTTTTTCAAATAGAAACATTATTTGCAACTGTACTTTTGCATTGTACATTGTAACATTGGTTATTTTGTTGTCTATTGGTTATTAAATGTTCCAAATATATGTAATTCTGGTCGTAATATTTTGTAATAAACAAAACTAAAACCTATAATTTATAAATATTTTAAATTCATAACAAAGAAGAAAGAAATTAAAAATAACTTAAAAATAAACAAAACTTTTAGTAATAAAAGTCAGAGTAACTAAAAACTATTGTTATAAATAATTTAAATGTGTTTATTAATAATACTTATAATAGGTACCTACTTATTTGGCTCCTCGCATTTCTCCAATAGAATAATTTTCACTGCTTTTTATAAAATTTGCCACCATGAAGACATCAACTACTGTAGATTGTCAGATTAACTTTTTGAAAAACCCTAGTCAGTCATATTATACATTTATGCCCGGTTGCACCAACAGATCTTAGACTTAAGTCGAGAATATCATAAGAATTAATATAATATAATTTTAATATATTAAAATAAGAATACCATAATATAATAATATATATAATTGATAATAAGGTAAGAATCTAAAATTATGGTGCAACGTAAGTGATACTCAAGGAGGCTCTATCTATAAGTAAAGCTTAGCTAAGCTGGAGCTTAAGATCTGTTGGTGCAACCAGGCATTAAAAACACTACTTTATAAAGTAGCACTCAAAATGATCAATTTCAGTGAAACTAAATATACTCATTATGGAACTATACAAGAACACAAATACCTTGGAATTTCCAATTAAATAATGTGATTAAAATGGAATTAATACAATCCCCAAAACAACCTTTTTTTGAACTACTAAAGGCATACTTTGGCATACTAAAGTCATTGAAACTTTGTTGTCACTACATGCATTAGTAGGTACCTTTGATTTTGTTGGAAACTGAAAGTTTACAGTTTGAGCTTCTTTTGTGGCGCGTTTTACTTCAAATTTAGCAAATATTATGGAAAAATCTTTGAAAATAAAACTAGAATTTTATTTTTCTTCAAAATGGAAATACATTTTGGCGTCATGTAATATTCATTTCATTAATATTCATTTCATAGTCAACTGATCTATTTCGAGCTGCTGTAAATAGAATAAGATGGGTCAATGTGGTCGCCAACATCTCCAGAAGATAGGCGCCTTTAGAAGAAGAGTAATATTCATATCAGCTCTTTTGCAGCTGGAATTTTGTGTGCGTCACTCATTTTTACCGTGTTTCGCAGTTTTTTATTCTTTTATCAGGAGTCTTTCAAAGTTTTTTATTAATTAGATGTATGTATAAACATGAATGTAATTTTATAATCCACTAATACTCCAGGGTAATAAGCTAGAAATAGACCATGTTCGGGACACTCAAAGATCCAGGTAGCTGACTACTTTTTTAGTTATTGTAGACCTATAGGAAGAAAACCTACCTGTTTCCTGCCCAGACTTCGCGTGCGTTTTTTAATTATTAACAATTTAGGGCAAATATCGCGATTTTTTCGATTTTTTGGACCACATTCAAAAGCTAAATATTTGACATAAAATTACAAAATATAATTTTTTATAACATTAAAAAACCTTCAAAACGCCGATTTTTGAAAATTAAAAAGGTAATTTTTTATTACGCAAACTGCAAAATAAGTGAAAATCGTTATTTGTTAATAACTTTTACTAAAACTACCTTAGAACTTTACTGTTTCACCCAAAGTTGGGTAATGGGGTACTTAATAACCCTCAAAATTTGAGACTGATCCATTAATTAGTTTAAGAGATATTCTAATTGTTTATCCCAGAGACCTTTATTTTGCAATAACCTAAGACAGAAAATAATGAAGATAGGACAATTACGCGTATGCCAAATGAAAGTAGAAAACTGTTGCTATCAAAATGTACTAAAAAAAGATAAAAAAATATCTAACATAGTTAAAAATCCTAATGCCAAACTTGTGAAATCTTGTAGTTTATAAACATTTAGAATAATTTTAATAATATTGTCCGCAGAAAAAATCATTTTACGTATTAGAAAAGCTGGTATTTTACACGAATTTTTAAAAATGTAGTTCAATTGGTGACCAGTCGTGGTAAGTGAAGGGTGAGCTGGGAGCCGACAAATGCACGAGATCAAAAACTAAAAAAGCCAACTTAAAACTACTATCATTTTCTATATCTCGGGATCTACTGAATATATTTTGATCGTTCTTTTTTAATTCGTGTGTAATTTTTCTGTACATTACAAATATGCAATTTGTCTAGACATTTATTAATTAATAAACAGTCTAATTTGTTTAAACAATTTTTGAAAAAATAATTTTTTTTAAATCCATGATTTTAATCATACTATCGTTATTAATCATAGAAAAAGTTAAGGTATACTTTAATAAATAAATTATCTTGAATAAATAATTATCTAATAAAAATCATTTACTTAGTAAAGAGTACTTTAACTTTTTCTATGGTCATTAATGATACTATGATTAAAAAATAGATTTTTGTAAAAAAAATACTTTTTCAAGAATTGTTTAAACAAATTAGACTGTTTATTAATTAATAAATTTACATACGAATTAAAAAAAGAAAGATCAAAATCCATTGAGTTGTTCCGGAGATATAGAAAATTATATTCGTTTGAAATTGCTTTTTCAGTATTTTAACTCGGTGGATTTGTAGGTTCCCCCTAGTAATCGTTTGAACTACATATTTGAAAAATCGTAGAGGGTGCTGTGGAAGCACAATGTTTGTGCAAATTTTTTAAGAAAAAATACAAATCCAATTATGTATTTAAAATGCCATCAATGAGATTCCTTAATTATTATAAACAAATTAGCTTTGAATTAAAAAAACATATGGCTAACTTTGTCCCAAATGAACCCAGGCTAAAATTTTTTTTTATTTGAAAATTCGTGTTTAATTACTATCTTTTCGAATATATAAAAATATTGTTTCTACGCACAACATTTTTAAAGTTATTCTAAATGTTTTTAAATTAAAAAAATTTCAACAATTTGGCATTAGGATTTTTGACTATATTAAATATTTTTTTTATCTTTTTTTAATACATTTTGATAATATCACTCTTCTAATTTCATTTGGCATACTCAGAATTGGCCTATCTTCATTATTTTCTGTCTTATCTTATTGCAAAATAAAGGTCTCTGGGAAAAACAAATAGAATAACTCTTAAATTAATTAATGGATCGGTCTCAAATTTTGAAGGTTTGTTAACTACGCCAATACCCAACTTTGGGTGAAACACTAAAGTTCTAAGTTAGTTTTAGTAAAAGTTATTAACAAATAACCATTTTCACTTATTTTGCAGTTTGGGTAGCAACAAATTAACTTTTTAACTTTCAAAAATGGGCATTTTGAAGGTTTTTCAATGTTCTAAAAAACTGAATTTTGTAATTTTATGTCAACTATTTAGCTTTTGAATGGAGTGCAAAAAATAAAAAAAATCGCGATTTTTGCACTACATTGTGAATAATTAAAGAACGGACGCGAAGTCTAGGCAGGAAACAGGTAGGTTTTCTTCCTATAGGTCTACATTAACTATAAAAGTAGTCAGCTACCTGGATCTTTGAGTGTCCCGAGAAAATCCTTATTACTCTGGACTATAATGCACTCAAGGTCAAATATGATATCTGAAATTTAATGAGCTCGAAAAACCGTTCTTCTCTATATAAAATGGATTCGATCATACTTATGAGACATAAATGAGAATTGAAGGTGTCTCACACTACAACTACTTGGGAACTATAATCAATGAGTCGTCGGACAATACCCAGGAGATTAGATGTCGTATCGGAAAGGCAAAAGGTCCATTCTTGACTATAAACTCTGTGTTTAAGATCCATGGCCTCATACTAAAAATAAAAATAAGGCTTCTTAAACGTTACGTGTACTCAGTGCTTCTATACGGAGTAGAAATGTGGACATTAAAGACAAAAACTCTATCGAAACTTCAGGCTTTTGAGCTATTGTTGTATAGAAGGATCCTGAAGATACGATGGAGAGACTAAGTCACCAATAAAGAAGTACTACGGAGAATGAACACAACCGCAGATTTTATCAACATAGTGAAGGGTAAGCCAACCGTAAGCTACAGTACTTGGGACATATAATGAGAAATCAAGGCAGATTTTGCAAGGTAAAATTAACGGAAAAAGGGCCCCAGGACGAAGAAGAATATCCTGGCTTGCTAACCTAAGTGCATGGTATAGAAATACCCTAACACAACCATTCCGTATAGAAACCAACAAATTCATCATAGCCAGAATGATCGCCAACGTTCGGAACGGACAGGCACCCTAAGAAGAAGAATGAGGCTAACTTAAAAATTCGAATTTTTCCACATATGAGGTAAACATTATACATCGATAGATGCGTCTGGAGTCCACCTACAAACGCTCAGTTATTACAATTTGCAATATTGTGCAATTAGTAGTTGGAAATTTTGAGTAATTGTATAAAAACCAAAATTTTCAAAGTTCAATTTTTCAGTTTTTTGGCTATACTGGATCATGTGTTATATCCTATCGTTACGCAACGTTTCAAAGCTGAACTCAAGCGCCACCGATTTGGTGTATTTGCGGTTTTCCTGTCTCCCTTGAGCTTGAGAAATTTATCGAAAAAATGTAATTATATAAGCCGATCCTACCTAGGGATAAAGGCAAAGAGAATAAGAATTGAAAATGGTATGATATGATAGTTTGAGTTTATTGTTAAAAATCGTATTTAAAATGGGGTAACTAATAATAAACATAATAATGTCGGTAAATATTATAGTTCTCTAATTAAGTACAACGAAAACCTTTTAATTAATTGGTTACAAAATTCAAGTGTAGAAAAATATTAGTGTGTGCAATTTTAAACACAAGGACAATTTTAAATTAATTAAAAAATAATGGTTGAGTAGTTTATAATGGTGGATTGTAGGGATATCAGAAAAATAACAGTATACCACATTATTGGTTCCAATCCTACTTGAATAATAGGAAACAACTAGTTAGAGCAAATGATACTGACTCTAATCTCAAAAACATTGTATGTGGAGTACCTCAAGGTTCAGTATTGGGTCCTCTTCTGTTCCTTATCTTTATAAATGACATCACTAATTTAAAAATCAATGGGAAAATTTTTCTTTTTTGCTGATGATACCAGTATCACTTGGAGCAACTCAACTATTGCGTCTCTTCATGAAACTATAACTTCGGATCTACTGACGATAAAGACCTGGTCTGACTCTAATTTACTTTTTTTTAACGTAGATAAAACAGTAGCATTATCCTATAAAGGAGCTCTTCAACCTTTGCCTCTTAATAACAACCAGATCAGTACCGTTGATTCTGTAAAATTTCTTGGTATTTTTTAGACAGCAACCTCAAATGGTCCCTTCATATCGATTCGTTAAGTAAGAAACTCGCCTCAGCTTGCTATGCAATAAGATCTCTCTCAAGGGAACTAAATTTAGCATCTTTTAAAATAATATATTTTTCGTTGTTCGAGTCTCATCTTCAATATGGTCTTCCGTTTTGTGGTTCTAGTACAGCTGCTCAATTTGATGTTATTTTTAAATTGCATGAAAGAGCAATAAGATTTTTGTTTGACCTCAGAAGATCTACACATTTCAGAAGTTACTTCAGATATCACGAAATTTTAACACTTACATCTTTATATATTCCAAAAACGGTTTGTTTAATTCGTAAACACCTTCATGTCTTTCCAGCAAGGCTCAATCATCTTTACTCCACCAGAAATTCAATATTTGATATTTTTTTACCGATCCCATCCACTGAGTTAGTAAAGAAATCTATATTATATTCCGCAAAAAACTTTACAACCATCTCCCGTTACAACTTAAATCTGCAACATCTTTCACAAAGTGCCGTAAAATGACAAAAGCCTATCTATCTAAAAGACCATATTATTCCATAGAACAGAGGTTCTCAATCTGTGGTACATGTACCACTGGTGGTACATTTCATTATTGGCGGTGGTACACAAAACACAGAAAAAATTAAAATAGTAGTACTTAGTAAGTCTTGATAATACAATTTAAAAATATAGGTGGTACCAAAAATAATAAAAATAACTGTAGGTGGTACATCACTCAAAAAGGTTGAGAACCGCTGCCATAGAAGAATTTCTTAATCAATAACAACTAAGAAAATTGGGTTTCATACTCAGTAGTTTAAACTTTATTTATTGTATGTTCAATTTGCAATTTATATAAATTTTGCAATAAATTGTTATTTGTCTTTGCTTTTATAGCTTATACTGTATATTGACGATGTATCTAATATTAGTAAATTGTAGTTGTTATTTTTTATTGATATCATTTTTCTTTCGACTGTATGTAAGCTTTGTCCATAAAATTGTAAAAATTTTCAGTGACAATAAAGCATACATATTTCTATTCTATTCTATCATATGTTTAATCTCAGCACTATATAACGCATTATAAGGTGAAAACCTCAAACCACTAGAATTAAAAAAATCGTGGTTGAAAAGATTTTAGATATGCTGAAGGAAGAGAGCTGAAAGTTCATAGATATGGACACAACATTATACGGAAGAATAGAAAAAGATGTCAAAAAAACAATAATTATAATAGGCTCACAACTACTAAGAGAAAAATGTGCGGAAATACACAGTGCAACAGAAACACTGTTCAATATGCACAAAAAAAGTTCAAGAAGCTGTTTGCTAAACCAAAGCAAACCAGTATTAAGTGTGAAAGAAAGACTAAGCACTCGGAAGAAATATGTGGAAGTAGCTTTATATGTTGTTCTGAAGCTATTTCGTTGTGGTATTTTTATAATCAACTATTTATAATGGGAAATAAGCCACAATTTTACCAAAAAAAGATTTTATTAACGTTTCGAAACCCAAATCGGGTTTCGTTGTCAAAATACAAAATACTAATAAAAAAACAAAAATGTTGTTGTTAAGTAAAAAAAAATCTTCTAATAATTTATTTAATCTGACTCATTTACATTGGCAATTCAGAAGTATATTATACATTTTAAAGTAGAAGACTTTAAAATGATATCGTCAATATTTATTAGTTGCGTTCCTGGGACGATTTTACTAAAAGATAGTTCATTCGATTACATGAAATCAGTCCCAACTCAAGAATATCCGTCACAAAAAAATATCATAGCATGTGATCTGTCTTTAAAAATACAACCAAATGCAATGATGACAGTAAAATTCTCGCGTTAGGGATTCCATAGTAAATCACGAGGGAAAACCAGGAAAAACCCTCGTGATAATATCACGACATCGTAAGTATTTGGTCTTACATTTAATTTACTTTAAAAAAACTAATACCAAATTCTGACTTAAATATGTTTAAATTATAAATCTGTGGTACTAAGGCAAAACCCGATATGTCAAAAATTATCGATTTTTCGTTTTTAATGCCAATATGTACCTTGAGCGATAAAGAATATGATGACAAAACCCAACACGGCTAAACGCATCAATGTAACCAGTAGGTGATAAAATTAGTTTCCGATATGTCCACTATTACAACAATACCGCGAACTTTTAAACTCATCTGCTGCAAAATCACGTTTTTTGACATATCGGGTTTTGCCTTAGTACCACAGAAATAATATTAATAATACGTAGATATACAATAAGTAATACTAAAATATAAAATTTGTACTAACTCGATATGTTATTGACTTACTAATCGTGGTATTTTCTTTCTATTGACTTCCTCTTTCAGTGGGGATAACCACATCCTACTGCATTCTACCGAGGAATTTGCGACACAATTGGTTTCATTTAGCATAATGAGAGCCGCTTCTTTGATTTTTCTCTTTTTACTATCTGATTCTTTCAGGACTATACTTGAATCTCTCCATTGAACTCTATCTTCATTATCCCATGCGTGTTGACATATTTGAGATCTATCGAATTCTCTATTTTTAATATAAGACTGATGTTCACCTATTCTTACGTTTAATGGTCTTGATGTTTCACTTAAATAAAATTGTTCGCATTCACAAGGTATTTTATAAATGCAATTCTTTGTTCTTTCTTGTTCATTGTTAGGTTTAGTTTTAGATAGAATAGATCTCAATGTGTTTGTTGTTTTGAATGTTGTTGAAATGTTGAATTTATTTCCTATTGTTTTAAGTTTTTAGGATAGTCCTTTTATATATGGTATTGATGTTCCCGTTCTAAGTTGTTCTGTTCGATTCGATCCAATCTTGACAATTCCTTATTTATAAACGATAAAGGATAATCATTTTTTAATAAAACAGATGCTAACAATTGTTTTTCTTCTAAAAATGAATTTTCGTTAGAACAAGTAAATTTGGCTCTATCATATAAGGATTTAATTATTCCCTTTTTAACGTTGATGTTGTGATTTGATTTGTAATTGAGATATCTGTTGGTATGTGTTGGTTTTCTATACACTTGAGTCTCATATCCAGTATCCTTAATGTTACTTACTATACTTACAGTTATTGGATTCGTTTTCCATTGTAAATTTTGAATTGTCTAAATAATAAAGTCTGAATTGCCAATATAGATGAGTCAGGTTAAATAAATTATTAGAAGATTTTTTTTACTTAGCAACAACATTTTTGTTTATTTTAGTAGTATTTGGGCTTCGAAACCCGATTTGGGCTTCGAAACGTTAATTAAATCTTTTTTTGATAAAATTGTGGCTTATTTCCCATTATAAATAGTTGAATATAGCTTTATATGGTTGGACTTTGTACGGCGCTTAGAAGAGATGAGAAATATATTCAAAAGAGAAATAAAGGGAAGTTTGAGACCAAAAACCTTTAAAAAAACTGGAAACCCTAACAAAGAACGAGACAAATAACTTTTATAGAAATAATTTGCTCTTTGTTCGGTACTGTGCCTATATGCAAACAATGATAATGCCATTATAGTCCAGGGCGCATCTGTTTTGAGATGGACGTTGAGAGGTAACTCAAATTTTTTTGCAGAAATTGCTTGAAAATAAATCAAATAATAATATTTGAGTTATCCTCCCTCTCAAAAAGGTCCGGAACATTGTTTAAATAATTAAAATGTCAAAAAATTAAGGAAAAATTCGATTTTTTTTCTTCGTTTTTTGATTATAACTTTAAAAGTATTCATTTTCGAGAAAAGTTGTACTAGATATGTAAAAAGTTGCATACATAAATTTTCTATAACATGGAATTGGCTAAAAATTTAAAAAATAGTCACCCTAGTTGCAAAATAGCAATAATTGCGAAAAAACCATACAAAAACAAGTATTCGCATTTTCCGTTTTTCAACCATTTATGCTACACTTAGGACACTTCATATTTCACAGAGGAAAACATTATGATACAGTAAAACAATACTCTAAATTTCATTAAGATCGGTTTAATACATTTTGCAAAATAAATTTTGCAATCCAGCTTTCGCAAAAAAATTAATTTTTTCAAAATGTTACAGGACTGAAAATAAAGCAGGTAGCAAGTTGAAATTATTTTTGCTTATAGAAGTGTACTGTACCTTTCATTTCCAATTTGCAAAATTAAAATTGATTAATTAACACGGCGTCAGGACATTTTTTAAATAAACAATAATTTTTGGTGCTACGCGCAGGACAGCGGTGTTCGATTCACACAAGTTGATTTCCACCAAAATTTCTTCCCATCTTTATCTAATATATTATTTTCTTACTCTATATTTTCTTGTATTTTAATATTTTAATTCCACAAAAATCAAACTAATGTTATTATTGTTTGTGAAATATTATTTAAACCATTGCATATGTTTAAAACTAATAAACTTTTATTTTTTAAGTTAAAAAATATGAACAAAGAAAGTTTTTGCTAATAAAAGTGTTATTTCCAAGGATAGAGTGTGTGTTTTTATTTTACAATAAACAAATTTATTTATTTATATCGAAATTTAATAAAAATTAAAATGTATCAATAATTATCAAAGGTCATTGGAATGCCCAATCAGACGAAACTATCCGCTGTCCTGCGCGTAGCAGTAATAATTAATGTTTATTTAAAAAATTTCCTGACGCCGTGGTGTTAATCGATTTTAATTTTGCAAAATTGCAAATGAAAGGTACAGTAGACTTCTATTCGCAAAAAAAATCAACTTGCTATCTGCTTTACTTTCAGTCCTGTAACATTTTCAAAAAATGAATTTTTTTTTACGAAAGCTGGATTGCAAAATTTATTTTGCAAAATCTATTGAACTGATCTTAATGAAACGTACAGCAATATTTTACCGTATCATAAAGTTTTTGTGGGTGAAATATGAAGGTCCTAAGTGTAGCATAAATGGTTGAAAAACGTAAAATGCAAATACTTGTTTTTGTATGGTTTCTTCCCAATTATTGCTATTTTGCAACAAAGGTGACTATTTTTTAAATTTTTAACTAATTCTATATTGTAGGAAATTTAATTACGCAACTTTTATGTCAGTACAACTTTTCTCGGAAATGAATACTTTTAAAGTTATAATCAAAAAACCAAGAAAAAAATCGAATTTTTCCTTAATTTTTTGACATTTTGATTATTTAAACAATGTTCCGGACTTTTTTGAGAGGGAGGATAACTCAAATATTATTATTTGATTTATTTTCAAGCAATTTCTGCAAAAAAATTTGAGTCACCTCTCAACATCCAAATGTACTAATATTTTTACAGATGCGCCCTGGTCTATTAAACCTTTCGTGATAGTTTGCTATCAGTTGTAGACATTGTGGCCGCCAAGGCACTACTAGCGCAAATCTCGCTTATTTTCTTTAATAGGGAACTTGCATAAAATTTTAAATTCGAAAAAATGTTATAAATCACAACACAACATAATTTAAAACATTTTTTTTTATTTACTAAACACCAATACGATGCTTAAGGACATTACAATCTGATCAAATAATGTGATCAATTAAAACATGTATCAAAAATAAAAAAGTTGTTTTTGTGTTCCGTTTGGCCCCTAAAGACGATTCTATATTCAAATTAAAGCAGCTAGCCCAAAACGCGTCGTGATGTCATGTGGTTAATGTTTAAATTCTGCACCAACAAAGTAAACAAAATTGTATATAATTTTAAATTAGACATTATAAACGTCATCAGTATAAAATACAGTTATGTGACGTCACCAGTGCTTTTGATCTTTTGAACTCTTCATAGAAAACAAAATGGTTTAATTTTCCATAGTAAACCTTCTTTCCTTTCCTTCAAAAACTGTATCAAACTGCAATTTCAGCAAACTGCTATCTACATATTATTACAATGACATACGATAAAAAATGTCATTAGAATATAAATATTTTTACCTTATTCCGCGACGATGGGCTGGCCAAATACCCAAATAAATGGAGGCCAATAAATTAAAGAAGAAGAATATACCTAAATATAACCATAAACATAACCATCTAGTAAAACTATGTGACTTCACGGGTCGTATGAACTATTTTAAATCACAGAAGATTTTAAGTTTGTATTTTTCTAAGTTATTATGATTTTTAAAGCGTGAAATTTTGGTTCTCTGGAACCTGGAACTCTGGAGTCTGGAAAAAATCTCATTTTTAAACAAAACTGGACATTATTATGTAATACAAAAAAAGGTGCAAGTTCCCTATTTGCTGGTGGTCTTTTCGATCTAGACCGTACTACATCATCTATTATACACTTACATTAAATGGGATTGCCAGTACGAATTAGATCTATTTCAAATATTTTAAGTTCGAAAATTCGAAACTGCAACAAATTAGAGAATTGGCAAATAAAAATTAGACGCCACCAGTTGGAAAGACGTCTGATCCGAATAAATGAAAGTATTCCTTCAAGAAATGCTCCATGGGCGAAAGCCGAGGCAACTAGATGGAGTTGTAGACAAAGGTTTAAATGGACGAATGCTATGGATGAAGATATCAGGAATTAGGGATGGGAAAAACCTACCGGTTTTAACCTAAAACCGGTTTTTTACTTCGAAATAACCGGTTTTACCGGTTGTTTTTTGTCCCGGTTATAACCGGTTTTTTCTTTTTAAAGTAAAAACCGGTTATTTGGTTTTTACGGTCAGTAGGATTAGGTTAGGTATTATTTTGAATCCCAATCATAATTATTATTCTCAAGTAATTATTCCAAACAAAACCATAATTCAAATTTTATTTTATAAATACACAAGCAAACTGAAAGTGCAAACTCACATCAGCCAGAAACAATTAAGTTTTATTATAATATTTCGTTGAAAAGGTATTTGTAATCGTAATATTTACATAAGAAGTGATCTGGTTGAAGTAGACGCAAACATCATCTATTTTTCACACTTGTCTCTTGACATTGAAGATGGGTGAATGACTTTTTCTGATTACGAAAAATAAGGTTCTGACTATGAATATCGAATTACCGATTACGAATACGATTCTCCAAGGTTTTCCCTACGTTTTCAAAACGATACACCCATACAGGAAGTATTAATAAACCTATTATACAAATATACAAACGTGTTAAAAGAAATACATGATAAATTTTTTTGATAGTAGTAAAAATAAAAGCTAAATTGCATTATCCAATTTATTTTTAAGTAAAATATTTATGCTGATATTATTTTTTTTAAATCCCATTTGAAAGAATCTGGGATATTTTTCTAAGTTGAAGTGGTTGGGTTAAATTGTATATTATTGCAATATGTAATTAATCTTACGCTATATTATAGTTAATAATAATCAATAAATATATAATAATAATAAAATAATAAATAAATAATATATTAATTAATTAATATAATAATTAATAGAATAAAATGGTTTTATTAAAAATTGTGATTTATTTATATTGGTATTGATGTTTTTTCAATAGTACTAATTTTGATCATATTGATATCGAATATCGAGTCGAGTGGAGTATCGCAAACTAAAGTGCATTGTAAATGTAACATTGTCAGCTATTGGATTAAAAAAACCGAAAACCGGTTTTTTTGACCGGTTATAACCACCAGGTTAAACCGTAAGAAAAAAAAAACGGTATATCCGAAAACCGGTGTTTTGTCAAAAACCGCCATCCCTATCAGGAATGTTAACGTGAAAAATAGGCTTAGGAACCTTAAGCCCCAACTAGGGCCGTACTACCAATGATGATGACGACGATTATTTGTATTTTTAAAATAGGTTCAGCAGTGGAAGTCACAACGTCAACAGAGGATGTAATTTGTAATTTTAAATACAATTATTGTAATTGCCAGAAAATTATAATAGTCGAATATAAGGTACACACTGTTCACAATAACTCAAGGTGAAGAATATTGGAAAACATTTAACATTAATATTATACCAAGTATTGGACATATTTTTTCAGTTAAGATGACAAGAAAACAAAATAACCATACATTGGCTTACTTAGGTTTAAATTTTAAAACAAGACAACATTACCTCTTTTAAAATCGAACTTTTATCAGAAAGTTTTCCCATTTTTCTCCGATTTTAATGTTCAACGTTCAAATCACGACTAGTGTGTTTATTAATAGTTTTGATATTTTGAATAAAGTAGTAGTAAACAAGTAATTAATCGTGATAATGCATTCATGTAGTATGTGGTTATAAAATAAAATAATATTAACGAACTATGGGACACACGATACTTTTGAATAACTGAAACTGGTTATTAGCTTTATTTGGCTTTAATTATTAGATTATTATTTTAACAGCGTTAATAAATAATCAGATCAGATTCAACATAAGTATATTCAAAAATTGAAGAAAGACTTCTGTGTAAAAGGTATATTTATTAAAACCCCAAACTTAGAACACTGATGATGCTCTCTTTAGAGCGAAAACGTTCTGTCTTTTAATGTAGCCCTTTATTGGGGTTTTAATAAATATACCTTTTACACAGAAGTCTTTCTTCAATTTTTGTAATTAATGGTATACAGCCAGTTAGAGGAAATTTTTCCTTATGGATTATAAGTATATTCAACATAAATTCTCCATTTTATCTAATAATTAAACTGGTTATTTTTATTAAATTCTATCACTTAAATGTACCGGGTGTCTCAATAAGAATGGCTCTCGGCCATATCTCAGGAGCCGTTTATAGTACAGTTTTGAGAAAAAAATTTTATAACAAATGTTTGCTCGGGAAAAGCCTGGAAATTATTTTCATAATTGTAGGTTCACCGCTAGAGGGCGCACTTGAATATCAAAAGTTAAAAAATCTAAATTTTACAAAATTTGCCTAATGAAAGTGCACTGGAAATCCGATCATCGTATTATTTATTTACAAGTTTAAGTCTACCTTTGTAAATAAGAGGTAGGGGGAGTGGGAATCTTGTTATGAAAAAATGGCTGTAAGTCCGGTTCTGCTAAATCGAATTTTGCAAACTTGGTCTTGTTGAAAACAGCTCTTTTTCATCAATGAAAAAGTTATAATTTCGAACCAGCTTACTAAGTAATATGCTAGCTAAGAGGCGGTATTTAATTTTTTTCAGAAATCTAGTTTTCTTTGGAAAATATTAAATACAAGTATGCATGTTTAATCCTACATTCAAAAATTAAACCAAATTAGCAACAGAATAGCGAAAACCGCATGTTGATACCTTTTTTCTATCTCGAGATATCTTACGAAACGTGTAAATTTAAAAACGTAACTGTTACTGTCCCCGGTAAGAAAAAGTAGTGTGCTATGGAAAAACAAAGGAACATTTTCCAGATATCAACGTATATAATAGGGCTTTCCAATGCTTCTCATTTCTTTCGAAACTCTATTATATGTGGTACATTAATATTATACACGAATTATACGATATTATGACGGAGGCACCAAACAAATAAGAAGCGTTGAAAAGCCCTATTAACTAAAGCAACAATAAGACTATAAAATATAACAAAAAAATAAAAACAACTATTTAGTGATGACCTACATATTCAAATTGTTGCCCATCATTTTCGATGCAAGCATTTACTCTTTCTAGAGTAGATTTAAGTCAAGCGTCCACAGACCCGCATCGTACGCATCGTACGCAACGGATTTTAGTTTGACAATCGATAATGCGATCCGTACGATGCGGATCAGTGGACGCGGTTACATAAGTTACTGTACAAGGCAAACTAAAATCCGTTGCGTACGATGCGTCCGATGCGTACGATGCGGGTCTGTGGACGCTTGCCTTTAACAGAAGTCTCAATTTCTGATCTCGAAATGTTTTCTCGAGTAATGTAGTAAATGATGGGCAACAATTTGAACACTTAGGTCGTCACTAAGACACTACTAGCTGTGTTTATTTCTTTGTTATATTTTGGGTTGTTTGTCTTATTGTTGTTTTAATTAATTATTACCAGAGAACGGCAGTTCTCGCCAGTGGCGCACATCCACACTCCCCTACACGCGACACTATATATACACGAAATTTTCGATTTTCTAAATCTGACTGAATTGAAAATTGATTGACTGATTACAAAAGATCTGATATGAATATTACGTGGCGCGAAAATGTATTTTCATTTTGATGCAAAACAAAGTTGTAGTTTTATTTTAAAAGATTTTTCAATAATATTTGCTAAATTTGAAGTAAATCGCGCCACAAAAGAGCAACTTTGATACAGTTTAAATTTTGAAACTCTTTTGTGGCGCGTTTACTTCAAATTTAGCAAACATTATGGAAAAATCTATGTATTAAAATAAATCTAGAATTCTGTTTTGCATCAAAATGAAAATACATTTTCGCGCCACGTAATATTCATATCAGATTTTTGTAGCTGGAATATTGTATGCGCCACTCATTTTTACGGCGTTTAGCGGTTTTTTATTCTTGTATTTATATCGTTAACTTCCTTTGTATTTTCCGTAGCACACTACTTTTCCTTAACTTAGTTTACCGGTGACAGTAACAGTAAATGTTTAAAATTTACACGTTTCCTAAGATATCTCGAGATAGAAAAAAGGTTATCAACATGCGGTTTTCGCTATTGTTACTAATTTGGTCTAATTTTGTAATATAGGATTAAAAATGCATACTTGTATTTAATATTTTCCAAAGAATACTAGATTTCTAAAAAAAAATTAAATAACGCCTCTTAGCTGGCATATTACTTAGTAAGCTGGTTCGAAATTATAAATTTTACATTGACGAAAAAGAGCTGTTTTCAATAAGACCAAGTTTGCAAAATTCGATTTAGCAGAAGCGGACTTATAGCAATTTTTCATAACAAGGTTCTCACTCACCCCTACCTCTTATTTGCAAAGGTAGACTTAAACTTGTGAAATCAAATATGCGCAGAATTTTATGAAGAATACGATGATCGGATTTCCATTGCACTTTCATTAGGCAAATTTTGTAAAATTTCGATTTTTAAATTTTTGATATTCAATTACGCCCTCTAGCGGTGAACCTACAATTATGGAAATAATTTCCAGGCTTTTCCCGGAGCAACTGTGAGATATGTCCGAGAACCATTCTTTTTGGGACACCCGGTACATCCAAAATAACAAGATCTTATTGAACAGATTGGAGAGACTGAAGGCAGAGCTAGACAAGAAATTAAAAAGCAACCAAGCTGGTTTTCCCGCTAAACGCTCCACTATCGAGCAATATTATTGTAGGTACTCTAAAGGTCGCTGCATATTATCATGCACGTAGCGTTTCCAGTACGTAGCGTAGTCTCCGAACAATATGATTTTACTGAAAGGTGTCTGATACGATACGTTCTAGACAGTGTGAATTGTTCATATTTATTTAACACCATTAAATCATATTTTTCGGAAACTAAACGATACGTGCATGATAATATGCAGCGACGTTACGGATAGAAATAAAATGTTTATTGGCTTCAGAAAGGCCTTCGACAGTATTAAAATACAGTAAATATGGAAAATTCTAAAACTACATGTACTACCGATTAAATACATCAACCTGCTCAGATTATTCTACAAGGGATAAAGAGCCAAACTGGAACATGCGGGAGAAATGTTAGAAGACATAGCTATACACAGCGGAGTTAAACAAGGATGCGTACTGTCCCCTATACTATTCCTATTATAACGGATTGGATCATGAAGAAAGTAAACTATAAAAAACAGGAATTAGGTTGAGCTTGCACAAAAAGTTAGAGAACTTAGAATTCGCAGACGATATTAGATCCTAAACGAACACAGCAACCATAGGCAGAAAAGATCGACAAGCTTGCAAAATATTCCAATGCCTTAAAATAAACACAAAAAGATGGAGACCTCTAAAAAATAACAGTCAAGAAACTAAAATTAAAATAAATGGAGACAAATAGAGGAATTGGATAACTTTTCATACCTGGGATCTTGGAAACAATGATGGTAGTAGATCAGATGCAGACAAATGAATAGTAAAGGCACAACAATGCATATAACGCCTAACTTTAATTTTGAAATTAAATATACCTACGAGTATTGATACTTTGAAGAACACTGAAATTAAAAAACAGATTTTTAAAGCACTTTTGACAATAAATTATTAAAGTTATTAAATTAATACCCATTTTAAAAATAATCGATACTTATTTACGACATTTGAACGACTCACAAATCACAACAAAAATCCAGGTCCGGAATAACAAAATAATATAAAGTAATTCTAACCTTGAAACAACACAGTGTATATTGAAATTTTCAAAATCCGTTTGCACATAGGTATGAAACAGTGCCGGTTTAACCTAACTTCGGGCCCTGGGCGCTGGAGGTTTAGGGGCCCCCTTCATTGCTATTCGTTGTCAGTTTTTTAACAAGAAAACACATGCATTAACTGTAAAGGTTTATTGTAAAATCCCTATAATATATTTTTTAAACAAGCAAGAAGAATAATAGCAAACTTAAAAAATAATTCAAAAAATACATTTAAAATCATAAATATAAAACAGAAAGTTCCACAAAATAACACATGACAAGCAAAAAAACATTTAAAAAAAAACAAAGAAAAAAATTAGACAACTTTTTTTCTTGACTCGGCATTCGAAAACTGCCTATAATATTATCACAATTCAGTTTCTCCAGTTCTTCATTGTCTATATACAATAGTGATAATGCGTCAAGTTTTCTTGACCCAAATTTGACCTTAAATAGGTTTTTATTCTTTTTAAAGCCGAAAAAGCCGCTCGCCTGACGCTTCGTAGTACGATCCAAACGATCAGGAACCATCAGACGCATGCGCAGTTAACAGTTAGCGCTGCGCAGTTACCAGTTAGAGATCGTAGACTACGAACACGCATGCGTCTGATAGTTGGAAACGGTTGCTGATCGTTCTACGAACAGACCTATTAGAAATTGGTATCGTCAAATAAATTTTCAGTAAAGTTAAAATATTGGGAAAGGTTGCTTTTACATCCTGGAAGAATCAAATAAATTGTATGATGTTTATTCAAATTTTAGCATAACGTTACAAAATGGCTAATTTCATTATGCAAGTTCTCTTTGGTTTCATCAACATCGTTTTAATGTTTCTCGTATAAAGTATTAACTGGCGTCGTGACTTCTCCTTTATCTGTAGATTAAAAAAACATCTAAAAGCTGATGTTACATCCTTGTAACATTCAATTCGCGATTCTGAAAACAGCGACTAATTTTCTAGACTCTAGATTTTCTGCGCGAGCGATTTTTTTGTCGCTGCGACTACAAGTCGCAACTGGAGTACTATCCTTAGAGCCCACTGTATAATGCCAAATTGCAATTATTGTAATCGCTTTACTTTTGAATGTTTGAAAAAGTGTGTACCTATTGTTTGGGTATTGGCATTTTCGAGAATAATCTATTCTTTATTTATAAATTAGATTTATGTATTTATTTTTGTCTTTCGTTTAACTATTTTAACCCGGGAGTAGTCGCCCTCACTTCTGTAACGTCGATAGTCGCGTGTGAGATTCTATCTCAAAATACGAATTTAAAACAAATTTTTATTTTGTACTATTTTTATCTACTTTTTATATTGAAAATATATATTTCTAATAATTTTATTAAAAAAACCTGTGTTAACGGCCACCTTCCAACATCGGCTACCTGTCCTAACGGCCAGTTTAAAAATTTCCCAAACATATGTAGACTACAAAAACTGGCAATACCGTCCGCCTTTCTATATCGGCCAATAGTTCTTTCATTTTTAGTGGCCGTTACTGACAAATTTTACTGTACATATTACGAAAAAGGATGAAATGTGAGATTCTATTTAACGGCGCGACTACTCGCGGGTTAAAGCTAATTGGCTCTCCCCAAAGCTATAAATTCCACAAAAAGGAGAAGAAGAAGAAAAAATTCCTAAGCATTACTACACCGTTCCTCGAAGCACTTTTTTTTCGAGGCACAATTTTTTCAAAATTGCAAATTTTTTCATCAAGTTATCGCGAAAAAGGATAAAAATTGAGATTCTATCTCGCCGCGCGACTACTCGCGGGTTAAAAAGACTTATTTTATTCCTATTTTAAAAAACTTATTTTAAAGCCGAAAAGTGAGATAAATTATTATTTAAGCCCCACAATTCAAAATGAAATTATTAGAAACTAAAAAAACTCTGTTTGTGCGATTATTTTGGATACAATTCGAGACATGGCCATTGATTGATAACTTACACACTTTTTACCCACTACCTGTGTAGTTTTTAATCAATGACATGCCGAAATCTGACAAATTTCTGTAATTTTTGGAAAAGGGCCTCCCACGAACACTGACACGGGGCCTCTCTGGGGCTAGGCTACGGCACTGTGTACCTATAGGCGTGAAGAGATGTAACAATAGAAAAAAAGGCGTTTGCAGTGTATTGGCGTCTCTGCGTATGATTTTTTTCGGAGAATATGTAAATTATTTAGCGACTTTATTTTTTTATAATTAAAAGAAACGGGCCCCTTCGGGGCCCGGGCCCCTGGGCGCCCGCCCCAAGCGCCCAGTGGTTAAACCGGCACTGGTATGAAAAGAGCACAAAAAACTAGTTTAATCGTTCGCTTCAATTTTTTGGCCAGACAATTTAATGAATTTAATTTTGAAATTATGTCGAAATTTTTAAGAACTCGGGGAAAAATTTCGATATAAATTCAAAAGTAATGTCATTAAATTGTCTGCATAAAAAATTAAAGCAGGACACTAAACTTAGTTTTTCGTGCTCTCTTCAGGTGTGCAAACGTATTTTAAAAATTTCAATATACAGGGTGTTTTTTCAAGGCCACAATTACTTTATATTTTATTGTTATACAGACCTGGATTTTTCTTGTGACTAGTAAGTAATTCCTTCTAACGCAGTAAGTAATAACTGATTATTTTTAAAATTAGTATTTATTCATTAACTTGAATGATTTATTATTAAAAGTGCTTTAAAAACCTTCTTATTAATTTCAGGGTTCTAAAAAAATTGAATATATATTATATATTTAATTTCAAAATTATAGTTAATAAATTTTTGCACAAAAAATCAAAGTGAAGCGATTAACACGGATTTTTGTGGTCTTTTCAAATGTGCGAACACATTTTGAAAATGTCAATATACAGGGTGTTATTTCAAGGTAAAAATTACTTTATGTTTTTTTGTTAATTCGGACCTGGATTTTTCTTGTGATTAATAATTGGGTCTTTACAATGTGGTAAATACGTATTGATTCATTTTAAAATGAGTATTTATCCAATACCTTTAATAATTTATAAATAAAAATTAATAATACCTGCTTTTTAATGTTGAGTTATTAAAAAATTTAATATAATTTCAAAATTAAAGTCAAAAAATTGTCTGGCCGAAAAATCGTAGCAAAGCCTTATACTTAGTTTTTTGTGCTCTTTTCAAATATGCAAACAGATTTTCAAAATTTCAATATACAGCGTGTTTTTTTAAGGTCAAAATTACTTTATAATTTTTTGTTAATTCGGACCTGGATTTTTCTTGTGATTAGTATGTCGGTCGTTTGGGTTTTAGATGATACACATGTGTACCAAATATCAACAAAATATACAGGGTGGTTCTAAAGTTATGGCTTCGGAAAGAAATGGACAAAATCGATAAAACACCCTGTAACTCGGATATAAAAGTCGGTAGGGCAAAAGATTTAGTATACCTAGAACGGCATCGGTGACTTCTATTCACCATTAAAGTATTTCCGTTTCCCAATGAAACAACCTGTATAACTGCATTTTACTCGTATTTTAATAATTTTACATTTAATTATTTTAATTAAATGATAAATGGGTTCTTTGTCCTTTGGCCTTTCCGATTCTTATACTTGAATGAGAACAGCCTCTTCTAAACGACTACCCTGTTATCGTTATCACAATTCCAAGAACGCCACATTGTAACAATTTTTCGTTAAATAACACAACTTCTAACTTGTTCACCCAAAATACTATTGTCTTGTGTATATGTTTTTGTAAACACTTATGACAACTGAATGACCAGGATAGGAAAAGAAAAGTATTTTTGAAGAATTCTGCCAGTTGCCTCTACGTATGTGTTTCTATGAGGTGGTGGGCTTCTAAACCCTACCGTGATCAAAAATTTTAATGCGTTTTTTTGTGAAAGTCCACGCCCAAAGTTTAACCAGGTTCTGAGGATCTTAAACTAGGATGTTTTTCTTCCTTAACTTCGCTATCCAAATATTTTCCTTGCAGGATGGTCCAATACTGTACAAAAAATTGGAGAAACATTACACCTAATAACTGAATTCCATTTTAAACCTTGAATTTTACGGTTTTTCTATTTTTATTATAATTTGTTTTGTACATTTATTTCATATTATAAAATAAGAAACTTAATAACATCATTGTGAAAGAAACATCAAGTGATTTGAAAAAATTGAGCCCTATATTGATAAAACAAATATATTTTAGTTCAGAGAAATAAGGTTTTTGTCGGGATACCCGAGCAGCCAGTTTGTAAATGGGTTTTTTGAGTACTATATACCTAATATATTATAAATACAAAAAAGCCCGTCACAATTCGGACGACAATTTTAATTATTAACAAATAAGGGTCAAAAATGGCAGTTTTATCGTTTCAATAGCTACAGACAAAAACAGGGTAATAAAATATCCAATTTGGGGTAATTCATCTTTTAGTAGATGAGCAAAGGTTTAAAATGGCAGCTTTTGAATTTTAGTCCGATTATTTTTGTGGCTTCGAAAATTGCAAAGTAAGAGTAAAATTTCGAAATTAAAAGATTTGCTATAGCTTTTGCAAAAATGAACTTACGACTTTTATATTGCGTAAAAAGTAGAGCCAAAGAGTTCGTATAATACACAAAAAATTTCAAAATGATTCGTCAATTAGTTTAAGTTTTACTCAATTTGTTTATCCCAGAGAGTTTTTTTTACAATGTTATTGCTCAGGAAATAATTATAAATAATGATAGAGTAATTATCTGGAAACCACATGAAAGAAGAATAAGTACTTATGTTTGCAAAATATTTAAAAAAATCAATAAAATATCATTCCGAAAACATTTTACTAAAGTAGAGTAATTTTTGGCTTATAAATAATTTGAATAACTTTGTTAATATTGCCTTTTGAGTAAATCTGCTTTGGGATTTGAAAAGCTGGTATTTTTACATAAATTTTCAAAAAAACTTTTCTCCTAGGTTAATTACGGTAAAAGATAGTCACTTTTTCTATTTAATTTACAGTTTGTAACAGTTTTAGTTACCACACTCCTCTGAAACGGCTTGACCGATTTTTATGAAATTTTACAAGAATATTCTGTAGGACTGAGAATAGGTTGTAATCTATTTTTCAGACCCATAAGTTATAAGGGGGTTGCCCCCTTAAATTTTTTTTATTATCTTGGACAAAATTGTCTACCTTAATTTTATAAGATGTAGCATTAAAAATTACATACAACCTGTAATTTTCACCCTTTTAACAATAACCCAAATTTTTTAATAGCAATCTATATATTTACATCTAGAATATTCTCATGTCACAGTGTTAGTCAATGTTAGTTGCCATACTCCCCCGAGACGGCTTGACTGATTTTTATAGAATTATATATGTATATTTGGTAGGTCTGAGAATCGGTCGTAATCTATTTCTCATATCCCTGATTGATAAGAGGCGTGCCCCTAACATATTGTAATGTTAGGTGGGGATATGTGCATATAACGTACTCTACAAGACTACGAATATATACAGATTAAACAAATAATGATCATAACCCATCCACAAGCTCTGGAGATAATAATCGCAGCATAATTTTATAGAATCAATTTCATTTTTTGAGTGCACGGATTTTAATAATTCCCCTCCACCGACCCCGAACGGATTTCGTTAAGACGTCATTTTTAAAGCCTTATTAAATAGTCTGTTAAAGTTTAAGGGGTACTCTCAAAGTGTTACACATACATGAGTTATATACCTACCTTGAACTTCAGAATGGTGTTAGTAAGGTTGCTTAATTGTTATAAAATAGCTGTGAATTAAATAAAAAAAAGTGGCTAACTTTGACATTAATTGATTTGTGCGAAATTTTTTTGTGATAATTTGTAAAAAAATATTAGATTTACAAATAATAAAATGGATTTAGTTTACAGTTGATATTAATAAAGTTATTCAAATTGTCTATAAGCCAAAAAGTACTTTATTTTACTAAAATATTTTTGCAATGATAAAAACGACTTTGTTGAATTGTATTAAAAATAAATTGAATAAAATTTAAACTAGTTGATGAATTATCTTGAATTTTTTTGTAGGTACATTATAAGGACTAATTGATTCAACTTTTCCGGCAATATTAAAGTCTTAAGTTAATTTTTTCTAAAGTTAAGGCAAATTTTTTGCAATTTTCGAAGTAACAAATGATTGGACTAAAATTCAAAAACTGCCATTTTAAACCTTTGCCCATCTACTAAAGGATAAATACTCGAAAATTAGATATTTATTTATTTTGACTCTTATTTTTAATAACTAAAATTCTCGTCCGAACTGTATTTATAATGTATAAGGTAGGTATATTAGGTATATCGTACCAAAAAAAACCATTTGCAACCTGGCGGCTCAAGTCTCCCGAACATGGTATATTTCTGCCTTATTTCCCTGGAGTAATTTTATTTTTAAAAAATGTACTTACATTTAAATAAGATACTTACATGACGCATTGACACAACAATCATTATACCGACACTATCTCAGCTACGTTTTTTTTTCATAAAGGCATAAGACGCTGACAAACACTGCAACTATAATACCCGCTATCAAAGTAGTTAACCGTTCAGCTTTCGCGATTTTCATTAACTGGTCAGAGATTGTTCTAATCGGGTTATTTTATAAATAAAAACAAAAATCTTAGTTGTAAGTTGCAATGCACTTTTGTAGTGAATGTACGAAGAAAATTGAATGAATATGTGCCGATATACGCCGTAAACAACTTATCATTCTGAATTTTTATGGGATATGAACTTTCTCTATTAGGTCGGGAGATTAAGTGTCAATAATAAACATGGCTGATACTTCTTATATAAAGGGTGTCCAAAAAAATGTAGTACTGAATAGATATAAAAAATATAGTAACAAGGATCTTAACGGAAATGTAGAAAATGAGAGCATAGGCAATATAAATTATCGATTTAACGGAGACAAAATAAATTGTTACGGAGAGCACTATATTAAATTTCCCCCATAGTAGGTACCTGCTTTGTAAATGAAATAGGTTTTCCCACAAACCCCAATAAAAATACATTTAGCAAAATAAACCAAATCAATAATTAACAATAGGTTAGACCAGATATTGACCACAATTATAAGAAACCGACTAAATGAGTACACAGAAAAAAATTATAGGACCATACCAATAGGGCTTTAGAAAAGGAAGATCAACAATAGATGCAATACACGTACTAACACAAACAATTGAAAAAAGCTATGAACATGACATAGAATTACACATACTCTTCATCGACTTCCAACACAGATACAAACGACATCAAAATAGAACTTGGGGCAAGACAAGGAGACAGTCTGTCAACGACACTATTTAATATCGCTCTAGAAGGAGTAATTAGGGACACCGGGCTAAAAAAGACAATTATTCAAAGCTCAACGCAGATCATAGGATATGCGGATGACCTGGGACTGGTAGCACGAGATAAAATAATACTAGAAGAGGCACTTTTAACCCTGTTAAGAGAAGCAAAGACGAGAGGATTAATAATTAATGAGAATAAAAAAAACACCTTATTAGCACAAGAGACAATGTAAACAGCATAACAGAAATAAAGATAGGTGAAAATACATTCCAGAGAGTAGATTGCTTCAATTACCTGGGGGTGATGGTGGACGGCAAAAACGGAAGAAGTATAGAGATAAACGAAAAAATTAAAGCCGGTAATAGAGTAATTGGAAATATCACCGACTGCTCAAGGACAAAAACCTGACCAAAAAAACAAAATCAAAAATATATACAGCAGCAATTAGACCAGTGATAGCCTATAGAGCAGAAGTAATGTGCCTTACGAAAAAAGACGAAGAAAATTTAAGAATAATTGAGAGAAACATTATGAGAAGAATACATGGCCCAGTAAAGACAGAAACAGGGAAATATAGAAAGCTGATGGACCATGAAATAATAAATATAACTGAAGGAGAACATATAGTAAAATCCATTGAAGCACAAAGGCTCAGATGGTTTGGGCACACACAAAGAAGAGGAGTAGAAGAACTGATCAGGAAGATAATGAACCGGAAACCAGTAAAAAGTAGACCAAGAGTAAGACCAAAAATAAGATGGGAAGATCAACTGCTAGACGACATATCAAAGATGGAAATTGCAACATGGAGAGAAAAGATTCAGGACCGGAGAGAGTGGAAGAAGATAGTAGAGAAGGCAAAAAACATCGCAACCTATACTCTAACAAGTATAGTGACCTATACTCTAACAAGAGTAAACGGTCAATATCTATACATAATATCTCTTTTGTCGTTTCCCCATCACTAAGGATCGTGATTTTCTCCAATACTTCTAGCAAATTTTCTCCATTGGTCTCTATCTTCAGTTGCTCTAAGAGTTTCGCAGAATGAGTGGCCCCCTGAATTTCTAACTTGGTCAGACTATCTGATCAATGACCGACTTCTTGGTCTTCTCCCACAAACGTTTCCAAAAACAATTAATCTCTCTAATTTATGGCCACCCCTGCGAACAGCTTGACCAAGAACTTAGAATAGAATAGAATTCTCTGAAGATATGTTGAAAACAGCTTTTTGACAGATTCATGAGCCATGAATCATCTAGGCTGCATTATGATGGACAAAGTCTGCATCCTCTCAGGTGTTCCATATTTTTTTATGACTTCCTGTACGATATGCATTTTAAGTTGTTGATGGACCAAGGTGCATTAGTGATGGTTCTGAGGGTTTTTGATTGGAAGCGTTCCCCATAGTTGACCGGCTGTTCCCCATAGTTCCAACCTATGTGTCCAGACTCCAGTAAGTATTGCCTCGTAGAGCAGCAATTTGTTATCCCAAGATAGTCTTAATGAACGGCCCATTAACCAATACATATTTCTGAATTGGAGACCTAGTAGCTTTCTCTTAGTCCAGATATGTTTTCTCCATGTGAGACTTCTTTCCAAATGAATACCAAGATATTTTGTTTCGTTGGCTGATGGTAATTGGTGATTATTTAAAGTTACAGGAGGACAGGTTCCTCTTCGTGTTGTGAATGTAACATGAATCGATTTTCCTTTATTTACTTCATTGACTAATTTAAAGCTGTGTGGTAATGTCCTTTTTAGCTTGAATAGGAGGCCTTCCTGTCACACCTTGTCAAATGTCTGACTAACGTCAAGAAATGCCGCTGAACAGTATCTCTTGACCTCAAAATCGGCATTTATATGTTTTACCACTCTGTGAACTTGTTGAATTGTTGAGTGATGGGACCGAAATCCAATCTGATGGTCTGGAATTCGATTTTTGATCGAGGGTTCGAGTTTTTTTACTAATAGTTTATCGAACACTTTTCCCCGGTTTTAGAATTGTTATTAACCGAGATAATTTCCATTGATCGGAAATAAGTAAGTCTAGCATTCTAGCATGGCATTAAATATAAATGTTATAAATTTTATGCATTTGGAAGGTAATTATTTCAACACTTTTCCACTGATCAAGTCATACCCTGGAGCGTTTGACTTCGGACAATTTGAATTTCGGTTTTGAAGAAATGAGAATACGTCTCCTTCCACAGGTGAATCCATCAGATTGGGAGTAAATACTTCGGGGAAATGCTCTGCAAAATCACTTGCTTTCCCTTGTGCACTACGTGCTCATTCTCTGTTCCAAGGTGCTTGACCAAGGATATGTAGAATTCTCTGCAGGTATGGTGTGGACAGCTTTTTGACAGATTTATTAGCCATGAATCATCTAGGGTGCATTATGATGGACGCATACTCTCAGGTGTTCCATATTTTGTATTACCCCTCATTCACAAAGTGCGTCGATATCTATCTTTATACCCTATTTAATTAGGTTTTGTCTTTCAGGGACAATGCCGATATGTTTGGGGTTTTGTGTCCACCATGCTCTCTTGTCCAAGTCAATTCCTTGTGGTGGATCTGGGTGTAGGAGAAACAATTTGGGGAGTTCGATGTTAATGCTTCTGATAAAATTTTTGAAGTTATACTTCTTTAGGCGCGATTGAGAGTAAAATTTCATAATACTGCGCGCATGCGCACACAGACAGTATGGCGTTTAGTTGCTAAATCCTTCAAGTTATGTACAGTCCGTCCAATTTACTTACCGTTGCACGTCATTATCTACGCCAGAGGTCTAAGTTGAAATAGTTGCCATAGTATATAAAGAAACCTGAATCCATTTTAAATCAAATAGATCACATAATTATTGTAAACGTGGATTATACGCTGTGAGCTCGTACGTAGAGGGGATATTTACAAATTCGCGAACGCCAGTAGTGACAAGTTTGTAAACTTTTACCGGAAATTTGACATAAATGTCAAAGTGATTAATTTAAAATTAAAATTAAAAACATTAACTATAGACAATATTAGTTGGTCAAAGCCGTGGTATATATTTTTACCTTAAATATACTTACGTTTTAAATACTGAATTTAAGTTCTTTTAATGTTCCGTAATATCTAATTATAAATAATCTATTATACTCTTAGCGCCATCTACACGATTATTAGAGTATCCGAAGTAAGAAATTGATATTTTATCAATAGAACGTCAAAATGATTAGAAAAATCTTAAAAAAATCGATTACAATTTAATTACTTTTTTGCGTTGTAAATATTAAGCGATAACAATTAAACAATAAATTTAAAAATTACCGGTAAAAGTTGAATTAGTAACCGCTAGGAGCGACACCAGCGAAGCTCAGAGCGTATACAACAAAACAAATTAATATTCAATGTAAATAAATAAAAACTTAAGAAATAGAGAACAAGAATTAAATTATAATAATTTAAAATTTGCAGTGCAAGCGTTTTTGCACTGCATTGTTTAATTATTAAAAAACGGCTCCGGACTCTTGGGAGAAGCCGATAAGTTTCTTTGTATAATATGTCTACAATAAAAACTAAAAAAGTTCCTGATAAAATTAGGTGAAATTTATATTTTTATAGTAGAGGATCTCTTTATGGTAAAGTAAATAATAAAAACAGTAAATATAATAGAACAGATACTTATACATATAGTAAAGAATATAAACAAATATGAAGTGTCATCACCGCAACTGTCAAATAAATGGTACCAATTTATTCTAAAATGTCACCTTCATTCGATTACAGTTACAGTGTGTTCCGAACAAATGTGCTTCATAAAAACGCTTTATAATCCACTTATACAAATTAAATGAAACATATTATTGTGTATTTCTTTAGGTTAGCATTAATAGAAATCTTCAAATATTATTTCTACGCGTATATAATCAAATATGTATAGTGGCTGTAATTCCAGTGTACTCTCCAAAATTATTCTAAAAAAAACACACCTACCGCAAAATATTTCGTGTTGGCATCATGCGACGTCACAAGCTATGACGCGGATGACGTGCAACGGTTAGTAAATTAGACGAAGTATATAAATATATCAGTGCAAGAAAAGGCGTGAAAAGAATATATTAGTGTTTTTAGTAAATATATTTATTATAATTTTTGTGTCTTTGGATTTGTCTTCCTCATGAGTAAGATGAGTATTATTAAAACATGTTATTGTATATTATATATATATATATATATATATATATATATATATATATATATATATATATATATATATATATATATATAATTGTCATTAGGTACATCCGAACCGATACAGACACAGTCCTCGTAGCGTATTTGGTATAGCATTCGGCCAGAGATCGAGAGGTCTTGAGTTCGAATCCGGAGCAATCCTATACTTTTCTTTAATTTTTTTGAAAGCTGTAAGCACAAAATTAGTTTGGTGTTTAAAAAAATCAAAACAAACTGTTTAAAGTAGTATATTTATTTTTAAGAAATCATATAATAGGAGTATAACTTCTTACGTGCGTACAAAGTACACACACATTCTTTTTTTTTCTTGATTTAAGTGGGCTATTTCTTGACGGTTCCGCGAGTTAATATAATTGGTGACTTTCATTGAAAGTTTGTTTAAACGTTTCTACATATTGAGAGGGGTATATATGGTCTTCTGGTGATAATAAACTAGCTTCTCTTTACAGTAATGCTAGAGATATCAATTCCATGTAACCGGTGAATATTTCAAATGTTTTGTTTAATGCAGTGGTGACTTGCTGTGTATGCCTAGATCTACATCACACTTGACAGGTATATTCTCCTGTTGAGAAACACAACGTCTCGACTGTTGACTTCAGGACCTGTAGATTTGCACTCCATTTACTTCCTATAATTTTCCGGAGAAGTTTGTTTCTCATATCAACCTATTATCTTGTATTCTTGTAGTTGTAATTTATATGTTAGTAAGCGTCCTGTTATGACTACAAGATATTTGGGTCTATCAGTAGCTTCCAAGTTGAAGATGTTACAGTGGAAGCCGGTAGGAAGGCGGAAAAAGGGAAGGCCCAGAACGAAATGGTTGTATGACGTGGAAGACGACCTGATAACCATGAATATAAGACAATGGAGGAGAAGGGCCCAAGAGCGATCTGAATGGAAGGACATAGCCAGACAGGCAAAACCCCATCCAGGGTTATGATACCATAAGAAGAAGAAGTATCTTCCAAGTGTTATCGCTCCTAGGACACCTTCAGTTTTACATGTTTCAAATGGGTGTTGAAGTTGAATGCCAATATTTTGGTTTTACAAAGGGTTTAGTTTTAGTGAGTTTTGTTTGTAATAGGTTAACATAGTGTTTAAAGCATCTTCCATTGACGACTCTATCTTTGAGGAGGTTCTCTCTTCTTCTTTAAATTTAGGACAACGTAGAAATTTCTATTATATAGCAATAACCTAATGATATCTATTAAATCGTAGAGAAGTAGAGTGTTATAAATCTTAGCTGGATTGTACGGTTTATTGTTTCATATACCACCATGAGGTCTATCAAGGCTATCCACACTATCTCTCTCTACACCAATCCCTCGTCTATGCAGGGCCGCGTTTAGGTTAATTGACGCCCTAGGCAATTCTCTTGTAGCCGCCCTTCAAGCATGTACCATTTTTGCGAAAAAAAAAATTGCAAGCAGATGTTTTTATTTAAATAAGAATACATAAAAATTGTCATTCCAGTTCGATCACATCAGATTTCTTTCTTGATTTTTCTTTTGTTACGTCACTTTCTATGACAAAATCGACAAATTGTTAAGACGTCCTTGCGTCATATTTGATCGGAAATTATTTTCATGTCTATTTTAAATTCTTGACATTTTCGAAAATGAGCTTTCAGCAAACCCGTTGGTTGGCAACTGGGAGGCAAAAATAAATGCGCAAAGCAATATCAAAATTAGGGAAAATATCTCTCAATTCACTCTTCTTTAAATACTTAGATATGTCAATTATTGGTGATTCGTGATTTTATTGTGGTATCCAAAGGAACCTTTAAGTGAATGCATTCATGTGTGAATGATGTAGGTATCTATTAGTGCAGTCAGTGAGGGTATTTGGCTCCGAATTCCATTCTACTGCATGAATTTACTTGATATTTTCACTGTAATTAGGGAATAGCTCAAAAAACAAAGTCTACGCTATGACGCTTTTAACTTAGGGGTGGTTCCCACCCGTTCTCGGGTGTGGAATTTTTTTTTATCAAACTAACACCGGAAGTGGCCAGAGAACCTAATTCTAAGCAATAACCGTTTTACAAATTTTTTTGAAAACTCAATACTATTTGAGTTATTCGTAGTTAAAAATTTGCCATTTTCGTGTAATTCGAAAGTGATAAGAGATACGTAAAAAATACCTTACAAAAATGTAGGTTTTCTTTTAGTTACTTTTCTTTCATTACTGTATCTCATTATCATTTTCGAGTTATATTGAGAAAAGGGAAGATTAAAAAAAATTTAAAAATGCTCTCTAGAGTTTGATCTTATTTTTTTCAAAAACCATACATTTTAAACCCGTCCAACTTGTGAACATAGAAATAACACTATAGTAAAAGGTATTGTAGAAGAAAAACGATGCATTTAAATCTGGTGGATGAGGGGTTAAAATATACATACTTCGCATTTTATCTTAAAATAAATTAGTCATCCTTCTTTGTTGCAACATATCTCGCTTAGTTTGAATGTAATCGAAATTTAAAGTGCGGTCGTTTTAAAGGTCTTTTCAGGCAGTACTTAAAAAAATTGATAGCATTATACCCTTAATATCGACCATTTCACTCTTATTAAGTTGAACACTCCCGTTTGAGCACACAAAAAAAATCTTTTCACCTACTATATCTCTTTTTAGGTTATCACTAGAAGACTTAGGAAGGAAAGAATCTCTTTGATTTTTCATCAGCTACAAAAATTTTTTGTATAGTTTTTTTCGTTAGATGCATAATTTTTAAGGTATTCGCAAAAAACCGTCCGAAAAGGCGACATTTTTCAATGAAAATGGCAAATTTTCAACCACGAATAACCCAAAAGGATTCAGTTTAAAAAAATTATAGATCAGTGCGCCCGCCGCTTTTACGGTGCTGCCGACGGTCCAATAATCCCTAAATTTACGACTTCTGTCCTTTTTGAATGAATAGTGTTAAGAAAATGCAATTTGTTTTCTAGAAATGAATGCCCACTTATATTCCATAAATGTTATTCGATTTTAATTTTTATATACAAATATTTTTTTTGTACAGTATTTTTGCCGCCCTCTCATAATTTGCCGCCCTAGGCAACTGCCTATATTGCCTAATGGATAAATCAGCCCTGCGTCTATGTACTCTATCAGACACAGTACTTGCCCTATGCAAGATATACTTGACCTGAAGCCTGCTTGTTTTTTTAAATAGTTTTATCTAATTGTTTCTGAATGCGATTAAAACTGACGCATTTATACAGTTTACAAAGGTGACATATCAGGGATATGGCACGTTAGCTTATCGGTAGTTCAGGCCTTACCCGGGTTTCAGAAGGGCTACTACTTTTGATTTGTGCCACAATTTTGGGATCTAGTAGGAAAACTCTGGTGTAGACTGATTTACACTTCTAACGTAGCGATACTCTAAAGACATTCTGTTATAGGTGAGATAAAGGTTGTAGCCTTTCTTCCATATTTTGCTTTGGAACGAATAGATAGGGCAGTTTTGGGTTGCGAAACAGTGCCAAGTTGTATTGTTAAGCCCAGTATTTCAGAAAATCTCCAATTTTGTCAGTTGACGCGTAGTCCCAATGGATACTATGGATATTGAAGTCAATGAGGATGAATCTGGTTTTTCAAATGCAAAACTTTTGAAGGGGAATAAGACAAAATTTCTTCAGGATGGTCTGTATACAGAAGCCACGTTACATACTGTTACTTGGAAAGTTCTCGGGTACTGAAACTCGGGTGTTCTATGATAAGCTGCATTTCTAATTGTTAAGGTACGTATCCATACAAGGGTGAACCCCGCTCCCTGTAGCTGCTCAAATGGATACGTCATGCGCTCCCCTACATATAAACCGCAAACCGGTTGAATCGAAGAGGGTGAGCGCCGAGCGGAGTTCACCAACCTATCCAATATGTGGAGCTGCTACAACGAGCGGGGTTCACCCTTGTATGGATACGTACCTTTAAAGTCGACTAACTGTTGTCTTTAATGTGTATTTTGATTTATTACAATACTTAGCTATCGTTTATATAGTATATATATCCGCTTATTGGAATAACCCTAAAGCCTAAAGCGGAATATTCATATAACGGGTATTCTAATAAGGAGGTTCTACTGTAGTTTCATGGCTGAGCTAAAATGACATTCTCAGAGAGACAAATAATATTAAACGGTACCAAGTACACCACTTTCGTACGACAGGCCTCCTTTATCTTGAAGTGAAAGATGCCAGAGTTTTATGGTTCAGAGATGTGTTTCTGTGTATAAAGGAAAACTGCACTTCTTTAAAAATAACAACACCATTTATTATTTATACAATATAAAACATGAAAAATCACAATGTAACTTTCAGTCCACTGTTAAAGGACTACACTTCTTTAAAAATAACAAACAACCATTTATTATTTATACAATACAAAACTTGAAAAATCATAATGTAACTTTCAGTCCCAACATTTACACTAACTAATTAACAATTCTACACTACCGAAATCACAATTTAATTTTACCCACTAAAATGTCTTCGTATAGAGGCTTTATCGGTACATAATCTACTTTCTTGCTATCGTACACATACACATCCTCTTTAACTAAATTAACGTCATATCCGTCTTTCTGGAGTTCATTTTTCTTGACTTTAAAAGTTCCTGTCATCGGCAGTGAATCCATAACTCTTAGAAATATAGGTATGGCGTACGCTGGCAGGTGAGCTTTTAACCCTTCAGCTAAAGCTTTTCTGTCTAAGGATTTCTCTTCATCAGCAACAGCTATCATACCAGCTTTTCCGTCGGTCTTTGGAACCTAAAAAATTAGTGTTTTATAAAGAATTTCACTAAATGAATTAAACAAACTACACTATCAATATTGAGACATCAGTAGAGTATCATCATTTCTATGTCCGATTAACTTGAAGAAAGTATTTGACCGAGAAAGACTCAACGATGTAATCCATCTTACATATACTTAGGTAATAGAGAAGTTCCCCTAAACATCATAACAGCTATTGAAAACATTTAACAAAAAACAACAAAATAGAAGTCAGAATAGATCGACAACTTATGCTGGGGCCACACTATCGTCTAATGCCGTTAATTATCGCATTATTTGCCATCTCTGTAATGCAAATAATGCGATAATTAACGGCATCAGACGCTAGTGTGGCCCCAGTATTACAGAGCGTATAGACTTTGTCAGACTCATTGAGCCCTATGCTCTTCAATTTAATCATGGATAAAATCATCAAAAGCATTAACAATGGAAGAGGATATAAAATGGGAAACAAAGAAATACAAATATGTACTCTGTTACGCATATGTAGCAATATTGATATCCCAAGATGTAAATAGTCTGCAAAGGTTAGTCCACAAATTTAACAAAAGAGCAAAAGAATTTAATATTATGACAATTTCATCTAAGAAAATAAAAACAATAGTAATCAGTAAAGAACCAATCAGATGTAAAATACAAATTACCGGCATCAGTATTGAATAAGTATTGGAAATATAATACACTGTAATTACACTGTCCAGCTACGGATACCTGGACAAAGAAGTGAGAAATCAAGTACAAGAGGTAAATAGACTGGCAGGATGCCTTAATAAAACTATATGGTGAAACAGACATATTAACACTGAGATGCAGCGAATAAGTTATACAGCCAGTGTAAGACCAATAATGACATAGGATGCATCAGAAACAAGATACAGCCACAACAGAAAGACTACTGGAAACAGAAGAGATGAGAGCACTGATAAGAATTAAAGGAAATACGCTGAGATATCGAAAGAGAATTGAAGACATTAAAAGAAAATGGACATCAATATACGTGGACACGGCCATCACTTAATCAGAAGTCTATAATTGACTTTGTTATTACGAGACAAGTATCGAAGGAAGTGGCCAAAGACACAGTGGTAAGAAGAGGGGCTAATTGCGGGTCTGATCATCTCTTAGTACGGTCAGAAATAGTTTTTCCCTTCTTTAGGCAACTACACCCCTGCAATGCTCAAGGAAAAAGTAATGATATAAATATCCCACAATACAATATACACCTCACTAGAGACGAGACTACTAAAAAGCTATATGAAAATAGACTTCAACAGCAGCTGGAGAATCGTGAAGTGGTGGACGACGTGGAAGAAGAATATAATAATTTGTTAACAGCGTTACATCAAGCCGCCAATGAAGCCTTTGGACAAAAAAGTAAAACGAAATACAATCCGCTCTGGATGTGTCCTGAAATAGAAGATAAAATAAAAGAAAAGAACAAGCTTTATAATACTTGGCTATCAAATAGTACACAAGAAAATCGAATAAAATACAAAACCATCCAAAGGCAAGTTCGAAATTAAATAAAGAAATGCAAGAATGAAATGTGGTCTAGGAAGTGTGCTGAAGTAGAAAGCAAATTAGGTGGCACCCAATCGACAGAAGCCTGGAGACTATTACGAACGATGAAAACTAATAAAACAGATAGACGCCCATCCACAATCCGAACTCAAGACTGGAAAGAATACTATCAGGCCTTATTTAGTGAAGATCGACAAGAATTTATAAAGCAGGCGACACAGGTTTTACGTAGAGAAGAAGATAGCCTTATAATAACTGAGGCAGAACTAGTTAAAGCACTTAATTCGATGAGAAACGGCAGGGCTCCAGGCCCAGGAGGAATCATGACAGAGATGATTAAATATGGAGGGAAAATGCTTATAGAACGCTTAACTAAGTTAATGAATAGATGGACAACTAATTATTTTCCTCGAATGGAAAATATCCTACATTTCGAGCATCTACAAAAAGGGGAAACATAGTAATCCGTCTAATTACAGAGGCCTTAGTGTTAACAGTACTATTAGTAGACTATTTAGCAGAATAATAAAGAACAGATTAGACGTAGAGACAAGAGGGAGAATAAGTGAAGATCAAAGTGGTTTTACTGCGGGACGCTCATGTGTGGACAACCTTTTCGTCATCCAACAACTTATAGAGAAAAGGACGAGCGTAAATGAAGAAACTCACATTGCCTTCATAGACTTGGAAAAGGCATATGACTCCGTCCCTAGAAACAAGTTGTGGCATGCCCTTGTTGAAATGAAAGTTAGTCCGGCTATTATACATATTATCAAATCATTGTACAGCGATAATGTGGGATATGTCAAGATTGGCACACAACTATCTGAAGGAATAAAAATAGAAAAAGGACTGAAGCAAGGGTGTAGCTTATCACCGTTGCTATTTAACATATACTTGGAAGTCGCTTTACAAGAATGATAAAGAAGTTGTGGACTAATGGGAATCATGATCAGAGATGACTGCCTGTTTAACATCCACTTTGCTGACGATCAAGCAGTACTGGCACAAGATTCGTATGACATGGAATTCATGTTAACCCGCCTGTATTCAACCTACAAAAAATGGGGATTAAATATAAATATAGAAAAAACAGAATATCTAGATCAATTAAACAGGTTGAAGAATTCAAATATCTGGGAGCTGTAATAAACAGAGAAGGCCTAGGCAACAAAGAAATTCAAAGGCGAGTTGAACAAAGTAGGAAGGTAGTAGGTTGCTTGAATTCCGTGTTGTGGGATAAAAATATATCCAGAACTACAAAATTAAGAATAGGGAAGACATTTGTGGAATCGGTACTCATGTATGGAAGCGAAGTCTGGACATTAACAGCAGAGTCCAGAAGAAGGATAAATGCTGTGGAAATGGACTACATACGTAGAAGTGCTGGAATCTCCCGATTGGACAGAATACGTAACGAAGAAATAAGAAGAAGGATGCAGGCACAGGATACAGCGGTAGACAGGCTCGAGAGAAGAAGCCTAAAATGGTTCGGTCACTTACGTAGAATGGACGACCAACGATGGCCAAAGAAACTCCTGAAATGGAAACCCCCAGGTAGGAAGAAAAGGGGAAGACCAAGACTACCCTGGAATGACACGATAAGGAAGGCCATGGAACACCGAGATTTGGAAGAGGAAGATGCCCAGGATAGAAATAGATGGCGGTTAGGTGTGGGGATGCGGCATCAGCCGATATGACACCCCGTATATATAAATATATATATATATATATATATATATATATATATATATATATATATATATATATATATATATATATATATATATATAGCAAGGTATGCGACCGTTAATTTAAATTTAAAGGTATTCAGCTAGTGAATTCAGAGGTTGAATCAGTCAATTTAGTTGGCAATTAAATAAAGAAGTCAACTACTTCATTGATATATTGAAAACGTTTCGCTTTACAATTTCGAAAGCTTCATCAGTTCACTACAAATAAAGGATGAAGTCTATAAGTATAAATAACCTTAACAAAAGTGATATAATACTTACAAAGCAATTTGTAGTATGTTTAAGATGTTAAAACAAAAATTCTACAGATACTACTCATTCTATAACAACAACTTAACGATACACTGCGGAAAAATACACCATGTATTAATGTTCATTGGCTAGTTATTTAATTCGGTGATTTGAATTGTGGATTGCTAGTGGGTGGATTTGGCATAGGGAAAAATAACATCTCATTTGCCGCTAATTCGTCTAACGGTGATCAACTACAAAAGAAGGCTTCAGTGAGATTCAAATCACCGAATTAAAAAACTAGCCAATGAACATTAATACATGGTGTATTTTTCCGCAGTGTATCGTTAAGTTGTTGTTATAGAATGAGTAGTATCTGTAGAATTTTTGTTTTAACATCTTAAACATACTACAAATTGCTTTGTAATTATTATATCACTTTTGTTAAGGTTATTTATACTTATAGACTTCATCCTTTATTTGTAGTGAACTGATTAAGCTTTCGAAATTATAAAGCGAAACGTTTTCAATATATCAATGAAGTAGTTGACTTCTTTATTTAATTGCCAACTAAATTGACCGATTCAACCTCTGAATTCACTAGCTGAATACCTTTAAATATATATATATATATATATATATATATATATATATATATATATATATATATATATATATATATATATATATATATATATATATATATATATATATATATATATATATATATATATATATATATATATACATCCCGCTATTAAATTGGCATCTTTTCACGTTGCAGTCATTTGGCATCACCTAGAAATGCTATCATTTTCTAGGTATAATCCGTGAATGTTCGCTTAGTACACTTCTTTAAGCTTGGCACCGTTGTCGGATTTTCAGTAATCCGATTTATTTATATATTTTATTCCTTACACTATAACGACAATTTGACCCCCGTAGGTCAAAAACATTGCTTAAACATCACTTTGGCAACAACAGGATGTTGCCAAGATATACATTTTTACGGAAAAGACAGTACCTAGTTAGATACATAATATCGATCGCTTCACGTTACAAGTCTTCCACTCGCACTCAGGTAAAAACCAGTTGTAGGCTCTTTTGTCTGAACGGGTCCCTGAATGAGTTTAATAATTCACTTTTATTGTGTATTTTGTTTCGTTTAGTTGAAATATCAGATTTTGTTTGTAACGAATTTCATAATAGATATTTAAATTATTTTTTTGTTAACAAAAACAAATTTTAAAGTTTGACATTTGAAAAATTAATTTTATATTGCCATTTTCATGACATGGTCAATGGTTAATTGCATTTATAATAATTTAATGGGTCATTGCGAAACAATATACAGTGCGTCCATAAAGTAACGCATAAATTCATTATTTCACAAACCGGACACTTTCAGGAAAAATACCGAAACAGGTCGATTTTTATTTTTAAATTACAATTTATTGGCATACATATCATACTAGTGACGTCATCCATCTGGGCGTGATGACGTAATCGTTGATTTTTTTAAATAAGAATAAAGGGCATGTAATAGCTCATTTGAAAGGGTATGTAATTCTCTATTCAATAATATAATTGTTAATATAATTATTTATACAGGGTGTCCAAAAAATGTTATTTAAATTAAATTAATTGGTATAAAAAGATGAATGTATGTAATTTGTTTAATTCTAAATATATTTTATTGGTGCCAGCAAACATAAAAATGTTTTATTTAAAACCTAAATATTGATTTTCGCTTAAGCGTAATCTTAAACTTCCAAGAGGCAGGTGGATGGCAGCTCTAACATGACACCCCGTATATATAATTATGTTATTGTTTGTATTAGTAAATAGAGAATTAAATACCCTTTCAAATGAGCTATCACATGACCCCTATTCTCATTTAAAAAATTCATCGATTACGTTATCAAGCCCAGATGGATGACATCACTAGTATGATATGTAATATGCCAAAAAATTTTAATTTAAAAATAAAAATCGACCTGTTTCGAAAATTTTCCTTAAAGTCGCCGGTTTACGAAATAATGAAATTATGCGTTACTTTATGGAAGCACTGTATGTTACAATGTGTAAATTTTTCAGGAAACGTAAAAATCTTTCCATTAGTAGTTAGAGATTCTGATAGTAATACTATATTTTATATAAGTATTATGGGTTATAAATGCATCTATTAGGTCTGGATCCCGCGTATGAAAAAAAAGTTGATTAATAGCAAGCTGAAAATTTGTTAATAGCTTAAGGGTGTTTAGTCGGATAAACTTTTATATATGGGAACACTGGAACAGGGGCAGTTTTAATTGTGAAACAGGTTGAAAATTTGGAACGGTCACACCACGAAAACGGCACATTTATTTTGTCCGACATAACAGACTTAAACTCTCCGAATAGAGATTAAACTCTCATGCAAAAATTAGACTGCTATTTATCACCTGTCATAATTCCTGTCATTTGACATATTCTACATGCTCTACTCATTAAAAGGCCCATTTGGTGATAAATAGCAGTCTAATTTTTGCATGAGAGTTTAATCTCTGTTCGAAGAGTTTAAGTCTGTTCTGTCGGACAAAATACATGTGCCGTTTTCGTGGTGTGACCGTTTCAAATTTTTAACCTGTTCCAAAATTAAAACTGCCCCTGTTCCAGTGTTCCCATATATCAAAGTTTATCCGACTAGACACCCTTAAGCTATTAACAAATTTTCAGCTTGCTATTAATCAACTTTTTTTTCATACGCGGGATCCAGACCTATATCTGAAAGACCAAAAAAGTTTAAATGTTGCTTATTTTTTTGATATTATGTTTTAAAGTTTGTGGACTTATGTTGTTTTCGAAATGAAACCATAATTGGTAAAGTTTTTTCTTTATTCTCAACAAGAAACAGTCATAATACGGACAACGCACACATCTTATGGAAAATATAATGTCACTCAAATTCAATAAAATTTATACGAATAGATCCGTTTTAATTTACCGATCAAATCTTATCATTGCGCCAACTCTTAATTATGATTAATTACGGCGCAAATTGCAATTAAAGTTTATCGAAATCACATTTTTGGAGTCCATAAAGTGTTAAAAGTGTTAAAGTTACAATCATTATTGCTCCGAGTGCTATTCATAAGAGCTTAAATCCCGCTGGGCCTAAGCGGATTAGTGAAACTAATCCGCTGATTTATGGAGTACCGAAAATCTGGGTAGTTTAAAATATTTTTTCTCTCTCTAACTTATGTACCTACCCATTTGATTTCAGATTTATTTGTATCAATTTCTGCTCTTATTTTTGAAAGTAGAGAGTTGGCGCAATGATAAGATTTGATCGGTAAATTAAAACGGATCTATTCGTATAAATTTTATTGAATTTGAGTGACATTATATTTTCCATAAGATGTGCGCGTTGTTTTCGAAATGAAACCATAATTGGTGAAGTTTTTTCTTTATTCTCAACAAGAAACAGTCATAATACGTAGAAATTTATACTAAATTTAAAATCCAGATTCAGTAGAAATAAACAAACCAAGACACGTTAAATGCTACTAGGAGCACTCCCGAATCATAATTATTTACAATGTATTGTTATATTTCTATTTGATATGAAAATTAAATTTTGATGGGTGTAAACAGGATTCAATTTAATATAAAATATTTTCAATTTTCTCAACCACGGGCATATAAATTTAGAACACCCTGTATACAACAAATTGTTATATTTAATTTTAAGAAGTGATTAGACGGAACTCGGGACAGTGCGCTTAAAATAAACAAAGTGAATGACGCGTACCATTATCGTTCTTCTCGGAAGGTCGATCATTAGCCTATGCTAAATAAAACTCAGTGAAATAGATGATAGTTCATTATCGTTTTTCGCGGAAGGTTTCGATCATTAGCCTATGCTAAATAAGACTCATTTGAAAGAGAGAATAGGTCATTAAAATTTGTAAATAGTAGAAAGTGATTTTAGAATGGGAATTAAATATTTTCTTTTGAAATCCATTAAGCATATTTAGAAAGATTAAAAATTGGTTTTTGAGGAATACTGAGAATGAGAGTTGGTGGTGGAAGGTTGATTTGTGAATCTGGAAGGGATATTGAGAAAGTAGGTGAATGAATGACAAAGTGGGATCAGAATGTTTTGAGCTGTCGAGAAGTGAAGTCGAGTAGTAGACGGTAGTGTTCGAGGAGTGAGAAAGCCGGTAGTTCCGTGAGTGTGGAGTATCTATCGTGGAACGAGAAGTAGGCCAGGTCGAGAGTAAAAGAACCTCCTTGAGCCCAGAGTGTCCCGGTAGCTGATAGCAGTTTCGAAAAAGGTAGAACACAGCATCACGACAAAAGCAGGAACGAGAGCTATTCGAGCTAGTTTTTCAAAGGAGAACATCACTGGAAGCCAGGACGAGGTTTGATCGCAGCCAAGGATAGCAGGAAAGGGTTTTGTGTGAGGACATTTTCAGTTCACCAGGAAAAGGTCAGTCTCATTTGTTTGGACATGAATGTATGGGTTTTTCGTATTAAATGCCACATAAAAAATTGAATAACATAATCAATAATATCAGAAAAGCTTCATCAAACTTAAATAGAGTTGTCCCTAATAACTCCTAATAGTTAAATGTTAATAAAAACTTTCAATAGAAAACCAAAAGGAAATAAAATTCCCAGTTGTAAATGTTATGTTTAAGAATAATAAGAAATAGCAAATATTAAGCATTGATTGCCTTTTGAATAAAATAAAAAATATTTTGATTATAATTGTAACCCATATTTGTATTTTTTTTTACTCTTTTCTTTTCTATCCCGATTAGGAACCATTAAGAAATATTCAGAAGCCACGAAAGTAAGTAATTAATTTATAATTCGCCCTGAGATTGAAAACATATTGATATGTGATCTGGTTAATTAATTAGATTAGTATTAATACATTGATTAAATTAAGTGACATATAAGAATATTATCTCATATCAATAATCAAGATCACATCAGTATATACATTGTAAATTCCAAGTCATGATTTCCAAAGTTTACACATTGTAAATTATGATTCGGGAGTGCTCCTAGTATCATTTAACGTGTCTTGGTTTGTTTATTTCTACTGCATCTTTACTGTTTCTGTTAACTAATCTAAACGTAGAGATATTTTTTGAGATTCTTTAACTCTTTCAATGCTGGGGTTTGTCACATCCCACCTGTCTGTTAGTGGCAAAAAAGTTCACCTGTCGGATGCCGGGTTAAAACATGACAAATTAGATGTGGAATGAAAGCTTATAACCCAAAGATGGTACTAAAGGTGAGAAATTTGGCCTCCGACTTCAGGATAAAGAGTTGCAACCCGAAGTATTGTTCTAAATTCGCAGAAATAGTACAAACTCTGTATTACTCGACGCGCCTTAGAAAGACGAGAACAAATATTTATGCCTGTCCGGTTTTATGCCTGTCTGTCCGTCCGTCTGTCAGATATAATCACAGAGGTTGAATGAAAGATTATAACCCATAGATGGTACTAGCGATTAGAAATTTGACGCGCATTAGAAAAATGAGAACAAAGAAATACTTTTTTTAGTTTTACACCACTTCCGGTTAAAATGGTGTACCCGGAAGTGACACACATAGTCACAGAAAAATATACTTGATCAATTTACGTGTATTAAGAGGTCGAAACCGAATTTTTTTAATTCTGGTTTTGATGTCATATGCGGTTAAAAAATTGTCTGGAAGTGGAAGAAACCAGTTTAATAGTTGTCCCCTTCGAGTAGCGAAAAATAAACAATACTTTGTAAAAACATTCAACATTGGTTGATATTCCGCTGTTTTCATATTATTTATTGACCTAAGTTTTTGTAAAATGCACTAGTCTTTTTTAAAGATATCATTGGACAATTTACTCACTGTTTTTGGATTTTACAAAATCGCTTGGATTGGCATGAAATTTGACATAAGCATAGCTAACATGTCAAAGAAAAAAGTGATATTGTGCCAGTGTGTGCTTTTTTCTGGGGATGAGTACCACCCCCTTCTCGAGTGTGAAAAAATATAGGTAAAAATATGTCCGTAAGTGGATAAACTAATTAAATTCCTTGTATTTTTTGTTTTTAGATGGTTTTTCGTAAATAAATCAAAAAGTAAGTATTTGATCGAAAAAACTATTCTTAGCAAATATAAAGCTTATAAAACAGTAAAAAAAATTATGTATGTATGAAGTCTGGACACACAATAAAAACAGAGTTGGAGCTGAACAACAGTTGGTTCTTATTCGTCGAATTCCAAATCGACTAGTTCAACGTAAAATATCCAAAAAATAACGCACTTTTCGGGGAAAACTCGCCACAAATTTTTTAAAGTGTTTAAAAAAGTTTTATTTTTGTTATTTAAAAAGTATCTATTCTATCACCATCAGCATCAAAAGTAAGTTACGCTTTAAATAAAATATGTCCCTTTTTTTGCTAAAAGAAATCGTGAAAATCACCACCTAATTAGCATTCCATATGAAATTAATAGTTACCGCCCTAGTTAATTTACTTATATTATACTGTTTATATGATCTATAAGATTTATTGGCAAGAAATGCTTATTAAAAAAAATTGGTTTTAAAATAAAAAAATTTTAATTTTGAAAAAAAATGCCTTGGTTTAAAATAACTTAAACATTAGTGATACTAAATATCTCAAAGAGTAAAAAATGTACATATCACATAAACAATACATAAGTAAATTAGGCGGTGATTTTTACATTTTTTTAACAAAAAAGAGACTTCATTTTGATGCTAACTAACTTTTGATGCTAGAAACGTTTATAAAAATACAAATAAAACTTTTTAGACATTTTATAACAGTTGTAAGTCATGAGTTTTTCCCGAAAAGTGCTTCGTTTTATGGTTATTTCATGTTAAAATATTCGATTTGTATTTTGACGAAGTAGAACCTGCTTTTCATTAAGGTGATACAGTAGCGATCAACAGGTAGCCAAAACGCGTTCCAAGATTGCGGCTGTAATTTTGAATATTTTTTCGAGATATTTGGCACACGTATTCGTAATATAATAAAGAATGGCGGTACAGAGCCGAATTTGAAAAATATATTAATATGTGGAAATTACTCTGTAATTAAATATAATATTAAAAAAACGAGCCTGTACCGCCATTAAGAAGAACAAAAAAATACACTTTCTTCAAATAAACTTTTTATCCGATGCCTAGATTTTGTGTCATTTTGGAACTACTAATGAAATACAAAATTTTAGTAGTTCCAAAATGACACAAAATCTAGGCATCGGATAAAAAAGTTCATTTGAAGAAAGTGTATTTTTTTGTTCTTCTTAATGGCGGTACAGGCTCGTTTTTTAAATATTGTATTTAATTACAGAGTAATTTCCACATATTCATATATTTTTCAAATTGGGCTCTGTACCGCCATTCTTTATTATATTACGAATACGTGTGCCAAATATCTCGAAAAAATATTCAAAATTACAGCCGCAATCTTGGAACGCGTTTTCGCTACCTGTTGATCGCTACTGTTTCCTCTTAACTACAACTCTACTTTTACAGGGTCTACAGACTTCATACATACACCATTGTTTTCACTTTTTTATACGCTATATTTTTGCTAAGAATATTTTTCGTTAAAATACTTTTTGAGTTTTTTTCTAAAACCGTCTAAAAACGTGACTTTTTTGTTGAAAAACGAACATAATATATTCACTTGCAAATAACTCAAACAGTATGTTAAGAAAAAATCTATAGAACAAAAACTAGCTTAGAATTACTCAGTTTATCCACTTTAGGACTTATTTTGAATGTATGTCTTTTCACATTATAAAAGTGGTTGTACTAACTCCCAAGGCAAAAGCACACGTCGGCACAATATCACTTTTTCTTTGACCTGTCAGCTATGTGCATACCCAATTTCATGTCAATCCAAGCGGTTGTTTAAAATTCGGAGGTTTTGCAATATTTACCGTGAGTGGATGGACTACAGATATATGTATATTAGATAAAAATTATAGTCTCAGCGAATCTTTGAAATATCTCCATTCCTTTGAAATGTTACATTTTTTAAGCCTTGAGGGAGTAGGCGCAAAATTATGACCAATGCTATTTAAATGCATTCAGTTTATTCGAATCCTGAGAAAACTAATAAGAATTTTGGAAAAATTTAAACGCAGAATGAAAGATTACATTATAACCGAGGGCGAAACTCTCTAAAAACTTTTATGTTTATATTGATAAGTGAAAGGGTGAAAAAAAAAGAAAATTTAGTGTGATTTTTTATTTCAAATATTTAATTCAAAAGAAATTTTTGTTTATTCTATTCTTTTTGACATGAGGCTGTATTTGATTTCTCTATGTCATTGTATGCTATTGGTTAGTTCCTATCATTTCAGCCGACGTACGTCACGATTGGATCAATAGGGCCGAACATACATAACTAAGGCCCTTTTGGCATGATGCTGTATTATTTTGAAGTCGATACAGCCTGAATATTTTTTTTTATTTTTTTACGTTCTATGTGATTAAAAAAATTAAGAATCACCGCAATTTTAGCCCACCACCCCCTTCCCCTTTCCCCACATCAAAAAATGTCAATTTTTCGATTTTATTTTTTTTTAAGTTGGTTTGCAATTAAATTATAAATTACAAAAAATTCACACGCACAGCTGAGGCTTTTACAAAACATATATTTTTATGGACCCGAAGGTCGAGTGTACATAACCTCAATGTTTTTTGTTTTTTTAATAGGTACGTATAACTTTTTTTGGCGATGGCTGCATGTCTAATTTTTTTGCGTTTTGTGAATTTTATCAAAATCTGTATTTCTGACTTTTTTCAGATTTATTCGTAAGGTGCGCCATCTTCAAAAATCCGGAAAACTGGTTTTTTCGGTAGTTTTTTGGGATTTTCTCCATTTTATATACTTCAAAATAGACTAACTCAAGGTTTTTTATAGGTTACGTATATATAATTTGAAATAACTGAGTTTTTAGGGATATTCAAAAATTGTGTAAAACACCTAAACCCCCCAAAAACTATGTTTTTTCAAATTCTTAAAAGTTTCTTAATTTTTTCGTACCCCATGAAGTTAAATTACAAAGCCATTAAAATATAACTAGAGGTGATTCATACCTACTTACCATCTCAATTGAATGCAATCATCGGCAAAGCCATCTTTTAGTGTCATTGTGTCATCCCCAAAAATCTACCTGGGTCTTAAAATGCAGGTATGCATACTTGTTCCGTTATAACTCTTATCTTTTAAAATTTTGTAGTAAAAGCATTTCTATAGCTATAGTGAGTTTATTGCCCTACCTCTTTATGTGGCTTAATGATTTGGATTGTAAACACAGATAAGAAAGGGTGTGATAGACCAGAGAAATTAGCAAATAAATGGCCTCTTTCGTGACATCCGTTGATACAGGTATCTAAGAACTGCTTATGGCATTAGGGTAAATTTAGTTACAACAGTATCCAATATAAAAATTATGCAAAAAATCAAACGTACTTTTTAACTTATAAACAATATATAAACAATTAAAGATCGCTATTTGATTGTAAATATTAAAGGTGGAGACCGGTATGCTGTATGGAAAGGTGATACAATTTTACTGAAGAGCATAGAAAATTCTTTAAAATGAGTGTTTGGAAAGTTCTTTTTGTTAATTTGTTGCTTAGTTATTGGGAAAATAGCTTCAAAAGTCGATTTTTTGAAAATAATTAATAACTTTTCTAAAAATACACTAAAAGCTTTATTTTCGCGTAAGTAAAGGAACAATATTAGAAGTATTCAGCCGTTAAAATTTCAAGAAGTTTTACCTAATAGTTATTGCAAAATTGAAATTGTTTATCCCAAAAAGCTTCTATCTACAGCGTTATTATGCATAAACTATTAGGGCAACATAAATTCTAAAGACATCAAACCAAAGAGAAAGGTTCAATTTATCAAATTAGATCAAGTCTTGAATAAAAAGTTTATAATAAATATTATAAATAATTATAAAATAATTTTGAAAAAGTAGTGTTATTTTAAGCTTATTCGCGAACTCAAGCGAGGGTGCTGCCGCTTATTTTGAACTAGAGGAATTGGGATGAAGATTTAAACAAAACATCCGTTAACCTATATATCAATGTCGATTGAATGCTTGTCTGGTGTGTTCATTTAATGAATGATTTATTTATATTAATTAATTACATCAATAAAAATATTAATTATATCAAAATGCATTATCCCAATTACATCGGCCATTTTCATGCAACTGCACTGCCACCTATAGTCCATTGAGTTCGCGAATAAACAATTAAAATAACAACCGCATTAACATGTGGGAATTAACTAATTTTGATGGGAAATAAGCCACAATTTTACTAAAAAAAATGGTTTTATTTTGACAACGACACCCGATTTGAGCGTCGAAACGTTAATAAAATCAGTTTTTTTAGTAAAATTGTGGCTTATTTCCCATCAAAACTAGTTAATTCCAAAAATGCCACAAGAAAATAGCTTCAGAACAACAACACGTAGGAAGTTAATTTTTTTTATTCGACATGTTGGTATTCTTATAGAAACTGAAACAAAAATTTAATGCCCTACAACCCTTAAAACCCGAGTTAGCCACTTTTTTCAAAAATTCACCGGGGCTTTGTTTATAAATATTAGAAAATTTGAAAAGCAACATTTAAACGAATGAAAGAGCATGTTTATACAAAAAAAAATTAAAACGATTCTTTTAAAAACGAGCCGTCCATGATGCGCCAAAAGTGAAGAGTTTAAAAGTAAAGCGATTCTTACCCTCTTGATTTTATTATCAAAAACTTAATTCACAACTACACATTTATAAAAGGCGCAATACCTCCGGTAAGATTTAGGTACAAAATTAACAAAACCCAAAAAAAAATATATAATACAATATTCCAGTTACCCGTCGTTTGTCACCATTAATCCCTTTATCCTAAAGATAAATAACAGTTTGTCGACGAAAATTCCATTCGATCAAATGTTCGTCGATGAATTGTCCATTCGATGAATTGTGCATTCGACCAACTGTTTGTCGACCAACTGTTGTCGACCAATTTTCCGTCGACGAAGTGTTCTCGACCAGCTTTCCGACACCGGATTTGGGTGTCATTGTATTCTGTTGGTTAATTCCTACCATTTTAGCCACCGTACGTCATTATTGGAAAAATAGCAGCGAATATACGTAACTAAGGCCCTTTCAATATTTTACTGTAATTGATTTTTCTGTGTCATTGTATTCTGTTGACTGATTCCTATCATTTGAGCCGCCGTACGACACGTTTGGACCAATGGGAGTGAAGATACGTAACTAATACCTAACAAGAGGTTTACTCAAACTTCTTTTTTGTACTTATACCACTCGGTAAAAGTACAAAAAAAAGTTTGGGTAAACTTTTGCACAACTGTGTAAATACTAACGAAAAATCTAAAATATTAAAAAAAATTAGTGGAATCCGTTAATCTGTTCTCGAAAAAATTAGCTATGAAAATGAGCATAATTTTCTATATCCCTAACTTTTGACGAGCAGTTTAGCTTAAATGGGGAAAAGCGGTAAGCTTAGACCAAACACCAGTAGGAGGCATTCAATTAATTGAGGAAAAAAATTAAATGGATAACAATATTTATTTCAGTTACACAAAAGGCATTGTCCCGCTAGAATGTTTGAAATCACAATTAATAGTCCTACAAAAAAGACAGGCGTTTAAAAGTGATAAGACCATTGAACAATAAGCCTGTGAGCTACCTTTTAAACACATTCTTAAAAATAATCCATAACACAATTAAAAAAAGGTTTGTTAAGAAATTCTTTTATAGACTTCAGAAATTCAACAACTTCTCCTGATTATGTTTAAAAAACGTACGGAATGCACTAAATGAAAAAAAAAAAAAAAGAAAAAGATTTATCATACCGTTATACTATAATATATCCTTACGTTGAATATTTGATGCTTCCCTGTGGAGTATAAAACGGACAGTTGTGTTTTTCCCGTGATCTGCCTTGTTTAGTCTTCTTTGTCGTTTTATTCGTTAAATCCTATCCTCTTAAGTCACAGCGTCAGAAAGCAGTGGGTATATGCAGTGAACGGGAGGCCTATGTCGAACAGTGAACGTTGGGGCCCTTTCGCGTTTATCATATGTAGAGAAGTCGCTTGTCAAAAACTGGACGTATGTAATCGTATTCTATTTGTTAAATACTCTCACATAATATGTCATACCATGTGCGTTAATCCATTTTATTTCTACAATTTTAAAGTGTTATTACATGCCGTCATTTTCATTTGTCTACACCATCGTATTCTGCCAGTTAAATCCCATCGTTTCAGGCGCTGTACGTCACGATTGAACCAATAGGACCGAAGATACATAACTAAGGCCCTTTTGACCTGCTGCTTGTTTGATTTTTCTGTGTCATTGTCTTCTATGATGCCTAAGGCATATTTATGACATGTCTTATTTTTAAAGAAAACAAGTAATTGGACTTCGTAAGTCCTAGGTTTTCACCCAAAGTAATCGAAAGTAGAATTGGAAGTCGATATTTGAATTCTTCGTGTAACTTTGCGTGGATTGATATACAAATTTACTAATTTTGAGTCATTTTTACTAAACTGTTTACACAGAAATAACTCTAAAGATTCAAACCTTTCAATACGCTTCGATTTATGTGTTCGTATACTATTTCTGAGTCTATTGGGACCGTGCAAGTTCGGCAAAACGACACCTGGTTTCTACGCTCTGCAACTTTATTCGCACTTTTAATTATATTGGCCAATTATATTAGTCCTGGTTACTGGATAATTGTCAAGGCCATAATCCAAAAAAATAATAAGAAGAAAAAATAAGATTCAGGTTATGTTATTAAAACGTAAACAATTGTATGTAGTAAATAAAATTAGTTATTAAAATGCAGTACTGCAAGCAAAATACAATTAATTTAATTTGCCTTCATATAATAATTGCATATAATATCAATATTGCAGAGCAACATATAATTTTTCTTCTTCAATGACAGTAGGTATGAAATGTACGTCAATTTGACAATTTCAATGGACAATATGAATTATTTAAGAAAGTTGCAATATTTCTCCGCTATTCGCGCACGATCGTTTCTCGTATCCGTTCCAAGTACTTGCACACCGCGAATAATGGCATTTCCGGTTATAACTTTTTAAGCGGAAATTACGTAAAAACCAAAATTTTACATTTGTTCTCATCTTGCTAAGCCACGTTGAATAATATATCACTTATTCTCTTTCGGCAACTTTAAAATAGTAAATACTTACGGTTGCAACTCTAAAACCGGAACTCCGACGTCAAATTTCTCATCTTTAATAATACCATCCTTAAGTTAAAAGCTTTCATTCGACACCCGATTTGTCATTCTATCTGTATTAATAACGGAGGAGTTGTATTCGCGGATGGACAGACATACGGACAGACAGCCTAGGTAAAATTTTTCATCTTTAATACCATGCTTGAACTATAAGCTATCATTTGGTACCTCATTTGCCATTATACCTGGTATAATGACGGAGGATTTATACTCGCGGTCGGAGGGATCGACGGACAGACAGCCTAGGTCAAATTTTTCACCTTTAGTATCATCCTTGGATTATAAGCTTTCATTTGACACCTCATTTGTCATTCTACCTGGTATATTGACGGAGGAGCTATATTCGCGGTCGGACGGACCGACGGTCAGACAGCGTAAGTCAAATTTCTCACCTTTAGTACCATCCTTGGATTATAAGCTTTCATTTGACACCTCTTTTGTCATTCTACCTGGTATAGTAGAGGAGTTATATTCGCGGTCGGACGGACCGACGGACAGACAGCCCAAGTCAAATTTCTCACCTTTAATACCATCCTTGGATTATAAGCTTTCATTTGACATCTCATTTGTCATTCTACCTGGTATAATGACGGAGGAGCTATATTCGCGGTCGGACGGACAAACGGACAGACAGCCTAAGTCAAATTTCTCACTTTTAGTACCATCCTTGGATTATAAGCTTTCTTTTGACACCTCATTTTTCATTCTACCTGGTATAATGACGGAGGAGTTATATTCGCGGTCGGACGGACCGACGTCTCACCTTTAGTACCATACTTCGATTATAAGCTTTCATTTGACATCTCATTTGTCATTCTACCTGGTATAATGACGGAGGAGCTATATTCGGGGTCGGACTGACCGACGCGACGGACAGACAGCCTAAGTCAAATTTCTCACCTTTAGTACCATCTTTGGATTATAAGCTTTCATTTGACACCTCATTTGTCATTCTACCTGGTATATTGACGGAGGAGCTATATTCGCGGTCGGACGGACCGACGGTCAGACAGCGTAAGTCAAATTTCTCACCTTTAGTACCATCCTTGGATTATAAGCTTTCATTTGACACCTCTTTTGTCATTCTACCTGGTATAGTAGAGGAGTTATATTCGCGGTCGGACGGACCGACGGACAGACAGCCCAAGTTAAATTTCTCACCTTTAATACCATCCTTGGATTATAAGCTTTCATTTGACATCTCATTTGTCATTCTACCTGGTATAATGACGGAGGAGCTATATTCGCGGTCGGACGGACAGACGGACAGACAGCCTAAGTCAAATTTCTCACTTTTAGTACCATCCTTGGATTATAAGCTTTCTTTTGACACCTCATTTTTCATTCTACCTGGTATAATGACGGAGGAGTTATATTCGCGGTCGGACGGACCGACGTCTCACCTTTAGTACCATACTTCGATTATAAGCTTTCATTTGACATCTCATTTGTCATTCTACCTGGTATAATGACGGAGGAGCTATATTCGGGGTCGGACTGACCGACGCGACGGACAGACAGCCTAAGTCAAATTTCTCACCTTTAGTACCATCTTTGGTTATAAGCTTTCATTTGACACCTCATTTGTCATTCTACCTGGTATAATGACGGAGGAGTTATATTCGCGGTCGGACGGACCGACAGCCTAAGTCAAATGTCTCACCTTTAGTACCATCCTTGGATTATAAGCTTCTATTTGACACCTCATTTGTCATTCTACCTGGTATAATGACGGAGGAGGTATATTCGCGGTCGGTCGGACCGACGGACAGACAGCCTAAGTCAAATTTCTCACCTTTAGTACCATCATTGGATTATAAGCTTTCATTTGACACCTCATTTGTCATTCTACCTGGTATAATGACGGAGGAGTTATATTTGCGGTCGGACAGACCGAAGGACAGAAAGTTTAAGTCAAATATCTCACCTTTAGTACCATCCTTGGATTATACGCTTTCATTTGACACCTCATTTGTCATTCTACCTGGTATAATGACGTAAGAGTTATATTCGCGGTCGGACAGACCGACGGACAGATAGTTTAGGTCAAATTTCTCACCTTTAGTACCATCCTTGGATTATAAGCTTTCACATTTTTTCAAAATTGGGTGAAAACAACTTGATGCCAGAATGATTTGTTGATGAAAATAATATATACATTCTCAAATTGCCTATTTTTCGTTGTGGATAATATTGTATTCAACAGTGATGCCAAATTTCTGATGCCAAAATGATTGATAATGAAAGTGGGATATACGTTTTCATGTATATAGCGGCAGCGACAAAACGGTAAAACACTGAACTAAATGTATATAATATTTTCACTGTGCCATCATTTTGAACTCAAACATTTTATGGAATAAACTTATATAAGTCAGTAAGGAATAAACAAAGAAAGCTGATATATTAAAGTAACATCAAGGAATCAAATCTCTAACTACAGAGTTGATTAGACTTCTGCTAACAAGTACAGGAAAAAAGTTATTAAGGTAGTGTAAAGTGGCATCGATATACAGATGCCACTTTGCAAGACGATGCCAAATTGATGGTAAATGCATAATGTATCGATGCCAAATTGATAGTAGGATTTATATATATATATATATATATATATATATATATATATATATATATATATATATATATATATATGTAAAATATTATACGGGAAATAAATATTCTACCTTCGTCTGTGCTGCCATCTTGGGAACTTTTTCGCTGTCTACAGCTCATCAGCCAAGCTCTCAGAACAGACGAAGATGTAGAATATTTCCTCCGTATACCCGAGGCCGTAAGACAGCCATGCAGTCCTTATGGGACTAGCGCAATCTGAGTTAGTTAGAAGCAACCTACCTTGCTCGTTTCGGTACGAAACAATTATATCCTGCTTGTTTGACGCCGTAGGTATTTTTCAATAAATACCAGGTGACATCTCGTGGCCTCAAAGTAGAGGCACAGATCGGTTTCGTACCGAAACGAGCAAGGTAGGTTGCTTCTAACTAACTCAGATTGCGCTAGTCCCATAAGGACTGCATGGCTGTCTTACGGCCTCGGGTATACGGAGGAAATATTCTACATCTTCGTCTGTTCTGAGAGCTTGGCTGATGAGCTGTAGACAGCGAAAACGTTCCCAAGATGGCAGCACAGACGAAGGTAGAATATTTATTTCCCGTATAATATTTTACATATTATTTTCATACTTTTTAAAAAGTAGAAAGTTGCGATTATTTCCTGCTTGTTTGACGCCGTAGGTATTTTTCAATAAATACCAGGTGACATCTCGTGGCCTCAAAGTAGAGGCACAGATCGGTTTCGTACCGAAACGAGCAAGGTAGGTTGCTTCTAACTAACTCAGATTGCGCTAGTCCCATAAGGACTGCATGGCTGTCTTACGGCCTCGGGTATACGGAGGAAATATTCTACATCTTCGTCTGTTCTGAGAGCTTGGCTGATGAGCTGTAGACAGCGAAAACGTTCCCAAGATGGCAGCACAGACGAAGGTAGAATATTTATTTCCCGTATAATATTTTACATATTATTTTCATACTTTTTAAAAAGTAGAAAGTTGCGATTATTTCCTGCTTGTTTGACGCCGTAGGTATTTTTCAATAAATACCAGGTGACATCTCGTGGCCTCAAAGTAGAGGCACAGATCGGTTTCGTACCGAAACGAGCAAGGTAGGTTGCTTCTAACTAACTCAGATTGCGCTAGTCCCATAAGGACTGCATGGCTGTCTTACGGCCTCGGGTATACGGAGGAAATATTCTACATCTTCGTCTGTTCTGAGAGCTTGGCTGATGAGCTGTAGACAGCGAAAACGTTCCCAAGATGGCAGCACAGACGAAGGTAGAATATTTATTTCCCGTATAATATTTTACATATTATTTTCATACTTTTTAAAAAGTAGAAAGTTGCGATTATTTCCTGCTTGTTTGACGCCGTAGGTATTTTTCAATAAATACCAGGTGACATCTCGTGGCCTCAAAGTAGAGGCACAGATCGGTTTCGTACCGAAACGAGCAAGGTAGGTTGCTTCTAACTAACTCATATATATATATATATATATATATATATATATATATATATATATATATATATATATATATATATATCCTACTAATATTACGGACTCTGCATTAAGGATTTGACCATACACAACGGACTCAAGCGATTTACGGACTCAATATACGGAGGCCGTAATGTTTTTCATGTATTTCTTTAAACGGATGGTCATTTTCTACCAAAATTTTGTTGAGGGAGAAACTAGAGACCTCTACCTACTAAACAAATATGTTACAAATATTGTGGGTATCGTAGGATAGCTGCAAATCTTAAAACAAAATGAGTCCGTAAGGTCGCTTGTAATTCAGCTATTTGCCGTTGTATGGCGCTTTTATGAGTATATTGAAGGTGTATATCGTTCATATGTAAAACTAAGAAACGACACTATAGGCTCCGCTCAGCTGGCAACACTGTTGCCTGGATATTGTATCATCCGATCTGACGCAAATTGCTGGTGCTGTTATCGTTAATCTTTATGTGTTGAAAAATGTAATGGTACGCAGTAGGTATGTTATTAATAGTAACTAATAAAGGAAGATATTTTGTTTCACAGACATTTCTTCCACACGTTTTGATTTTGAAATTGCATAATAAACACATCTTTTTATTTAAGAACGAATAAGCTATATAATTTTATAATTCAGAATATAAATGTAACTGTTTATAAATAAAAATAAAATATAGGTCTGGATCCCGCGTATGAAAAAAAAGTTGATTAATAGCAAGCTGAAAATTTGTTAATAGCTTAAGAGTGTCTAGTCTGACAAACTTTGATATATGGGAACACTGGAACAGGGGAAGTTTTAATTGTGGAACAGGTTAAAAATTTGGAACGGTCAGACCAGAAAACGTCACATGTATTTTGTCCGACAAAACTTCTAATTGATTCATTAAATTCTCATGCAAAAATCAGACCGCTATTTATCACCTGTCATAATTCCTGTCATTTGACATTTTCTACGTGTTCCACTCATTATAATGCCCATTTGGTGATAAATACCAGCCTGGTTTTTACATGAGAGTTTAATGAAAGGGTAACAAATCAATTGGAAGTTCTGTCGGACAAAATACATGTGACGTTTTCGTGGTCCGACCGCTCCAAATTTTTAACTTGTTCCACAATTAAAACTTCCCCTGTTCCAGTGTTCCAATGTATCAAAGTTTGTCCGACTACACACCCTTAAGCTATTAACAAATTTTCAGCTTGCTATTAATCAGCTTTTTTTCATACACGGGATCCAGACCTATTAATGGCTACGTACATTTAATGCTTGTTTGTAATGTTCATTTCTATTTGTAAGAATGTAGGTACTTAGTTTATTATTGATTTGTGCCAGTTGTGTTGATAAAAGTAGATATACATTTTTGTTTTAATCTTGCATCATAAAGCATAGAAATGTACAACATTAATTCTGTACCTATTCATTTTGTACGCAGAAGTTCAAAAGAGTTCATTTTCTTTTGTATACTTTCATTAATTTTTGCTTTATGCCTAGTATCAGATCATTGCCATTCTTATATTATTTATGTCTACCATAACAATAACTGCGGATGTTTTTGGTATTGCATTTACCACCTCTTGGAAATCTTCATAAAATTTCTCTCTGGCTTCTGTGTGTTTTTTTTTCTTGTCATTTCTGAAATACTCATATTTTTATGAACATTCACTATATTTATAGATCGTGACCAGTCATAAAGACGATAGATACTCATTTCACCATATGATTTAAACATACATATTTTTCAATTTTTCAAAAATTGAAAATGTTATCGACCAAAAAAATATTAATACTTTCTATGAATTACTTATTAGCTGTTGCATATAATAATAATAACCTACCTACGTACTTTCTAACTATCTATCTATCAATCTATCAATCGGTTTTAAAACGTCTTGCGACGTTGTCCGATGCCTAATTTCCATGACACTCTATCATCCCATTGGCCCTCTCTAAGATCTCTTGCGCTCATCGCCTTCGTTACTCCCTCTCTCCAAGATTTCTTGGGTCTTCCTCTCTTTCTGCGGTTTGGTGGTACCCATTGCATAATTATTTTAGGGAGTCTTGAGTTATCCATCCTCTGGACGTGTCCGTACCATATCAGCTGTTTTCTTTCTATGTCTGTTGTTAGAGAGCCGTCAACCCCCATTCGCTGTCTTATCTCATCATTACGTATTCTCTCTCTGCGTGACACTCCTACTGATCTTCTAAAAGCGTCCATTTCTACTGCCTCCAGTTTTCTTCTGTTGTTTTCGGTTATCCGCCAAGTTTCTGCTCCGTACAATAGACTGCTTTTAATAAGAGATTCGTAGATATTGTGTTTTCTTCTTTTTCCTATTTCATGATTCCACAGTACGCTGTTTAGACAACCTATTGTTTTTCTGGATTGTGTTATTCTTCTCTTTATTTCTTCATCATCTTTCCCCGTTGTGTCAAAAACGATTCCTAGATATGTGTAATGGTCGCAGGGCATGATGATTTCATTATTTTCTAATGTGATGTTCGATAGTTCGGTACCTATTGGCAGGTATTTTGTATGTATACTTTCTAACTTAAGATATGATTATATATTTTTGGGGAGAATACTGGGAACAAGCCACAATAATAATATTACATATTTGCATATTATTTTTGACGTTTTGGGCTCCAAACCAGAATTCATTTTCAATGAATATACATTCGGAAAAATTAAAAAATACCAATGAATAAACATATAAAACACGCTGTATTTTCCTATCACCGTGTCACAAAGAAAATTGTCCAGTGCAAGATATTGAAAAATATCAAGATTGCTGAAAAATACTAACCTAGAAATTACAATTGCCATTTTACCATATGATATTGTGAAAATACTGTGACGATAGATTACTTTTGTGTCAAATTATCTTTATTCGCATCATTGATTGGTTATCTATTTAGAGTATTGTAATCGCCAACCAACTATACATCTATAAGAATAAGTCCGTTTTAATATGCAATTACCCGTCAAGGAATATATAATTTTCTAAGTTAAATGTATAATAATCACTAGACTTAGGCTCTCAATGGAAGTAAGGCTTTTTATACTAGGTAGGTAGGTAGGTTGGTCATGGGCAGTGTCTTTCATTACCAGCTGGGGAATGTAACGTCATGCATCTTGGAGTTTCACAGCTTTTCCCGAAGTTGTCAATTGGCATTGAAGTTCTGCAACTCAGCCAAACTTCCTTTGAAAGTCGGATTCCAACCCTTGTGCATCTTAAATAGCGGTCAGGATTGTATGGGCCAGTGAGTAGTCATCTATAAGTGGCAGATCTTGGTTTTCTTCAGTGACAACATCATGTTTTGCTCTATTGGTACCTCCATAGGCATTTATGAATTCATCAAACATGAGGTTACGTACTTCTTGGACTTGGTTTATTTCCACTTCCTCACCTTTGACGTGGTCTCTTTGAATTGACGCCAGCCGGTTGTTGTGTAGATACTATCATCCGCCTTCCCATCGGAATTTTGCTTATTCGGTAGATAACGTCGTTAATCTACTCCTTACTTAAGGACGGACCTTGTCAGACCTTGGGAGAATAACCCATTCGCTTATTCGAATTATCGAGTCAGACTTTGTGGTCCTTCATAAAACATAAGGGATGTTCGGTTTACGGATCTCCATTCTTCTTCGCAATCCATTTACATAATCTTCACCAGCTACGTCTTATCCATAGACATCCAAACTCTAAATCACAAGGTACTCACATATGTAAGTCATTGCGAAGAACGGAAGTTACGGATATCAATTTCGCTGCTGATTGGACAATATATTTATCAAATGCTTGTCAACTGCCCTATTTTATTTATTCGCTCTACCATTCCATCCGATTTACGAGTAATAGCCTGTAGTTTTTATGTTCTTTAGTGAAGTAATTCAATACGATCAATATAATATCTACTTGCATCCATTTTTGCTTTCTTTTGCTTTCTCTCAAACGGACATCTAACATTGTATTGCCTCGTAGGAGCCTTCCTTTTCGATAAGTTCCAGTACTCGTGGCAAGTTAGTACATTCCTTACACCATCTCTTTACATCGTCGAAACTATTCATCTAATTAAACCGTTCCCGCATTCTCTGAAGGGTTTTATTTACATAGAAATGTCTTCAAATTCAAATTCAAATTCAAAATATCTTTTATTAAAAAAATTGTAAACAACACACTTACAGCAAATTGTCACAATTGAATAATAAGTGTCTAATATACATACAAAATTACAATTACAAATACTATGAGTTAAAAGTTAAAATGTGTGATTTAAAAACTCATACACAGAATATGGTTCTAAATCCAATAAAATGCTTTTTATTTCAGTTCTAAATATATTAAAATTCTGTTGCAATTTAATTCTAACAGGCAATTTGTTAAAAAATTTTATACACGAATATGTAGGTCCTCTCTCTGTTGCGACTAGCCTATGTATAGGAAAATTGAGCCCTACATACCTAGTGGGTATGCTGTGTTTTGGCTCAGAATGTGTAAACCTATCCCTATTCTTGAACAGGAACAGTAAACACTCATATATATAAAGCCCTGCCACAGTTAATAATCTTAACTCCTTAAATTTTCCCCTACAGGTCCTTCGAGCTTTTATCTTGTCTTCAAGGTCTTCAGGATGGACTGTCATGTAACATGTAACTAACGAAATACTTCGGCTCTTCTCTGCTCTTTGTAATCATCAATTGTGTTCTCTTCGCTATACCATCATCATTTTCCAGTACTAGTTTAAGCAAGCTGTTTTTCATTATAAAGGAGTTCCACAGGGCCCAACGCCTCTTAACTACTTAGGCTTGATATTTCTTGACAAGATGGTTGACGATTTCCTTCTTCCAATTTAAGAATTTTCTGTAAAATTGGATCTTTCCCTTGTTCGCCCCTGATCTTAGTAGGCGTCCACTTGTCGTCGACCACCGTTGTTTTTAGCAGTACTCCTTTCTTTGATTATGTTTTGTTGCAATGGGTACGGACTCTGCTGGGTACTAACTTCTAGAAAGAGAATCGGCGTTCCTGTGACTAATTCCTGCCCGATGCTCAATTTTGAAATTGTATCTTTGAGTCGTTCAATCCATGTGACCTTCTGGGATCTTAAACTGCCTTAACCAAGTGGTTGGGGCATGGTCGTTCGGATTAGAAACTTCCTTCCTTAGAGGTACTGATAGAAGTATTCTACTGATTTCACTACTTCTAGAAATTCATTTTTCGTGACACAATACTCTCGCTGAGGTTTTGAAAGCACTTTACTAAAATATCCAAGAATACGTTTCTGTCCCTTTGATCTGAGATAGCACTCTGCAAATTCATATGTTACTTGCATCTGTAATATGTATCTAAGATAAACTCTCCTCCTGGCAGTGGATACTCTTTTAATGCTGCTGGGATTAAATACTTCATTAAGGTTTCGAAAGGAAATTTGGCAGTCTCCATTCCAATTGTAATCTCTTGCTTCTTATGTAAGTCGCGTTAATGACAATGATACGTGAAAACTTCTTAATGAACCTTAGATAGTAAGTATATAGTCAAATAAAACTCATTTGATGTTCGTCAGTGGGTTCTAGTCATTCCTGAATGGAATCGATTTTTTCCCTTATTCACAGCCACTACTTCTTTACTGACTTTATGACCTAGATAGTTGACTTTACTTTGAAATAACTGGCCCTTCTTGGGTTTTGACATCAATAGGGAAGCTTTCAGTCGATTAAAAACGTCTTCTAAATTCTTCAAATGGTCTTCAAAAGAGTCTCCACGAAGACAATTGCGTCGTCAAAAAATACCAGGCACGTTTTCCAAGATAACCCTGTCAACAGGTTTTACGTAAAGCTCTCAAAATGTCGCAGGAGTATTACAGAGTCCAAATATCATAACGTTGAATTGCCACAATCCGGATCTTGTGGTAAAGGCTATCTTTTCCTTATCCACTGGGTCCATTTCTACCTACCAATATCAAGACTTCCAAGTCCAACGTAGAAAATAATTCTCTTCCAGCCAATATATCCAACGTATCATTGATTCGTGTTACAGGGACAGCTTGTCAAACATACGGTGATACTTGGCGATTTTGTCCACTCGCGTAGAAAAATAAGTGGAAGCGCATTCAGTGAATTATGTTTGTGTTGAATGCGCTTCTTAGGTGGAGCCTAATATCAATGGGCCAAGTATGACCGTATATTTGACAAACTGTAACTATCCTTTTTGGTAATATTGTTTAACAAACGGTAATCCACACAGAACCTCGTAGTTCCGTCTTTCTTCTTGACCATAACTAACGGAGAGATCCCTGGCCTGGTAGAAAGTTCTATCACTCCGACTTTCTTCATTGCCTGAACAATATTTTCAGTTTCCTCTGATTGACGTAAAACAGTTCTACACTGTTTGACGAATTGGTTTAGCGTTACAAATATCACTTTTATGTTTAACAGGGGTAGTTCTTCCTGCCTTTCCTCCTTCTGGTACAAATATGCCATGATATCGCCAAAGAAATTCCCTTAATCTCCTTTTCTCCACCTAATTTATAGACTGACCAGCAACTGCAACCATTTGGTCGAACCTCTCGTTGTGGGCGTCACATCTACACAGATTCCTACTTTCGTATCTTTTTTGATGATCACTGGGTAGTCATTGACCTTAATAAGTCTTATAGAAATTTCTTTAGTAGAAGTCACCAAGTCCTTTCCAATTATGATTCCTCGGTCAACGTCCTCATCGTGGTACCAAGGCTCCATTATAACAGGTGTTCCTTCTTCCACAATTACCTGCAGGGGCGCCACTAAAATCGTTTCACTCCTCTCAGGCATAGCTGGATCCATTAGCAATCCATTAGGCATCCAAACAAATTCATTAAGTCCATTTCTAATATAACATCCTCTTCGATGTCAGCAACTCTGACAGTATGGACCTTTTTTTCCCAATTCTTATTATATCTGCATTTCTCCGTGGGTGTTGGAATTTTACCTGTGGCAGTCCGCAGTCGCAACTTCGTTGGTAAAAGTTTCTTACCACTATTTATAACTGTCGGTCGTATAATGGCCCTGGTAGCTCCGGTATCCACCAACAATGTATTTCACTATTACATAATATACATAATATATACTATATTCACGACATTTCAAAGAAGCTGTTCTTGTGACGAGCTATTCGCAGTATTCACTGCATTCCATGATCCCGAAGACCTTTAATAAATGTTTGAGCTTCCAACTTTCCCATCATGTCTTTGGGAGCTGTTGGATACGTATATTGTACTAACCTGGCAATATTTACCTTATATTATTCGACATACTCCAAGTGTGCGTGATCCTATCGCCTGTTTAGTCTGTTCTTAAGCTGTTCGAAATCATCTCTCTAATCTACGGCTATGGTATGAAGCACATCCAAGGCATCTCCTCGAAGTGCAATAGATATAGGTGCCTTTTTTATTCGGACCATCCATTCGCTATTGCAGCTGATTTAAACTAATTCATGTAATTGTTTCATGACGACTTTCGGTCCGAAATTGGAACTTGGAACTTAATACGAACAGGACCTCCGCTCCCGTCAAATGTCGACCGTGACTCCAATTTACATTTCACTTTATCGTCTTTTGTCTCTGCTGAAATGGGTTAAATTCCTTTGTCTATTGTCCCTGTTGCCTCTATTAACTTTTCTACCTATTTCATCTTTTTTTGAAAGACAAAATATCTACAGGAACTTTATAACAATGACAATATTTTAATGTCGAAGTCAGAGGTGACCTCAGAGATGTTAATAGAAACCTTGTTTTCTAGAGATGGGATATCACCAGAAACTTTGGCCACATCGGAAGAAACTTTCGAAATATAACAAACCTTATTTTCTATGTGGAAGACGAATTCATAGTAGAATTCCTTTCCTCAAACACAAGTTTCCGGATCGAAGTCTTTTGACGAAGTGTATTTGGATATTTCAATTTTGACTTCGTAAAAAAAAATGGATCTCGTCTATTCTGAAAACAGGAAGCTGTTAGACATGGGGGAGAATAAGGCCCCTATTATACATCTTTATTTATTTCTCTACGATACAATCTAATTGATATTTTGACATTTTAACTTTGAAAATAGTGTAAAAAGTTCCGTTCATAAATACTAAAGGCTTCAAAAAAGTTCAACTTTCCAGATCTTATAGTACTTACTCCTAATTCAGTATAATAAATTAAATTTTTCGATCAATGAAATTTCCTTTTCCTGTCAATTTTTTCGGAGCGTATAAATATCTCCAATTTCAACTATTTCGGAGCAGCAAAATACTCACAAATTCAGTTTATTTCAAATCTAGACATTTTAAACTGGATACAATTTTAAGACACGTTGTTGATACATAAATAAACCTCATTATATGTGGAATAGGAATAATTTTCATTTTTGTGGAGAAACCGATAATTTAATTCCTCCTTTTTTTTATTTTTTTAATGACATAATCGTGTTTTTTTGTTAATAACTCTGGTGTTTTCCATCCGAATAACGTATAGCTAAGCTTGTTTTAAAGATCTTATCAAATACTTTTAAAAATGTTGTGAGCATTTCTGGAAACACCTCGTATTATTTACGTTATTTGATAATAAAGTTTCGATTAAAGGGTAATTTAAATAAACCCTCACCTAATCAGGTTGTAACTCGGCTTCTATCGCCGCTATAAAAATTTAAAAAAAATTAATTCATATTTTTGAATGGTTTCTTTTTGACTTGCATTTTATGGCTTTTTGCTTAAAATGTACTGTTTGCGAGATATTTTTGAAAAATCACCCAAATCACAAAAAATATTAACTAACCGAGAGAAGTGTTATAATATTTTTTGCTATGAATTGAATTCTCCATCGATTGCCGCAGTTATGTAAAGATTAAATATTTTCGCCCTCAAGAATGGATGACATATCGGCAATATAAATATAGTTTTTTTTTTCGACATGTTTCCTATGCGCATTTCAGATTTCATGTCAATCTAAGCGGTTGTAATCCTGAGCAAAATCTGTGAAAGAATGGATTGAATTTATTTTAAAGTAAAATAAAGTGTATTATGATATTTTTTGTTCAAATCGGTAATACAAGGGGCAATTCGGTAGATTTACCGAAAAGTCGGAGACGGAACATCACATGCGAGAAATAGATTCGTTCGATTAAGGGGAACGGACCAAAATGCAAAATTTTAACGCATGTCAAAATTTTCAATGTGTTTTAAATGTATTAATTTTTTTCGAATCCGGAGAAAACTAATAAGGATTTTTGAAAAATTTAAACGCAGAATGAAAGACTGCTCTATTAACAAGGGTAGAAAGTGCCTTATAATAAATAAAAAGTTTCTTTTGAATGAAATATTTGCAATTAAAAATCACACTAAATTTTCTCTTTTATTTTCATCCCTGTAACTTTGTAACTTATTAAAATAAACATTATAGAAGTTTTCAGTGACTTTCGGCCCTTGGTAATAATGTAATATTTCATTCTGCGTTTAAATTTTCCAAAAATCTTAATTAGTTTTCTCAGGATTCAAAAAAAATGAATACATTTAAAACACATTGAAAATTTTTATTTGTCAAAATTTTGCATTTTGCTCCGCTCCCCTTAAAGACGACTAGTTACTAGTTGATATTAGGAAATAACCTTATCGAGCGATAATAACACTGCAGAGAAAGTAAGGGAACAAAAAATGCTAAAGGCAAGTAGAATCTCAGGGTGTCTTAAATACACGATATAGAGAAACATGCTTGAAAATCGAAGCAAAAACGTAATTATACAAATATAAATCCGAACTACCATGACATAGGTATAAAGCAAAAACAAGGCTTGACATAAGTACGATAAGAAGATATTTGGAGAAGAATGATATGAGAATAGTAAGAAGCATAACCGCAAAACACTATTAAACCTATGCAGAATAAACAACATTAAAAAATGAGTTCAACAAACGAAAAAGAGAATGGAACAGCCTCATCAGCAAAATAGAAGAGGACAGCATAGTACGTAGTACGAGATAAGTCTCCATTTTAAAAAAGGACAGATTCACCATTAAAGAGATGGGATGATAATATTACACTTAAAGAAGAAGAATTATAATCAAACTTCAGGAAATGTCTTCAGTATAATATATTATTAATTAGGAATTCTAGATTACTATCCGACGGAAACTAAACGATAGACGAACAAATATTGTTAAAAAAGTATTGCGCTAACTTAAATTCACCATTCCTTTGAATAAAATATCATGTTCAACTTTTTAGAAATCATAAAAATACTTTGTCATTTATAAGTGTTTGTTTAAAATATAGATTACTGAAATAATATACTGTTTTAAAATATTCATTACTTAACACTCGAGAAATGCAAAATAAACTTCGTTCGCTTAAACACCAAATTGAAAGGGGAAACCCCGATTTATCTAAATAGGCAGTGAGAGAATTGACAACATTGTATGAGTCTGTAAGGTGGTGTATACGAGGCCGTAATACCAGAATCCTGATAAAAATTATACTAATGAGGCTGTAAAAATAGAACGTCCTAATGAGGTGCTAATGATAAAAGAACCGAACGGAACAGTATATATTGAATTTAATCTTATCAAAATGAAAATTTGTGCATTGAGAATGTTTTGTCACTAGATTCAATATATTCGATATCTAAACTATTATATACACCTCTAAATAGGAGAGGCTGTAAGGTTGCGGTATGGTTTGAGTCCATAGGAATAGTAGGATGTATATATATATATATATATATATATATATATATATATATATATATATATATATATATATATATATATATATATATATATATATATATAACAGGTATATAATCTTTGCTGAACAGTTAGGAAACAAGGTTGAAATATTGGGGTAGCAGCAATCTCAAAGAAAACTCTTTATAATAATTCCAAGCTTTCGATAATGTTTATTATCATCTTCAGGAAAATTATTTGAGGATGTAGAGCCTAGTTGTTAAATACTGACATAACAATGAAATTTTGTCTTGGTAAATAGTAAATAATATAAATTAAAGTAAAAACTATATAAAAACTTATAAAAATCTGAGTATAAAGCGATAAAAGCTAAAATATTTTTTAAAAAATTATGTATGTCTAATTGGCATTTTAAGTTAGACATTTTGTAAAATGCCAATTAGACATACATAATTTTTTAAAAAATATTTTAGCTTTTATCGCTTTATACTCAGATTTTTATAAGTTTTTATATAGTTTTTACTTTAATTTATATTATTTACTATTTACCAAGACAAAATTTCATTGTTATGTCAGTATTTAACAACTAGGCTCTACATCCTCAAATAATTTTCCTGAAGATGATAATAAACATTATCGAAAGCTTGGAATTATTATAAAGAGTTTTCTTTGAGATTGCTGCTACCCCAATATTTCAACCTTGTTTTATATATATATATATATATATATATATATATATATATATATATATATATATATACATATATATATATATATATATATATATATATATATATATATATATATATATATATATATATATATATTGATACATGTATCCATGTGACTTCCAAAGTATATACTCGTAATACGTTGTCACTTCATATATACCGTTATGACTTCCGATTTCGGAAGTCACAACGTTTTGCCTATATTTTTACGAATTTGGCTACTAGATGGTATTAGAAGGCTTATATTAAAAATTTCGCTGGAAGTCATATCGTATCTAACATACTCATAAGATCAGATTTTAGTTCGACGGTATATCACCAGCGCTAGTGTCGCTCCCGTACTATTATACAGGTTATATACACAACGCGTAGCGTCTTCCGTATACCACACCGCTCGATGCGACTTCCGTTTTTTGGCAACCCTGTGTAACGGTTTCCAGACTTTCATTTGTTGTGGATTCGCGGTCCTAATCGTACTTAGTATTTTGTGTATGAAACATGAATAACTTCATACTTTTGTGTTAACATTAATAATAGCTTTCTTTTAAATCTGCTTTACTTTTAAAGTTAGCCTTAAATGAAGCTAATTATATCTCTATAAATATATATTATCTGTACTTATTTTAGTCTATAATATTTACTTACCTATTTATTTATAGAAATTCATTTTTCTCGTGTTTTTGTTTACTTCCTTTTTTACAATGAACTTCTAATTCAATCTACACTCACCGGCACGAAAAAGGGCAACCAAAAAATTGGTAATTTTTGATGTCTCGTATCTCCTAAACCTGTTGTCCGATTTAAGTAATTTTTTAATATGTTATAGCCTTATTCTTTAACAATATCGCTATAATAATATTGTTGATAGGCATGTAAATTTTATTGTATAGCAAGTGTACCCATCAAACTGGGTTTTTTTCTCAATTTTCACAACACCCTGTGGAATATTCTAGCCTTTATAAAATATTGAAATTAAAACCCAACTATAGCCCCAGGTTTTCTTAACATTCTGTTTTTTTTTATTTATTCGCTTACGTTGTATAATAAAAAAGTTATGGACTTCAACAAGTGGCCATGTTCTTTATCAATACAGGGTGTTTCTAAATAAGTGCGACTGACTTTAAGGGGTAATTCTGCATGAAAAAATAATGATTGTTTGGCAAAAGAATTTTATTTTTGCAGTCATTATTTGTTCATGCAGAATTACCCCTTAAAGTTTGTCGCATTTATTTAGAAACACCATGTATCGATAAAGAACATGGCTAGTTGTTAAAGTAACTAACTTATTTATTATCCAACATAAGCGAATGAATAAAAAAACAGAATGTTAAGAAAACCTGGGGCTATACCTAGGTTTTAATTTCAATATTGTATAAAGGCTAGGATATTCCACAGGCTGTTGTGGGAATTGAGAAAAAAACCCAGTTTGATTGGTACGCCTGGTATTCGGTATATAATGATAACTTACATGTCTAGAAATAATATTATTACAGCGATATTGTTAAAGAATAAGGCTATAATATATTAAAAAAATACTTAAATCGGACAATAGGTTTAGAAGATACGAGCCATCAAAATGACCCATTTTTTGGGGTGCCCGTTTTTCGTGCCGGTGAGTATATCTATTAAATAATCTAAATTAATTTTAAAAATCTTATTAAAAGCTTAAGGTGATACAGTAGCGATCAACAGGTAGCCAAAACGCTTTCCAAAATTGCGGCTGTAATTTTGAATATTTTTTCGACGTATTTGGCACACGTATTCATAATATAATAAAGAATGGCGGTACAGAGCCCAATTTGGGAAATATGTTAGTATTTGGAAATTGCTCTATAATTAAATACAATATTAAAAAACGAGCCCGTACCGCCATTAAGAAGAAAAAAATACATTTTCTTTAAATAAACTTTTTTATCCGATGCCTAGATCTTGTGTCATTTTGGAACTACTAATGGAATAAAAAAATTTAGTAGTTCCAAAATGACACACAATCTAGGCATCGGATAAAAAATTTTATTTTCTTTTTCTTCTTAATTGCGGTACAGGCTCGTTTTTTTAATATTGTGTTTACTTACAGAGTAATTTCCACATATTAATATATTTTTCAAATTGGGGTCTGTACCGCCATTCTTTATTATATTACGAATACGTGTGCCAAATATCTCGAAAAATATTCAAGATTACAGCCGCAATCTTGGAACGCGTTTTCGCTACCTGTTAATCGCTACTGTTTCCTCATAAATACAAGAAATGTAGGTAAATGTTCTCATTTAACGAAATTTCCGAAAATTGTGTATTTTTTTGGACCCAAGTAGGCTGAAAAATAGATTTTATAGTTATTGTTATTTCGAAAGTAATAAAACGTGTAAAAATGTACAAAAAAAATTTAATGTACAATTACAATTGAATGTAATTAAATACACGATAAAATGAATCAAGAGCGATAAAAAGTTTAAAGTAATAAATTCTAGTAATAATATAAAATCCAGTAAACTCTCTCTTAAGGGGGTAGGCGCAAAATCTCTGTCCAATGCTATTTAAATACATTTATTTTTTTCGAATCCTGAGAAAACTAATAAATATTTTTAAAACATACACCCAGAATGAAAGATAACATTATTACGGAGGACCGAAAGTCCCTTAGAATAAACAAAAAGTTTCTTTTGAATGAAATATTCGAAATTAAAAATCACACTAACTTTTCTCTTGTTTTTTCATCCCATTATCTTTATTAAAATGAACATATGTTAGGTACATAAGTTACTAAAATAAACATTATATAAGTTTTCAGGGACTTGCTGCCCTCGTTAATAATGTAAGCTTCCATTCTGCGTTTAAATTTTTCAAAAATACTTATTAGTTTTCTCAGAATTCGAAAAAAATTAATGCATTTAATTAGCACTGGACCAAGATTTTGCGCCTATCCCCAACGAGCACCTCCTCTATACGGACGGTATTTAAAACAAAATTCATTTGCCGATATATTGAGCCTGTACTCTTTCGGACAATCCCTTAAAATGATGTGTACCTAAATGAAAAAAAAAAATACATAGGTATTTTTTCCAAATATTTTAGAATACAAAACTACAATATTTATATTTTATTATTTCAAATTAACACAGAGATGACAACGAGTGATATTTGATAACTCTTTACCTTATCAGCAGTAGGTAATAAAAATCTGGTTCTTAGTGTGGGATCCGTCATTAAAATATTTTGTGCGTCGGTCATTAAAAGAAATGTGACACCATAACGCGTTGCTCTAATAATACTTTAACATTGATATTATGTTGTGACTAAAAATGTTAACCGAATGTCTGCTTGATTGAACATATCCAATAAAAATTGTATTTTCTTTTAAAAATGTTTGGGATTGAAGGGAGACTTTGACTGTATGATAAAACAATAATTATACAAACAAAACAGTCAAAACAAACATAATTATCAAGATTTTTGCTGTAAACTCGTGGGGAAATACATTAAATTAATAGAGATCGGGAAATATGCACTTAAAAAACCTTAAATTATGCAAAAAACAGTTGAATTGAAATATGCACTAAAATATTATGCTTTTATGCATTTATAAAAAACGCAATAATAATTATTATTGGTGTATTGAAAGTAGGTATTCCAGGTTGTATCTTAGTCGATAGGAAAAATATTCTGATTCGTTTTTTACGATCTTACGGAGATAGTATAGTTCATTAACGGTTTTTGCTCCAAATTTTAAAGAACGGATTGACGTGAAATTTAGCTTACACATAAGACCCATGTAAAAGAAAAAAAGTGAAAAGAAAACTTTGCCCTGGGGGTTGAGTTTCTCCTCTAATCGGAGGGGGAAAATATACGTTCAAAATAAGTTCGGAAATGGATAAACACACTAATTCTAAGCAACTTCTGTTATATAGAATTTTTCACTAAGTTAATACTTTTTGAGTTATTGGCTAGTCGATATGTCAATTTTTCAACAAAAAACACTTTTTTACGGTTTTTTGCCAATAACTCAAAAAGTAAGTAGGTATGTTATCGGGAAAAACATTAAAAATATAGCTTATAAAGTAACAAAATTGATGTACGTATAACTTTTTAGAATCAGTAGAAGCAAAGTTGTAGCTTTGTAGCTAATGTAAAACAGGAAACAGGTTCATATTCGTCAAATTTAAAAATAAATAATTTCACGTGAAATAACCAAAAAATGATAGCAACTAAAAAATGATACACTGTTCTGAGAAAACTTATTACAACTTTTTAAAGTTTCAAAAAAATATTTTTTATGTTTTCTAAAAAAGTTTCTAGCGTTAAAATTAAGAAAGATACTTTCAAAATAAAGTAGGTCCTATTTTTCTTAAAAAACTCCGAAAATCACCCCTTAATTCGGGCTAAGTAAAGTGCTAATTTTTGAAAAAATTGGGTTTTAAAGTAAAATTGTTTAAATTTTGAAAGAGATGCTTTTTTTTTTCAAAATGACATAAAATTTATTAGTGCTACCAAAAATTACAAAGTGTAAAAAATGTAGGTTTTGCTTTTCTGAATATTTAGGATTATGTTTTTTTCTTTGAGACAAATATTGGTTAAGATATGGCTGTTCAAAATTGGCATACACAGTTGGTTAGTGACTAGTTCAATCCCTTTCAATTACATCCCCTTCAAAAATAAGCACTTTGAACCAATGAAGCTTACAGATAATATTTATAAACAATACATACACGAGTAAATCAACTTGTGAAGTGGTGACGATAAATTTTATTTGCTAACTTCCTTAATTTAATGCTAAAAACTTTTTAACCTTTTTTTAAACACTACAAAAAAGTTGTAATGAGTGTTCCCCAAAAAGTGCTTTAGTTTTTGACACTTCACGTTGGAATATTCAATTTGAAATTTGACGTGTATGAACCTATTTGTCATTAGTTATAACTCTTCTTTTACTGGGTCTAGGGATCTCATACATAAGTACACCATTTTTTTATGGGCTGTATTTTTCTTAAGAATGTTTTTTTCGATAAAATACTTACTTTTTGAGTTAATTGCAAAAAAACCGTTAAAATGTGTTTTTTTTTTGTTGAAAAATGAACAAAAAAGAACAATAGTTCCTTAGAATTAGTCAGTTAATCCATTTCCGGACTTATTTTAAACGTATATTTTTCATCCCTAGACGAGGTGAAAGTCACCCCCATGGCAAAAAGAAAACATCGGCACAATATAAATTTTCTTCTTCGATATGTTGCCTATGTGTATGCCAAATTTCATGTCAATCTTAAGTGGTTTTTTAAAATTTATGGGTTTTGCAATATTTTACCGTCAGCGAACGGACTAATAGAAGAGGATGCGATATAAGGCCGATCTGCATCGATCTATTTAATGGATAACAATAATTATTGGATATGTAATTTAGTATGTTAACAATTATAAAAAACAAGGGGTGCATGATCTAATTTTCTTCTGACTATAATCAATTAATAATTAATAAATGACTTTTATCTACTCTATGTCATATTATATATAAATTTTTAGTTTGTGAAAACTGTCATTATAGATAGCAGTGCTTTAAAGTAAGCATGAAGTAACAATGTATTTTAAATGGGATTTACTTTTTCTCACTGTTTTTGACACACTTTCATATAATCAAATATTCTTTCTTAATTTTCGCGTTTCATGGAGATGACATCTTGTTCTTCTTCAAGTGCCATCTCCGCGACGGAGGTCGGCAATCATCATAGCTATTCGGACCTTGGAGACGGCTGCTCTGAAAAGTTCGTTTGATGTACATCCGTACCATTCTCTCAGGTTGCGCAACCACGATATTCTGCGTCTCCCTATGCTTCTTTTTCCTTGAATCTTTCCCTGCATAATGAGTTGGAGCAAGTTGTATCTCTCTCCACGTGTAATATGTCCGAGATATTCCAATTTTCTGGTTTTAATTGTATTTAAGACTTCCATTTCTTTATTCACCTTTCTCAGAACCTCTTTGTTTGTGACGTGTTCTGTCCATGATATTTTTAGAATTCTTCTATATACCCACATCTCGAATGATTCCAGTTTTTTCATTGATGCCGCATTCAAGGTCCAAGCTTCCATTCCGTAAAACAGAGTCGAGAAAACGTAGCACCTAGCCAACCTTATTCTTAGCTCTAACCTTAGATCTCTTGTGCAGAGCACAAGAGAGGTGATGACATAATGAGCAATAAATTACAAAAAAAAATTTGACAGTTTTGTGGTTTGAAAGAAATTAGAATTTTTATATGTCAAAGTTCTAAAAATTGTAGAATAGAAATGAATTCCAGTGACGAAGAGTTACAGTATTTTTATTTGTTTATCGTAGATAAAATATTGTATGAAATTATGCGTGAAGTACTTTTTGCGAACTTACGCGATGTATAGCACTCGCTCCGGTTCATAAATAACTATTTTCATATATTAAAAAAAATGTTTCGACCCGGGTAGATATTATTCCAGATTTTCAGATTTGGGCACAGAGTTGGATTGTTGGGGCATATATGGAGAGCAGGTAGCGCAACAACTAGCGCAGGTAAACTCAATTTTACAATGGAGACCCGGAGTTAGAAGGAGACGCGGAGGAACTAGAATAAATGGTTACTGGAATTAAAGTAAGATTTATATAGGGCAGGAATTAGAGACTAGCAGAAAAAGAAAGAGGATAGAAAGAAATGGAGAAGCATAGTCAATAGTATCGAGTAGCAGATTGGGAAAAATCTGCTCGAAAAAGATGGATCTAGATAGCTTTTTAGCGGCTAATCCCCACCTGGAGTGTTTAGCCATTTAATTTTTATTACATATTATTGGTACATCAAAAATTAAAAGGACGGTGCCTGTAATAAAATCTAAAATATTAAAATTTTCTATAAGTTCAAATTTATTTATTAACATTTTTGATATAATTTTCATAAATAAATGACTTACTATTAACACTTTTTTAATTAATTCCAATAAATCCATTTTACAGCAATAATAATATATTAGTATTTTTGTAAAATAAATATCAATCATATTATCATAAATAACACAGGTTTACAAAAAAAAAACTAAATTTCGGACAATTTGACGAAACCATATGACAAGGGGGTTTTGGAGTGGCTGATCACAAATCCGGGGTCTGCTCACCTCTATCGCGTCAGGTAAAGGTCATTTCAAGGTCAAATCAAGATAAATCGACAGTCGCTCTGAAAAAGTATATTAGGGGGCTCTTGGGGTCGCTGAAGACGAATCCGGAGTCCGCTGACCTCTATCTCGTCTAGTTCAACGTCATTTTAAGGTCAAATCAACATAAATTGACACAATCGCTCTGAAAGTATAGGGAGTTTTGGGGTCGTTGATCATGAAAACTGCGGTCCGTTGAGCTCTACCACGTCATGTAAAGGTCATTTCAAGTTCAAATCAGGAGGAGTTAACAAAATTGATTTGACCTTGAAATGGCCTTTACCTGACGTGGTTGAGCTCAACGGGCCCCAGTTTTGTGATCAGGGACCCCAAAAACACCCTAATATACTTTTTCACAGCGATTGTGTTGATTTATCTTGATTTGACCTCGAAATGACCTTCAGCTAGACGTGATAGAGGTCACCGGATCCTGGATTCGTTATAAGCGACCCCAAAAACCTCCTAATATACTTTTTCAGAGCGACTGTCGATTTATCTTGATTTGTCCTTGAAATAACCTTTACCTGACGTGATAGAGGTTAGCGAACCCCGGATTCGTAACCAGCGACCCCAAAAACCCCCTAGTCATATGGTTTCGTCAAATAGTCCGAAATGTATTTTTTTGTAAACCTGTATAATCAAAAGAATATCAATATTTTAATTTAAATAGACAACTTCAAAACACAGACATCGTATTCACAGTAAAAGTTTCAAAAGATCACACATTACGCTCAAAATAGGAGGTAAATCTAGCAGACGAGTCGTTGTGACTTCCAAAATATGACAACACCGCTGGAAGTGACAACGCGCCTTGAAATACCCTATATATGGAAGCCATAACGTATGCTGTACGCTTCGGTATATACGTATATATATATACAAAATTTATTTTGGTAAATCCTTTCCCCTCAATAGGTAGACCCATTTTATAAGCCCCCCTTTTACCAAATACACAATTTTTAAAAAATAATTCCTAGTAGAAAAGGTGGAAGTCGGACAGCCTCTTCTGTATACCGGAAGTCACAACTTAACGTGCATCAATATATATATATATATATATATATATATATATATATATATATATATATATATATATATATATATATATATATATCGAGAAAAGGAGTACGACCGTTAATCCAATATAAATTAAGGATCACTCGAAGAGTGGAGGGTTTTTCGGTCAATAGGTGGAGAAATAAGACAAAGAAGGTGGCTACTTCATCTATTTATTCGAAGACGTTTCGCTCTCTGATCAAAGAGCATCATCAGTTCATCTAAAAAGAACAATATGAAAAAAACCAAACATCCATAGAGAAGTTAATATAACAGTGTTACCTCAAAAAGACATGTAGCAGTCAAAGGTATAAAAAGTAACAAAAGCTTGAAACAATGAACCATTGAATCGTTAGGTGTAGAAACAATCAATAATACTAAGTACAGTTTACAATTTAACAAAGACTTAGAACAGCAAAAGAAGTATGTGGTTATCATACATGTATAAAAAAAATTTTATGTAAAAAACTTGTATTCGCCGAGAACTAGTAAGATCACCAAGATCAACCTTCCAACAAAAGCATATTAATTTAGTTTGATTTTGACTTTGGGTAACATTATTAAAATGATTGTAAAAGTTTAAAGTTGCAAATTAATAAAAAAGTATTAAAAGTTACCACAAAAGCTTCTACACTATTCAAATTCACTCGGCAAAATGGGCATTTCTAAGAACAACGAACCATCCCGTAAAAGACAGTGACCTTGAAGTCAAAATTGACAGCAACAAGGCGAAATACCAACCGCTAATGTATTTGAGCGGTAATTTTAAAGATGTATTATAATATTGTAAAGAAAACTTGTTGTTAGTTCGAAACATTAAAAAGAAAGTAACAGGTGGTTAACAAACACCATTTAACTTTCAAGGAATGGTTCGAATAAAAAAAAAACAACCAAGTGAGGAACGATCTTTCCCAATCACCATAAGTGACTCGGTTATAGCTGGTTAGCCAGCCAAACGAAATTATAAACTCATCCAACTTCCACAGTCCAAGGTTCATCACACTATAGAACTGAGTAATTAATGAGAATTATGTAAATCCAATTAATTTAAAAATTTTTATTAAACTATTTTATCAAAAATTTTCAGCAATAAAAATTAAGTTAATAATAGTTATGGTTAAAGTAAAAAATTTTATTGAATATATTTAAGAGTGAAAATGTATACAGAAACACACCATAGGGGACCATAATAAAGTAGACACTGATAATGACTAATTCTGCAATATTAATGCATGATAAATTTGACTCAGGTTACTAATGTCCGTTCTTTTATTAAGAGCATTGGGGTGCTTCAGTATTGAACACATTTCCAAGAACTGCCTTTTCACGAGATTGCGTTCATTGCCAAGAATCCTAACTTCATTGAAGTCTACCTTGTGTTTTGTGGTAATCGCATGTTGAGAAAGAGCACACGTATGCTTGGATAAGTTAATATCACTGCGGTGCGTTGTAAGACGCCCCCTTAATGATCTCCCTGTCTGACCGATATAGCACGAGTCACACTCAGCACAAGGTATGTGATAGATAACGTTAACTTGTTCCAAAAGGGACAAGGGTGTTTTAGTTTTAGAAAACAAATTTTTGACCGTCCTGGCATTCTTAACAGCAATTTTGACAGGAATGTTGTTATTTTTATACAGTTTAATCAGTTTTTCAGTAACATGAGGAAAATATGGTAAAGAGGAGTAATGGGTAGTTGGAGTCCCAAGTACAGTAGTAGGCAGAACAGTGTTGTTTGATATTGATCTGAGTTGGTCACCATTGGGTATGTCATTTAAAGAAGAACCATAACTCTGTGAATTGAGGTATTTGTTAATAAGGGAAGATGGGTAGGAATTCTCAATCAATATGTTTCTGAGCAGTATAAGGGATTCCCTTCGATTAGTCGGATGTGTCAACCTATTAAGCCTGCAGCTTAAAGCTTTAATAAGGTTTAGCTTATATTTCAAGGGATGACAAGAATGGTAGTTGAGAAACCTATTGGAGGCCATTGGTTTCCTATACCAACTTGTAGTTAAAGTATTGTCTCCCATTCTTATGACACGCATGTCTAAGAAGGGAATACTTTTAGTGGTGGGATCCTCAAGTTCAACAGTGAACTGTAAGTGAGGATCAAACTCATTGAAAATAGACAAGGTGGCCTGTATCTTGTCTGGAGGTAAGGCTAATAGTAGGTCATCAACATACCGCTTAATAAAAGGGACTTGGAAATCCAAAAGACTCAAACGGTCAGACACTAAATCATCCAGTACAAAGTTGACTAGGATGGGAGAGATTGAGGAACCCATAGGTGTCCCAAAAATTTGTAGGTAATATTTGTCGTCAAAGACTAAAAAATTGGTGTCAAATACTAATTGCAAAAGTTCTGCAAATACATCCCAGGACACAGGACAGTTAGGTTGGATGGAGCTCCAGTGATTTCTTAAAGAGGTAGTGACACTAGCTAAAGGTAAATTGGTGAAGAGAGATACCACATCAAAACTCACTAAAATGTAACCTTGTGGAAGTTTAAAGTCATTAATAAATTCACTAAAATGAAAAGAATCTACAATGTTATAATCATTGTTATAGTTGTAAGATTTTGACAAGATGTCAGTCAAAAATTTAGCAATATTTATATTGGGTGAATTAATTGAAGAGACAATGGGCCTCATACTGAGTGTAGGCTTATGTATTTTCGGTAGACAATAAAATCTAGGAGCATAACCATCATAGTTATGTAAAGATTTTGCTAGAGGTTGGTCAATGATCTTTATGTTTTTAAGATGAGTAATGAATTTATTAATTTTATTAGTGAATTTAGAACAAGGGTTGGTAGAGAGAGGTTGGTAGTACCTATCATCATCTAACAAAGATTGACTAAGACTGAGATATTGATCTCAGTCTAAGACTGAGATATGATCTTCTCGTTCTCACTAGTGACAAAGGTAATGCCACTGTACTCATGGATAGAGATCAATATCTCAGTCTTAGTCAATCTTTGTTAGATGATGATAGGTACTACCAACCTCTCTCTACCAACCCTTGTTCTAAATTCACTAATAAAATTAATAAATTCATTACTCATCTTAAAAACATAAAGATCATTGACCAACCTCTAGCAAAATCTTTACATAACTATGATGGTTATGCTCCTAGATTTTATTGTCTACCGAAAATACATAAGCCTACACTCAGTATGAGGCCCATTGTCTCTTCAATTAATTCACCCAATATAAATATTGCTAAATTTTTGACTGACATCTTGTCAAAATCTTACAACTATAACAATGATTATAACATTGTAGATTCTTTTCATTTTAGTGAATTTATTAATGACTTTAAACTTCCACAAGGTTACATTTTAGTGAGTTTTGATGTGGTATCTCTCTTCACCAATTTACCTTTAGCTAGTGTCACTACCTCTTTAAGAAATCACTGGAGCTCCATCCAACCTAACTGTCCTGTGTCCTGGGATGTATTTGCAGAACTTTTGCAATTAGTATTTGACACCAATTTTTTAGTCTTTGACGACAAATATTACCTACAAATTTTTGGGACACCTATGGGTTCCTCAATCTCTCCCATCCTAGTCAACTTTGTACTGGATGATTTAGTGTCTGACCGTTTGAGTCTTTTGGATTTCCAAGTCCCTTTTATTAAGCGGTATGTTGATGACCTACTATTAGCCTTACCTCCAGACAAGATACAGGCCACCTTGTCTATTTTCAATGAGTTTGATCCTCACTTACAGTTCACTGTTGAACTTGAGGATCCCACCACTAAAAGTATTCCCTTCTTAGACATGCGTGTCATAAGAATGGGAGACAATACTTTAACTACAAGTTGGTATAGGAAACCAATGGCCTCCAATAGGTTTCTCAACTACCATTCTTGTCATCCCTTGAAATATAAGCTAAACCTTATTAAAGCTTTAAGCTGCAGGCTTAATAGGTTGACACATCCGACTAATCGAAGGGAATCCCTTATACTGCTCAGAAACATATTGATTGAGAATTCCTACCCATCTTCCCTTATTAACAAATACCTCAATTCACAGAGTTATGGTTCTTCTTTAAATGACATACCCAATGGTGACCAACTCAGATCAATATCAAACAACACTGTTCTGCCTACTACTGTACTTGGGACTCCAACTACCCATTACTCCTCTTTACCATATTTTCCTCATGTTACTGAAAAACTGATTAAACTGTATAAAAATAACAACATTCCTGTCAAAATTGCTGTTAAGAATGCCAGGACGGTCAAAAATTTGTTTTCTAAAACTAAAACACCCTTGTCCCTTTTGGAACAAGTTAACGTTATCTATCACATACCTTGTGCTGAGTGTGACTCGTGCTATATCGGTCAGACAGGGAGATCATTAAGGGGGCGTCTTACAACGCACCGCAGTGATATTAACTTATCCAAGCATACGTGTGCTCTTTCTCAACATGCGATTACCACAAAACACAAGGTAGACTTCAATGAAGTTAGGATTCTTGGCAATGAACGCAATCTCGTGAAAAGGCAGTTCTTGGAAATGTGTTCAATACTGAAGCACCCCAATGCTCTTAATAAAAGAACGGACATTAGTAACCTGAGTCAAATTTATCATGCATTAATATTGCAGAATTAGTCATTATCAGTGTCTACTTTATTATGGTCCCCTATGGTGTGTTTCTGTATACATTTTCACTCTTAAATATATTCAATAAAATTTTTTACTTTAACCATAACTATTATTAACTTAATTTTTATTGCTGAAAATTTTTGATAAAATAGTTTAATAAAAATTTTTAAATTAATTGGATTTACATAATTCTCATTAATTACTCAGTTCTATAGTGTGATGAACCTTGGACTGTGGAAGTTGGATGAGTTTATAATTTCGTTTGGCTGGCTAACCAGCTATAACCGAGTCACTTATGGTGATTGGGAAAGATCGTTCCTCACTTGGTTGTTTTTTTTTTATTCGAACCATTCCTTGAAAGTTAAATGGTGTTTGTTAACCACCTGTTACTTTCTTTTTAATGTTTCGAACTAACAACAAGTTTTCTTTACAATATTATAATACATCTTTAAAATTACCGCTCAAATACATTAGCGGTTGGTATTTCGCCTTGTTGCTGTCAATTTTGACTTCAAGGTCACTGTCTTTTACGGGATGGTTCGTTGTTCTTAGAAATGCCCATTTTGCCGAGTGAATTTGAATAGTGTAGAAGCTTTTGTGGTAACTTTTAATACTTTTTTATTAATTTGCAACTTTAAACTTTTACAATCATTTTAATAATGTTACCCAAAGTCAAAATCAAACTAAATTAATATGCTTTTGTTGGAAGGTTGATCTTGGTGATCTTACTAGTTCTCGGCGAATACAAGTTTTTTACATAAAATTTTTTTTATACATGTATGATAACCACATACTTCTTTTGCTGTTCTAAGTCTTTGTTAAATTGTAAACTGTACTTAGTATTATTGATTGTTTCTACACCTAACGATTCAATGGTTCATTGTTTCAAGCTTTTGTTACTTTTTATACCTTTGACTGCTACATGTCTTTTTGAGGTAACACTGTTATATTAACTTCTCTATGGATGTTTGGTTTTTTTCATATTGTTCTTTTTAGATGAACTGATGATGCTCTTTGATCAGAGAGCGAAACGTCTTCGAATAAATAGATGAAGTAGCCACCTTCTTTGTCTTATTTCTCCACCTATTGACCGAAAAACCCTCCACTCTTCGAGTGATCCTTAATTTATATATATATATATATATATATATATATATATATATATATATATATATACCTTACACTTACGAGTGCTCCTTTGTTATATTGGAATTGACTTCCTCTTAACAGTTTGAACATTTGATTTAAGCGAAAAGGAATGATTATAAACATTTTTCTGTTTTCTGAGAACAGTAAAATGTATTTTGAACTAAATAAATTACATTCATCCTTCTTTTTATGTCAATAAATTTAATTCACAACAATTTCTTTTGGACACCCTATATAAATAATTATGTAAATGTTTATATTACTGCATAGAGAATTAAATTACCTTTCAAATGAGCTATCACACGACCCCTATTCCCATTTAAAAAAATAATCGATGACGTCATCACGCCCAGATGGGTGACGTCACTAGTATGATATATATGACAAAAAGTCGTAATTTAAAAATAAAAATTGACCTCTTTCGGGATTTTTTTCCAAAATTGTCCATTCTCGAGAAAATTAATTTATTCCAACCTTTACGTGCTCTCTGTATAAGTATTATGGGTTATAAATGAATCTTTCTGAAAGGCAAAACAAGTTTAAATGTTTATGTATATATTTATATGTAAATTTAATGGCGTTGAAAAGCGTCGTCATTTTACCCAAAATATGGTCTTAGATTGTTTTCGCAATGACCGATTCAATTGTGATTTAACAGAGCAACGAAATATTCGTATATTAAACTCCTAATAAAAAGTGTTACCACTGTGGACCATCGTAAAATTCTACACGTATTATTATTTTGTTTAGGTCACTATTACAAAATTGGGTTTGCTATTAGAACGCATACCTACCATGCCATTAGTGCCAAACAAAAATAGAAAAATTTAGTAGTTTATGGAACGTTTTTATATAAGTGGATGATAATTATGCATCATGCAATATTTGTAAGATAAAGCTGTCTTATCAAACTTGGAGAACGTAGAAAACAAAATTTTAATACATTATTGTTTCCTATAATGCACAAAATGTTAAAGGTGGTACAAAATGATGTGAAAATGAAACATTTTGGATGATTTGCACACACAATAAATAAACTTTATTGTGAACGATGGCTTAAAGGATGAGGAAATCAGCCACAATTTAACTTAAAAAAATGATTTTATTGACGTTTCAACTTCTACCTCAAATGTTGTTATCAAAAGTGATATAAGAAAATCATTAAAAATTTAACCAAAATAAAAAATACCATTAGCCACTTTAAAAAGAGTTCTACAAGCAACTGCTAAACTTTTAGATTTTGAAAAATCCAGGAAACGGGAATCCTCTCAAATTACTGCAAGATGTTTCCACATGTTGTAATTCGACATTCTATATGTTAAAAAGATTTATTCAGCTAGAAGAAATTGTTAAGGCTATTATAAGCATAACAAATATCTACGTAAACACTAGTTCAACAATGTATGAGTATTTTATTAAACTGTCGATAACTGTCGATTTCAACTTTTCTTGGCAGAATAAGGTTTCGACTAATTCCTTTTGAGGATCCAACAAATGCGGAAATAGCACAGAAAATAGAATCGCTCTTGTTGCAGAAAAACTTGGAATGGAACAAAAAGATAAAGGATTTACGACTCAAATTTTATTAGAACATGAGAAAACATCTGCAGATCCGGATGATATTATGGGATCGCAGGATCAGCCACGAGGCACTACGACAAGCAGGGCAATAATAGAAATGCAAATATTTAGGGAATGCGATCGGTTGCCGCGAAATGAAGATTTGTTAAAATGGCGGAGAGAAAATAAATATATTTTTCCTTATCATGCACAAGTAGCTCAAGAACGAATTAGTGTCATTGGAACATCAGTGCCTTGCGAACGGTTATTTCCAAAGCTGGTCTAATTATTTCTGATTGAAGAACTCGAGTTAATTATAAAAAGGCTAAAAGGCTGCTATTCTGAAATTTTAATTTAAAAGTACCAAATAGTAACTAATAAGTATTTGTAGCAAATACTGGTATTTAAAGTTTACTTTGTATTTCGTTTTTAAGAGGGTAGGCGCAAAATTTCGGGACAATGCTATTTAAATGCATTTATTTCTTTCGAATCCTAAGAAAACTAGTAGGTAAGTATTTTTGAAAAATTTAAAAGCAGAATAAAGAATTACATAATTACCGAGTGCTAAAAGTCCCTGAAAACTTCTATAATGTGTATTTTAATAAGTTACAATGGTAAAAAGAAGAGAAAATTGAGTGTGATTTTTCATTTCAAATATCTCATTTAAATGACACTTTTTTATTCTAATGGACTTTCGGCCCTCGATAATAATGTAATCTTTCATTCCGCGTTTATATTTTTCAAAAATACTTATTATTTTCTTAAAATTCGAAAAAAATGAATGAATTGAGAAAGCATTGGCCCGAAATTTGGCGCCTATGCTCTTGTTAGATTTTCTAATAACAATTAAGACAATGAAAAAAATATGAAATTATTTATTAATGCAATATTATTTTCATTACAAAAACTACTTTTTGAATAAAATTGTTTCCTACCTAGACAAAATAATAACACCTGTTGAATTTTTTTGAACATTTTTAATTAGGAGTTTAAAATACGACTATTTTGTTGCTCTGTTAAATCACAATCACAGGTAAAAATTACGACGGGTTACCGTTACATGATTGCAAATACTTCTAGCCCACCTCTAGGTCAGAATCAGGTATAAGAATTATTATTACACGACCGGTTCCTATGTAAGGGTCCGCCTCGCGATCGCGCCAAGGAATAGAACCGAACCGACCGGCGACCTGACTACATGTAGAAGGCGATTGCAGAATTTGCAGATCCTTCTAGCTTTTTATGCATACGCGGTACGAATAGATTATTTTATTTTTAGAAGTTTAAGTTTATGGATACGTACCTATTTAAAACATATTTTTTCACCTAAAATATTGTCTGAAGCTATTTCTTTGTGGCGTTTATGTAATTTATTATTCTAAATACGAAATAAGCCACAATTTAACTTAAAAAATTATTTTGTTAACTTTTATTTCGAACGTCGTTGTCAAAATACAAAATATTAATAATTTAAACAAAAATGTTGTTGCTTAGTAAAAAAAATCTTCTAATAATTGCCGATATGAATGAGTTAGAATAAATGATATTATTAGAAGAATTTTTTTTTACTAAGCAACAACATTTTTGTTTAATTCATTAATACTGTGTATTTTGACAACGACGTCCGAAGTGGAGGTCGAAACGTTAACAAAATCATTTTTTAAGTTAAATTGTGGCTTATTTCCCATTTAGAAAAATAAATTACACAAACGCCACAAAAAAATAGCTTTAGAACAATATACATAATATTATCTAACAATAAAAAACTGAAAACGTTTGTTTTCTATACTTCCACAAAATTTATTATATCTAAGTGACTACAGCTGTTTCGGCGGAGTACCTTTCTCAAGTAATATAGTTTACAATGTGTTTGCCTTTTTAATCTTCAACTGAAGAGGTTGAGGAGTGGGGAGCTGTTTGTCTCGAGTTGGTCATTCAGAATTATATCTGTATTTTTCAGTTTATTAATTTCCATAGATTCTAAAAAAGATAGCTTAAGGCCTTTATTTTGAATATGTAGAATTTTAAACTCTTCATTGAAAGAATGATTATGATCTAGAAGGTGAAGTGCGTATGTAGAAGTGTCTGTTTTTCTATTGTTGAATGCCCTTTTGTGTTCTGCTATCCGTTTGTCAAAAGTTCTGCCAGTTTGACCGATGTACGTTTTCGGACAGTCACCACAGAGTGGTGTGTACAAACTAACTTGTGGTGACTGTCCGAAAACGTACATCGGTCAAACTGGCAGAACTTTTGACAAACGGATAGCAGAACACAAAAGGGCATTCAACAATAGAAAAACAGACACTTCTACATACGCACTTCACCTTCTAGATCATAATCATTCTTTCAATGAAGAGTTTAAAATTCTACATATTCAAAATAAAGGCCTTAAGCTATCTTTTTTAGAATCTATGGAAATTAATAAACTGAAAAATACAGATATAATTCTGAATGACCAACTCGAGACAAACAGCTCCCCACTCCTCAACCTCTTCAGTTGAAGATTAAAAAGGCAAACACATTGTAAACTATATTACTTGAGAAAGGCACTCCGCCGAAACAGCTGTAGTCACTTAGATATAATAAATTTTGTGGAAGTATAGAAAACAAACGTTTTCAGTTTTTTATTGTTAGATAAAATGAACTTCCATCAAGTAACGGTCGAATCCATCAATTATTTACATAATATTATGTATAATGCCAATCATCATTATCCATAAATAGATACACATGAAATATTTAGCACTATAAATATTAAAATAAATATTTTAGGTTAAATTATATGTTTTAAATACATATCCAAAAACTTATAAAAATAATAACCCATTCGTACCGCGTATCTGCAATCGCCTTGTCTGTGCATGTAGGTAGTGGGTTCGGTTCGGTTCTATTCCTTGGCGCGGTGCGGACCCTTAAGTCCGATTATGTACTTTCGGCTCATTCGGCTGGGCTCGCTATTTTAGTAAACTCCCAAAAAGAGAGATAGAAGTAGGAGGTTCTAGTTTAAAGATATTTTCTACATGCCAATGTTAATGTTGCTATGATTTCTGGTTTTAATGTCTGGAACTTTTATATTGGTCCACTATCTCAAATGCAGTTCAAACACTGTGTCTTAAAAAGCTATGTTCCATATTTCTTTAATTTATACTGTATATTATATGTATGTATATATAAATTGTGTAGAAGTATTTAAATTTAGAATAAATGTAAAACCTATTTTTGGATGGGGAGCAAGGATTGATTTGGCGACCGTCATCGCGACCGTCATAGCTCCGGCGAAATAAAATTTGTACGTATACAGTATGGTGCAAATGTTTGGAATAAATTCGTTATTTTGTAACCTAGCAACTTTCAGGAAAAATCCTGAAACAGGTCTTATTGAAGTGAAAACTTCTTTGGGGACGTTGTGCATTGTTTGGATGGGGAAAAAGTATTAAATTCGTAACCGTCATCGTCATTGCTTTGACGAAATAACTTTTTGAAGTGAAATCTTCTTTAGGGACGTTGTGCACTTTTTGGATGGGGAAAATATTGAATTCACGACCATCATTGCGACCGTCATCGCTTTGTCGAAATAAATTCTGTTCATGTATGCATTATCGTACATACATTTGTGTATATTATATATGTATTTATAATATAAAGAGTATTTATTTGTTCCATTGCGATAATTATTTGATTTAGACGCTGATTATCTAATATTAACTTTTTGAAGTGAAAATTTCTTTAGCGACCGTCATCGCTACGGCGAGATGTTAGTAATTTATATACTATAGGTTGAATTGCGTGTTAGATCGAAGTTATAATGGCTGGAGGGGGATAGAGTGTGTACCCGAAGGAGCTTGCGAATCGAGCGTATGAGAGGCCACACTATCCCTATTCCAATCATTATAACTGATTAGTGTTTAAATAATTTTTAAAATGAAAACTTCATTAGCAACATTGTGCACTTTTTGGATGGGAGAAAAGCATCGAATTCGCGACCGTCATTGCTACGACAAGATACTAGTAATTTATATACTATAGGTTGAAATGCGTATAAGTTCGACCGAAGATATAATGGTTGGAGGATTGAGAGAGTGTGTACCTGAAGGAGTTTGCGATGAAAGTGCATGAGAAGCCGCACTATCCCTATCTCCCTTGAAGTGAAAACTTCCTTAGCGACGTTGTGCACTTTTTGGATGGAGAAAAAGCATTGAACTCGCGACCGTCATCGCTACGGCGAGATATTAGTAATTTATGTACCATAGGTTTGTTCCAACACAACGAGAAACCGTCCAACCGTAAATTCCAACAGAAAATGGACCTAGTTACTCGAAGGAATAAAGACCAATATAAAAATAAAATAAAAATTTTATTTTTAATTCAGTTGCAATGCGAAGGCAAAACAATCTTACTTTTCAATTAGAATACGGAGCGCAGTCCAGTCCTTTGAATCGCGATTTTCGGCTCGTATTGGAGCCTCATCGGAAAGAACGTAGGCTTGTTCTCCATATCCCAATTGATCCGCACTGAGAGGTTTTCCCATCCATTGCAACTGAAGTGAAAATATTAGGTGACTAGCGTCATCTGGCAATTAAAAGATGAAGTTTTCGATCCTAATAGCATTATTAATAATATTTAGAAAATATTAAAGTATTACTAAAAGATTTTTAAATCGAAAACTTATTGGACCATTTCCTTGGTAACACCTCCAAGGCTTGTAAAATTTGCAAGCCAAATGGATGCTGAAGCGAAGAAGACAAGAGGGAATTCAAAAACTTACAATTCACGACCCCGTCTGTTCAGCTGGTAAATTCCAACAGAAAATGGACCGAGTTACTCGAAGGAGTAAAGACCAATATAAAAATAAAATAAAATTTTTATTTTTAATTCAGTTGCAATGCGAAGGCAAAACAATCTTACTTTTCAATTAGAATACGGAGCGCAGTCCAGTCCCTTGAATCGCGATTTTCGGCTCTTATTGGAGCCTCATCGGAAAGAACGTAGGCTTGTTCTCCATATCCCAATTGATCCGCACTGAGAGGTTTTCCCACCCATTGCAGCTGAAGTGAAAATATTAGGTGACTAGCGTCATCTGGCAATTAAAAGATGAAGTTTTCGATCCTAATAGCATTATTAATAATATTTAGAAAATATTAAAATATTACTAAAAGATTTTAAATCGAAAACTTATTGGTCCATTTCCTTGGTAACACCTCCAAGGCTTCTAAAATTTGCAAGCCAAATGGATGCTGAACTTCATCTTTTATGTTTTGGTGCTTGCTGATGACCATAGTTTTTGTGTTTTTTGTATTTAATATCATTCCAAATTCTCTACAGGCTGTCGTTACTCGGACGATTAATGTTGGAGTGCTTTAGCTATATCTGCCAGAATGACCGTGTTATCAGCGTATCGCAGGTTATTTATACATTGCCCGTTAATAATTATACCATCCGAGGTGCCTTCCAAAGTATTTTTAAATATCTTCTCAGAGCAAACGTTGAACAGCAAAGGTGACAGGACACATCTCAGTCTTACTCCCCTCTCGATATTGATTTTTCTAGATGTTTCGCTTTTTATTCCGATTTTAGCCTTTTGTTTTAGGTAGAGGTTTGTAATGATCCTTAAGTCTTTATCCTCGTTATTACATGACCCTAAAATATCTATTTCTCTTTTTTTGTGTTTTTGTAGAAGTTTAAATAATGTTGTATTTTGCTGCTAAAAAATACCCTACAATTACTAACAAAAGTATATACCTCTACTCCGTAAACTACGATGTCCTTCGGTCCAATTACGTCACTTACTACCAACTCGACTTCCGTCGTTGCAACGTTTTCTCCTTTCCATCTGAAAATAAAAAAAAAGCAATAAAAATCCATGAATAAGGAAAGACGCTTTAGATTTAATCTGAGTCGAGGGCCACCACCATCGGCTGACCATGGTTTCTACTTTTCAGTGTCTTCAGAGCCGCTTGTGGCGTATCCCGAAACGAACTAAATCCGGCTGTCGAACTATGCATATTAATAAAATATTGAATGCTTACGGACCCGTTAATGACATCTATCTAGAGACAGAAAAAATTCCCTATAATAGGTCAGACTGCAGAATCCTTGGTGGTTATCTAATGGCCATTGCCTAAGCTTTTTAGAAATTGATAAAGACACAGGTTGAGAAACAGCGAAATGGGAAACAACATACATTCATCACAGGTCCTATCCAATAAAATCCAGTTGGTAAATAGGTACCAAATATATTAAGGTTATACACAACAACGATGAAGCTTATTTTCATTCCTATTAAGATCGTTCTTCTTCTTCTTCTTATAATAGACCTCTTGGCCTGTTCTTAACCGATTTTGAGCTTGTATTCGTAGCTGTGATGTTGACTGCCAGCTATCTCCCCACCTTTTAAAGGGCCTTCCTATTGGTCTCTTGTCTGTTGGCTTCGAATCCCTGGCTATACGGGCTATTCTCTCGCTGTCCATTCTCGTTACATGCTGATTCTACTCTCGTCTTCTCTGTCTTCCCCACCGTACTATATCTTGTAAGTTACAGAGATGTCGTATTCTGTCGTTCGGTATTCTGTGTCTCAGTGTTTTCCCAGTTATTGACCTCAATATTCTCATTTATGATGTTCTCAGTATCCTCTTGGTTTCTGCTGTGTCACATGTTGTTCCTATCGCGTATGTCATGATCGGTCTTACACATGATTTTTGTATGCTTACTTTCCCTTCCAGCCTCATATCTTTGTTTCTCCAGACGACATCCCTCAGAAATCCTAACATGTAATTGGCTTTATTGGTTTGCTTTCGGACGCTTTCTTTAACATCTCCATAACTACATATTTCGACTCCCAGGTATACGAATCTCGAGACTTGCTCAATTAGTTCGTTGTTAATTACTGATTTGCATCTTATGGGTTCCCTTGACACTACCAGGGATTTTGTCTTAGCTGTTGATATTTTCATGTTGTAGTTCTTCGCCACTGTATTGAAAGTTTGTTCAATTCACTGTAGGTTATCCTCGTTATCGGAGATTAAGATTGAGTCGTCAGCATAACAGAGGATTTTTATTTGTTTTTCTGCCATCTTATATTCTTTTCCAGTACCTTTAATGTTTTCTATGATTTTGTCCATTACTAAATTAAAAAGCAGAGGACTCAAGCTATCCCCTTGTCTGATTCCCGAGTTGATTGCTACTTACGATGTTAGTTTATTCTCGACTTTTATTCTCGTTTTGTTCTTCGCATTAATGTCTTTAATTATCCTTATCATCTTGTTGGGCTGATTTTTCTCCTTTAGCAATCTTAACATATCTTCCAATCTTACACAATCGAAGGCCTTAGTCAGATCTATAAAGCACATAATTGCAGGTTTATTATATTTCAGTGCTTTGTCAGCAATTTGTCTGGCTATGAATATGGCGTCTATTGTGGACCTATTTTTCCGAAATCCTTGTTGTTTCTCACTAGTTGTGTATTGTTCATTTATTTTTAAGACCTTTGTTCATCATAAAAACTGTTGCCAATTTCATTAACAGTCAATACCGATTGTATTCTTTCCATTGATGCCTTCAACTATTGATAGTTCGGAGGCATAATCCCCTTTCTATTAGCTGTATGGTTTTAGAGCCTTCCCTCCTAATTTATCCGGGCTTGGGACGGCAACAGTTCTCTCTAGCTACTGTATCCACCCAACAAAACTACTATTAGAAGAAAAGACGTTAGGAGAACATGTAACGTAGAGTGTACATATAAACGAATGGACACTAAATAGAAAAAAGAACGGAATAACCAAATAAGCAGAATTGGAGAGACACGTGTGGTCAAAATAGCACGAGATAAATAACCAATCGGTAGAAGAAGTATCAGCCGACTACGTAAAAGTTGGAGTGACAACCTTCCCTTGAGGTATCAATCTGCCAATGAACAAGCGGAATTGCTTATCAATATGAAGAAGAAGAAGAACTATTGATAGTCACAAAAAGTATTTTGGACTGAGCACTGTATACTATAAAATAGCGAATTTCATGGATGCCATTTGCTTTTGTGATGAAAAACTACCTTAGCGAATTATTACTACTAATTCAGCTAGGATGCTCAAGATGTATAGAATGATGGTAAGATGACTTCAACACCAGAAATCATCATTCCTGAAATCATTTACAGTAATTAACCTTTTTTAATGGGAAATATGCCAGAATTTTACTAAACAATTATTTTATTAGCGTTTCGCCATCCAAACCGGATGCCGTTGTCAAAATACAAAAAATATTAATGAATTAAACAAAAATGTTGTTGCTTAGTAAAAAATTCTTCTAATAATTTATTTAATCTGACTCATTTATACCACGATTATTAAGTCAATAACATATCGAGTTAGTACGTATTTTATATTTTACTCCGACGAATTATTTATACTCCGACGCCCCTGAGGGGCATAAGGAGTTTCGAGAAAGAAGAAGAAGAAGAGAAGTAGGTAGGTATTATTTATATATTTATGTATTATTAGAGAGCGTAGATAACAAATTAGAGAGCGTAGTGGATGAAAGGAATGTAGAATGCATGTGGGGAACATTAAAAGATGTAATTAAAGAAGCAGCAAATATTTCCAGCACCAATGACAACACAAAGAAAAAACAAAAAGAATGGTTTGATGAAGAATGTGAACAATCATTGGAAGAACGGGCCAAGCTACGATTAAGAATGACAACTCAAGGAACAAGAGAAGCGCAGGAAAATTACACTAAACAAAGAAATAGAACCAAAAAAATACTACGAGAAAAAAAGGAAACATTATGAAGCTAAACTGAAAAATATAGAGGAAAGCTACAAAAATAATCAAATTAGGAACCTGTACCAAGGTCCAAGGGATAAAAAATTGAGAAACGAGGGCACCAACCAAAAACTGTACATTATAAAGACAAAATGGAGAAATGATTATGGGTGAACCAGAGATATTAGAACGCTGGAAGCAGTACTTTGATGAGCTTCTAAATGGACTTGAAGGGACAGACGATAATAACGAGCAAACAGAGGATCTAGTAAATGAATTACAAAATCAACAGAGTGAAGAGCAGGCTCCGACTATAAGCGAAATTCAGAATATCATCGATAAATTAAAAATGAACAAAAGCCCAGGAAGCGACGGCACAACGGCTGAAATGATTAAGTTTGGAGGAAATCAGTTAGTAGGTAAAATCGATAAACTAATTAATAATATATGCGAACAAGAAATACTACCTGGGGAATGGACAGAAGCAATACTGTGTCCTATTCACAAAAAAAGAAATATGGCTGATTGTCAGAATCATCGAGGCATAGCGCTGCTAAACATAACGTATAAAATATTGGCTATGCATATTAAAAACAGATTAACAACGAACGTTGATAAAAGCATAGGATAATATCAATGTGGGTTCAGAAAAGGCAGAAGTACTGTGGATCAGGTCTTCACACTAGGATAAATGAAGGCTGAAATTTACGAATATAATAAAGACACCATGGTTCTTTTCATTAACTTTAAACAGGCTTTCGATCGAGTGAAAAGAAGCGAATTATTCACAGCATTGCAAGACATAGACGTTTCTCCAAAGCTTATTAGAATTATAAAATTAACTCTCCAAAGAACAATGAATAAAGTCAAGATAAACAATACTATAACAGAAAGCTTTGAGGTCAAACAAGGAGTGCGGCAGGGTGATCCATTATCGTCTATAATGTTTAGCATATTACTAGAAAAGGTTATACAGGAAGCAAACATTAATAGAACAGGTCTAATCTACCAAAAAAATATCAGTGCCTGGCATTCGCAGACGATTTGGTAATCTTGGCTAGGAGCAAAATAGAACTTATAGAAACAGTCACGAAACTTGAGGAGAGGGCAGCAACCAAAGGATTGTATATAAATGAAGCAACAACAAAGTATATGGAATGGGCAAATAAGCAATTCGTTCGGGGGCAATACATAACAATGACAACAGCGAAGGGAACACGATATAAATTAGAAGAAGTTGAAAGATTTGAGTACTTAGGAACTGTGTTCACAAGAGATCCTAACTGTGAAGAAGAAATACAAAAGAGAATTATGTCGGGCAACCGCGCTATAGTTGCTCTTAATGTGTTGTTAAGAAGTAAAAATATATCACGAAGAGCAAAACTAAGAACTTACAAGATCGTAATAAGACCGATAGTAACGTATGCTTCTGAAACATAGGTCACAACAAAAAAACACCAAGAGTTGTTTTTAGTTTGGGAGAGGAAAACACTGCGCAAAATCTTCGATGGGAAAAACTTAAATGGACAATGGATAAGAAGAACAAATAAGGAACTAACTGAGCTCTATCAAGATCCTAGCATACTAGCAGTAATTAAGGCGCAAAGACTTAAATGGTTGGGCCATGTGCAGAGGATGATTCCATCTAGAATTCCCAGAATAGTACTATCTAGTGCATTGGCAGGAAAATGCGAAGAGGAAGACCGAGGTCACGATGGAGTAATGGAGTTAGAGAAGATATGAGAAGAATTAACGTAAGCCATCGGCCTACCAGGCTCGTAGTGCTTACATATTAGTGTTAGCGTTAGACGACTTTTAAAAAATTAAAATGAGCATATTCGTGTCAGAAGAGGAAATTTAAATAAATTCTGCGAAAAATGGTTACGAGACTGTTTCATAATAATATTATTGATTTATAATTACATTATTTACCTGTACGTATCTCCGGTTCTGTCTCTAAAATAGAGATATCCAAACTCATCTTGTACCATCATATCCCCAGAATTAAAATAGGAATCTCCCTTCTGAAAAACATCTTGTAAAATCTTCTTGTTCGTCTCTTTTTGGTCCACATAACCATCAAAATTGTGTGTACTAATTTTCTTGTATATTTTTCCTATGAGTATACCTGGCTCGTTGTCTTTACATCTAATACATAGTCCGTTTGCATCTCTAAGTGGTTCTTTGGTTTCATCGTCACATTTAATTAGGCAAATTGAAAATATTGGTCCCAAATAGAATGGCAGAAAACCAACTGAGCCAATGGTGTTATCCAAGTTAACTAAAACAGTAAAATTGTTACTTAGAACTTATTTATTATTTCAGAACTGCTGGCAGGGCCCCCGCTACAATATGTGCAAAGTGTGCAATGCACATGGGTGCCATCATTTAGGGGCGCCAAAACCCGGGGTCAAAAATTGCAAAAAATTTGAAAAAAAAACAAAAATTAATTTTAAAATAAAAGTTGAGCAATTAACCAGGATTAGGTATAAATAGGAGAAAGAGAGGAGAAAAACAGAATACTTTGGCCATATAATTAGATAACCTAAATACCATCTACTTCGTCTTATAATACAAGGAAAAGTGGAGGGAAAGAGAAGGATTTGTCGAAAGAAACTTTCATGGTTGCGTAATATTAGACAATGGTGTAGAACCGCAGTAGAAAAAATTGTAAATAAAATTGTAAATTGGAAAATTTTAAATAAAAACATGTGTAAAACCACAGTATTTCGCGCAGCAGCCGATACAGAAAGGTTTTAGGGACTTGTAAACATTATGACGACCAACTTCTGAATACGGACACGGCACCTAAAGAAGAAGAAGGTATACATTCACACGAAATTTTATTAGTACCTACATCATCCAGTTACTTCCGGCACAGTATAAAGAGGGACAGTAGAACCACTCTCCGAAAAATTGGATGTAAAATCTGTAGTCGCGCATGGCGACCGCGCAATGTTCTTAGTCGCTTTTGCCCCACTCTCGCATTGCTAGTCGCATAGAAACGTACGGATTTTAATAGAAAAAACCCGCATCCACCACTGGTGAATTACCAATTGCGTACTGCCGGTATTACTTCTTGAGATCAAAGCGCCGACAGAGGAGTTGTTTTAGTGTGGAACCTCTATATACTGTGCTTCCGGTTCCATGTGCGAGAAAAGGTCAGAAGTCAGGCATTTTAATTTATTTTATTATGATTTTATTCTATTTGTTTCATTTTGATATTTTAGTATACAAATAATGGTAATACTCACGGTTTTTGATGTGAGTTTTAAAGGACCGCTTGTATTGACATGAAATTTGGCATACGGGTCTACCCCAAAATCCCGATAGCCAAAATCCCGACAACCACAATCCCGACAGCCACAATCCCGACGGCCAAAATCCCGACACGCCAGAATCCCGACAGGCCAAAATCCCGACATGCCAAAATCCCAACAGGTTTGATAAGTTTCTTTATAAGTTTCATATTATAATTACATTTATTTCTTGTCTTTTGTTTATGGCCATTTCTTGACACATTTTTCCTTCGCCTTCCCTTTCTGTTGTCCTTCCGTGCAGACAGACACTATTAAGACTTGTCGAGTCTAATAAAAGTTATTTTAAAGCCAAGTTTGTTGGTTAGGCGACTTATATTACTATTAGTATTCTAATTTGATTTGTCTTTAAATTTTAAGCATTTTTGACACTGGATTATTGTGAGGTGTTCTAATACTAAAAGGTACTCTTGCTTAAGTCCGTAGAATATATATCGTTTTCTAGAAAAAACGATCTGAACATTTTTCGTTTTTTGAATGTGAAAATTTTTTTTTAAAAAGATTTAAATAAAAACCTGTGTATGTTAACGACTTAAAGAAAGAGTAACTTTTAGTACTATAATTAGTCTGGGCTGATTATCGGAGAATAGGCCATTTTTGGGAAAAAGTTATTTACCAGCAATTGTATTGCTGGAATCGAATCTTATGATTTTATATATTAATAATATAGGTATGCAAAGTCCTCAGATAGTGTGCTACTTTTTTTATAAACAAAATGGCGCCCGAAAATCGTGTTTTTTTCAATTATTGCTCTATAACTCCGAAGATTTTAATTTTACAACAAAAACACCCAAATAAAAATTCACCGTGATTCAATTCTGCATAGAGACGTTTTTTTCCTGATCTGCTCCGACGAAAATTTTCCTCAGAAAATGCGGGTTTTCCCAAGAAAATCTTTAACTTTCAAATAAAGTTTTAGATAAGTAATTATTTACCAATAATTAAATAATTTGGTGACTTAAAAGCCTTCTTGGTTTAGATTATAGTTTCAGAAGCTGGTGAAAATTAAACGAATATTTTAGCAACAATTCAATTGTTAATTAATAATTTACAGTCGCAATAATAACCAAAATAATTATGATACACTGATCAAACTTTGAAATCTTATAAAGATGAGATGCGTATTTAACATTTTGTCGACAAAATATAAATTTTTTATTTTTTTTCATAATCTTTAAATGTTTAAAAAATAGTTATAAACAAATGAACGTTTCTCAGAAAGTTTTTATTATATTATAATTTTAAGAAATAGCTAAAATGCGCATTTCAAATATCTTGAAAATGAATGCCTTAAAACTTTTTTGCAACCATTTGCAAAAAAGTTATAAAACAGCAAAATAAACATACGATTACTACGGTATTTATATATTTTTTTAATTCTTTCAAAGCGTAGAAGTGAGTTTAAAGTACAAGCTAATTATTTATAAAAAAATATCGATTATCAGTTTAATGGTTATATTTTAATTAAAGATTATAAATATATTTTTTTGTAATTTACACGCGCGAAAGTAGAATAATACAGTACCGTAGCTACCCGCCCACAAACACAACTCGCGCGAGTTTAAGCGTGTCAGTCGCTTCGAGTGAACATTTTATCTCCGGCTCTGTATCAAGCCTACTTTCGCGCTAAAAATTACAAAAAAAAGTATTTTTAATCTTTGATTAAAATATAACCATTGCACTAATTTTTGACATTCTTTGTGAGTAATTAGATTTTACCATATACTCACTTTTAAGCTTTAAAACAATTAAAACAAATTATAATCAACGGAGAATTCGTATATTTATTTTGCTGTTTCATAACTTTTTTGCAAATGGTTGGAAAAATTTTTTAAAGCATTCATTTTCAAGACCTATGAAATACGCATTTTAAGTATTTTTTAAAATTAGAATATAATAAACAATTTCTGAGAAATATTAATTTGTTTATAACAATTTTTTTAAACATTTAAAGATTATGCAAAAAAATGAAAAATTTATATTTTGTCGACAAAATATTAAATAGGCATCACACCTTTATATTCTTTATAAGCTTGATCAATGTCTCAGGATTATTTTGGTTGTTATTGCGACTGTAAATTGTTAATTTACAATTGAATTGTTGCTAAAATATTCGTTTCATTTTCACCGGCTTCTGAATTTATAATCTATAACAAGAAAGATTTTATTTCACCAAGCTATATAATTATTGATAAATAATTACTGGCCCAAAAAATTTATTTGAAAATTCGATATTTTGTTGGGAAAACCCACATTTTCCGAGGAAAATTTTCGTCGGAGCAAATCGGGAAAAACATGTCTCTATGCAGAATTAAATTGGGGTGAATTTTTATTTGAGTCTTTTTTGTTAAGTTAAAATCTTCGGAGTTATAGAGCAATAATTGAAAAAAATACGATTTGTCGGCGCCATTTTGTTTATAAAAAAAGTAGCACACTAAATGCGGACTTTGCATGCCTATATTAATAATATTATAGGATCTTATAATTCGATTCCAGCAATAAAATTGCTGGTAAATAACCTTTCTTTGTACTTTACTAATTAGACCAGCGTATTATAACTATTTTTTTCAAAATTTAAAGATTATGCATAAAAAAGAAAAATTTATATTTTGTCGATAAAATATTAAATAAACATCTCATCTTTATAATCTTTATAAGTTTGATCAATGTATCATGATTATTTTGGTTATTATTGCGATCGTAATTTGTTAATTAACAATTGAATTGTTGCTAAAATATTCGTTTAATTTTCACCGGCTTCTGGAATTAAAATCTATACCAAGAAAGCTTTTATGTCACTAAGTTATTTAATTATTGATTAATAATTACTTACCTAAAACTTTATTTGAAAATTAGAGTTTTTGTTAGGAAAACCCACATTTTCCGAGGAAAATTTTCGTCGGAGCAAATCGTGAAAAACATATCTCTATGCAGAATTTAATTGCGGTGAATTTTTATTAAGGTGTTTTTGTTGTAAAGTTAAAATCTTCGGAGTTATAGAGCAATAATTGAAAAAAATACGATTTGTCGGCGCCATTTTGTTTATAAAAAAGTAGCACACTATATGCGGACTTTGCATACCTATATTATTAATATATAGGATCTTATAATTCGATTCCAGCAATAAAATTGCTGGTAAATAACTTTTCCATGAATTTTGCTAATTAGCCCAGAGTAAATACCTCACAATTTAATAATCCAGTGTCAAAAATGCTTAAAAATTAAAGACACAAAAAATAATGCGATAAAATAACCGTTGTCCTACCCAAGACGGACGCCAAAAAAACGGTACTACACATTCTCAATTAATGGAATAGATTTATGTCTGAAAGAAAAATAGGCGTACCAGTTTTCGTTTTTCTAAATAGAAGCGTTTTGAAGGCATTAAAAACTAATTACAATACGCCATCTTCAAAGAGCTCTAGCTCCCTTAGGAAGCATTTTCGAAATGGGTGATTTGGGTCAAACCTTAATTTTTTGAGCCCAATAATCTACAGTTAAAATATTTTAATTATTAATGAAACACCCTGTATAACATATATCAGTTACTTACTTAAATTGGTGTTTCCTTCTGTCGATCCATAAAATTCAAAAAGTTCAGGTATGTTGAAAGTTTCTACGAAGTCTTTCCAAACATCTTTTTTGAGTCCATTACCAAACATTTTTTTTACTCCATGTGCTATGGTTGGTTTTCCTTTATGTGCTGCTAATATATATCTGCACGTTTCACCTATGTAGTTTGCAACCTGAAAAATAGTCACCATAAATAATATAGTATACCCTATTCCACAAATATACGACCCTCTTGGATTATCGCGAAAACGAATATTTTACTGTGCAAAATATTATGAAGAATGAAAGTAAATTGCAAATTATATTGTTGTTTATTGTCGCGGTAATCCAAAACTGTCGTGCATTCGTGGAGTACACCATAGCTTGCATAGAAGAAAGCACATAACCTTACCATATTCTGTGATTTGGTTAAGACACGAGATACAAATTGGAGAGAATAAAAAAATTCACGAGATACAGCAAAGAATAGGTTTGGGTTGGGCTGCGTGTGGTAACCGTTTCAGCTCCGGTAACGCGAACGCGCCTCCAAAAATGACTATAAATTAGTGCCATAGAGATGTAGTCTAGTCGCAACATGTCCCGTGGACACTTTTAGGTCGCCGCGATTTGATGGTGGTATTGTAGGTTTTTTGGGTCGCTGAATCCAATGGAAGTGGTCTGGAAGCCCAAATGTGGTGCGTTTAATTGTTATTAACAAATTATGGTAAAATTAGGTATTTTTCAGGAATTATCAGAAGCCCTGTAAATAAATTGATAGTGTTAAAGTCCTCTCTGGTGTATTTTTGGTCGCTGAATCGAATGCGACTAGTCGCGATTACCCAAAATGTGTTCTTATTTTGTTAATAACAAAATAATTGTTTACTCGCCGAAAAGCTCGAAATGCGTTATCTACAGCAAGTTTGTAGTCTTTTTCATAGTATTTTTATACGCTAAATCGATTGTCACTAGTCGTTATATAGCTTAAACCACGTTCCTACTTTGTTATTAATAAATTATTGCAAAAATAACGGTTTATAGTACGTTTACTCACGGTTTTTGCTCTAAATATTAAAAAACGACTTGGAATGACATGAAATTTGACATGCACGTAGCTAACATGTCAAACAAAACAAGTGATATTGTGCCGATGTGGATGTGTGCTTTTACCCTGTGGGTGTTTCACCCCTTTCCGGAGGGGAAAAAGAAACCTTTAAAATAAGTCCGGAATTGGATAAACTGATTAATTCTAAGCAACTTTTGTTCTATACAGTTTTTTCACTAAGTGAATACTTTTCGAGTTATTTGCGAGTGAATATGTTCATTTTTCAACAAAAAAAAACCAAATAACTCGAGAAGTATTTACTTAGTGAAAAAATTGTATAGAACAAAAGTTGCTTAGAATTAATCAGATAGATAGATCGATAGATAGATAATTTTATTAACCCTTGGTTACATACACTTATGCATAGGGCATGTCAAAAAATACAATAAGTATTACAACACTACAATTGCAAACAAAAATAATATATAGTACAAGACAAATACATAATAAGTTGCCAACAATTATTCTATAAATCATGTCAATACAAAAATTAAAATTCGCCCCAGACATTGGACATCTTCTAAATAATTAGAGCTAAGCATTCTGTAAATTCACGTACTGAATAAAAGGCATGGCTTATTAAGAATTGTTTGAAGTTTTTTTGGAAAATTCTTGTGAATTAAAATTTTTTAAACTAGATGGTAGTGTATTAAAAAGTAGGGAGCCTGCATATTCAGGAGATTTTCTAAAATTAGTATAAATATGACATGGAAGATATATTATCCCGGAGTTTCTTGTGTTATATGCGTGTAAGTCATTTGCTGTTTTAAGATCATTTAACTTAGTGAACGTGCGTGACAACAACTTATAGATATAAGTATACTGAAACAAGCGTAAGAATATTATTATTTTTAAAACATTGTCGACAACTGTCTCTAAAGCGCAAACAAAATATTGTTCGAGTTATTCGTTTTTGTAGGACAAATACTCTCAAACTTTCCGATGCCTATCCCCAAACAATAATGTTTTGACTGATTATGGAATACACTTGGGAATAGTATAGTGTAACCAACGCATTTACAGTAACTTCGTCCTTTAACGACAATATCGCGAAATATGCTCGATTCAATTTTAAACAGGTATTGTTTACGTGTTCACGAAAATTTAAAGTATTGTCCACAATCGTGCCAAGAAACTTAGTACTACCTATCAACTAATTTAATAATCAAGTTGTCTGTAATTTCGAACGGAGAAGTACTTATTTTTCTTTCACCATAAGAAAACTGAATACATACTGTCTTATCTATATTTATCACCAAATTATTTCGGTAGCACCAGTTCTTAAATGACAAGATTACATTTTTGAACTTAGAATGTGCTAACTCGAAGGATTCCGCTGAGACAAGTATGATGGTATCATCTGCATACATGAATATGTGTTTTTCTTAGATATATTCTGGCATATCATTTACATAAAGTAAAAAGAGTAGTGGACCTAATATTCCACCCTGGGGTATTCCTAAATTACTATAGTAGATTTCCGATGAAATATTATTAACAGACACAAAAAGTGGTCTATTCGTTGTATACGAATATATCCATGAGTTGACCGGTTCGCGAATGCCTATAGCTATAAGTTTTTCTTTTAGACATACTGGATCAAGACAGTCGAAGGCCCTCGAGAGATCAAAGAATATTCCAAAAGTGTACAAATTTTGATCTATTTTTTCATGAATAACTTGAATTAAATCTACTGTAGCTGTTTCACATGATCGTCCTTGTCGAAATCCGTGTTGTTTACTACTAAGGATTCTTGTTTTATTTAGAAATGACGTAATTATATTATACACTACTAATTTTCATAAGTTTTTGCGATAACGCTTAAAATAGATATGCCTCTGTAATTTAATAATAAGTTTCTTAAACCTTTCTTATAAACTGGAACTACTTTAGAAGTTCTTAAAATATCAGGGAATTTTCCGGTACTCACTGAATAATTAATTAATTCGGTTATAAAAGGAGCTAATTGTGATGAACATTCCTTAAGGGGTGAAACTGCCATGTCATCAAATCCTGTGGACTTTTTGTTGTTAAAAGAATTGATTACCTCCAAAACATCGTATTCAATGATTGTGGGTGAAAATAAAGTGATTCATTAGGTGTACGTCTTGTCTTGTCAATGTATAGGTTATCTTTGTTCCATTGACCATTTTTTGGAACTATTGATTCTACGGACTCAATTAGATAATCAACAAAAACATTAGATATTTCTTTAGGACACTCTAATTGCCTATTATTGTATTCCTTTTTTTTTGGAAGGTCAAGTCTCTTCGTTCTATTTAGTTTTGTGTTTACTAGTTGCCACATTGTTTTCGTTTTATTACTGGAGTTATTGATTAAATTTGAGAAATGCTTCTGTTTTTCAAGTTTAATTTTGTGGTTAATCATTTGTTTTTTTTGTGTATAATTTTCGTTGCTGATAATATTAGAGTTTTTTCTAATCCAGTTATCATGTTTAAGTTCCGATATTTCATTTTCTAACTCAACTGAAAACTTTACTTCGTTATGTTTACGTTTTTCGTTATTTGGTTAAACACGTTTTAACGGGAACGCTGTATTAAATGCATATTATGTTAGTTCATCCCAGAAGGACTTGAACATTGCATCTACCGATACAAATTTTGAGCAATCAATATCGATTTTACTTAATAAATATTTAAATTCTGCTACAGAAGAATCAGTTTATCCACTTCCGGACTTATTTTAAAGGTTTCTTTTTTCACTCACGAAAAGGGGTAAAACTCACCCCCAGGGTAAAAGCAGACATCGGCACAACATCACTTGTTTTGTTTGACATGTTAGCTACGTGTATGCCAAATTTCATGTCAATAATAATATAATAATAATAATATAATAATAATAGAGTTTATTTGTAGCAACCTAGTACATAATAAATAAACCCAGTCTCTCACTGAAGTTGTTAGTCACATGGACTACAACTTGTGCGTGAGGGTTAAATTTAGATTATAAAACAACATGAATTTATCTTAAAGTTTACAAAAAGGAATCGAATATAATCTTGTTCATTCTTGTTCTCTCATCTGTCTTTAAATTTGAGCTCCTCTTCTCACTAATTTAGTTAACGTTAAATTTTGTTTATCGGACCTACAAAAATTTCTAATACAAAGGATTGCAAAAACTTCCGACGGGATTCTTCTGGCGGAACTTCGTTTTCTATAAGAACTTTCATGATATTTTGAAGGTGTTTTATCCATTTTCACCATAATTTTTACAATTTAAATATTTACAAGTGACATTCGAAATAAATCATTTTTGACATATATATGTTTTGATTATGACAATCCAAGTGGAGATTTAAAATTTATAGCAAAAACCGTGGGTGAACGTAATATAAACAGTTATTTTTGCAATAATTTATTAATAACAAAGTCGGACTTTTTTCCGTCAAAATAACTGTCAAAGTCGTGTTCGTTTTTTGGAGTTCGTCCCAAAGAATTATTAATTTTGGCAGTTTTTTGGTACATTCCGGCCTTGTTTCCACGTGCAGAGTTTTATCAATAGTTTCTGTTTTGTGGTACTTTGCGGAAAACTAGAGTTTTGAAGACAGATTTGCTGTACAGAAAATGTCAGGTAACGGGGGCGGTCCTGGTCCGCCCTCGGTTAATTTAAATACTAATATTCAAATAATTAATAATGATAATAAAATTAATGTTTCTTCAATGGATACAGTATCCTCAGGTTTCGAAAAATATGACTTTGATAATAAATATCAACCAACGGATGCAGGTCCGTATCAGGTATTTTTGGAACATACCGATAAGAATCTTGGTCGTCTTTTTCCTATCAGAATTGGCTTTTATTTACAACAAGTAATTGAATTTAGAAATGATGTTATTGATATTCATTCTGTAGGTTTAAAACGTGTTAAGGTAATTTTTAGAACATACAAAATCGCTAATTTATTAATTAATCACGATATACTAACAAAAAATAAGTTGATTGCTTATATTCCAAAATTTTTCACGCATAAACGAGGCATAATACGTGGCGTTGATACCTTTTTTACTGAAGAATACTTGAAAAAAGCAATTAATTCTATAGTTCCAGTGGCGGAAGTGCGAAGAATGAAACGAAAAATTATAAACCCTGAAACCAAACAAGAAGAATTTGTCAATAGACAATTGGTAGTAATAAATTTTAAAGGTAATAAAATTCCGTCCTTTATTAATATAAATATGGTTAATTTCCCTGTAGAACCATACATCCATCCAGTTGTCCAATGTGGAAAATGTTTACGTTACGGACACAATATCGTTCAATGTAAAGGCAAATCTCGTTGTTCTCGATGTGCAAATGAGCATTCTTCCGCTGAATGTAATTCCGAGTTGCAAATGTGCGTTCACTGTAAATCTTCTGATCATCCTTCAATTTCAAGAGATTGCCCAATGTACAAAAAACAACACGACATAAAAAAAGTAATGGCTTTCGAAAATAAAAGTTTTAAGGATGCCGAATTATCGATTAACAATCCAGCTTATGCCAAAATTAATACCAACAATAGGTTTGATATATTAAATAATCTTGAAAATTTTCCCGATTTAGCACCAGCAAACAAAACAATTTATTATGCTCCTTTAAATAAACCAAAATCAAATTCAACCGCATTAGAATCAAAAACAATTAAAAGGCGAAGAACTGACACTTCTTCTCAGATTCCAAGCACTAGTAATTCAGATTTAGAAAATTCCCATCAAAAAAGACAAATTTCTCTTCCTCCATATACACCCGCTCCACAACAGAATAATTTCATGTTTTGTCGAGATAAACTTATCTCACAGATATATTCATTAATTACAAATATAATTAATAATCAAGGAAAATTTGAATTAAATAAAATCAGGGACAATATCATTACAATATTCGATAATAATGAAGATAATTTAGAATCCATTCTCACAGATAGTGAAAATGGCTACTAAAAATATTACAGAAAAACTAACTATATTACAATGGAATTGTAGATCCATTTATAGTAACAAAGGCAGTCTTATGCATCATATTAACAACTACCATACAGATATAATAGTTCTATCAGAAATATGGCTCACATCCGGTCATCATTTTAGACTTAACGGATATAACTTTATCAATAAATGTCGTGAAGATGGTTACGGTGGCGTAGGTATTTTCATCAGACAGGGAATAGATTACCAAGAATCCGAAATTAATAATAATTTCGATGACAGTATAGAAGCATGCGCAGTTTTTTTGAACAAAATTAATCTCTCATTAGTATCAATCTATAGATCATCAGATGTTAGAATAGAAATAAATGACTGGATCAACCTATTCCTTCAGTTTAATATTGCAAAAACTATTTTTCTGGGAGATTTTAATGCTCACCACGGTATGTGGGGGCCAATTGCAGACGACAGAAATGGTAGAATATTAGTGGAGGCCATGGATTATTGTGAAATAATTACATTAAATGACGGAACACCAACAAGAATATCCCCAACTAGTAATCATTCAGCCGTTGACTTAACTCTAACATCTCCCCTTTTAGCCGACCGTATAGCTTGGTCAGTAGATTCAGATTCATTAGGTTCAGATCACTACCCAATCAATATAGAAATTCAAATCAATCCCTCCTCCTTTGTCATCAACCCATCAACAAAATGGAATGACTCTCGTGCTGACTGGTCTGTTTTTGGAAATATTTTTGAATTAGAAATTAGTAAGCTCAATAATTTAGATAGGAATTCAACTTCGGTAGACAAAATCGAATTTTTCCTCAATGCAATCACGGTCGCGGCATCGAAATCTATGCCTATTAAGAAATCTTTCACACCTTCTGTACCAAGACCTTATTGGTGGGATGAGGAATGTTCTGCGATTGTTAAAAAACGAAAAGAAGCTCTCAGCGAGTTTAAAAAACAAGGTAATTTTATCAATTATCTACAATATCAAGACATTTCTGCTAATGTCAAACGTACGTTCAAACTTAAACAAAAAAACAGTTGGAAAATGTTTTTGAATAAATTAAATAAAAACACTCCTCTGACTGAGATATGGAACACTGTAAGATCTATTTGCAATAAACACCATCAAAAAAGAAAACCACAATTAGACGAAAGCCTTATTCAAAAAGTTCTTGATACATTGGCTCCTTCATCTGCTGCAGGTCCAATTTTTAACGACAACATTAATCAATTTCACTTCCATCAAGACTCAGACACCTTCTCAAAAAATTTTAGCTTTTCGGAATTAGAATTAGCCTTAAAAAAATCAAAAAATACTGCACCTGGACTTGACGGGTTTACTTATACGATAATAAATAAATTGCCTGAAAGTGGTAAACTTCTTCTCTTAGAAATTTTTAATGATTGGTGGTTGAAACAAAAGTATTCAGATAGTCTTAAAAATATAATTGTGTGTCTTCTAGCGAAACCTAAGAAACCACCTGACTTACCTTCGTCCTACCGACCTATTTCATTGTTATCGTGTATTACAAAAACTTTCGAAAGGCTTATAAAATTTAGACTCGAACATTTTGTCGAAAACAGATCAATTTTACCAAAAAATCAGTATGGATTTCGTAGAGGTATAGGCACAATTGATGCAATCTCCCATTTAGTTACAGATGCTCAATTGTGTCTATCAAAAAATAATTACATGTTGTGTCTTTTTGTGGACCTTAAAGGGGCTTATGATGTGGTAGATTTGGAAATATTATATTCAAAAATGGTAACGTTTGGCATCAATAAAAGAGTCTCTATAAATATTTTAAATTTGTTTGCTAATAGAAAAGTATTTTTGCGAGATAGTCATAACGTTTTACATGGTCCAAGAGTACTTTACAACGGGCTTCCGCAAGGCTCTATTTTAAGTCCCCTTTTGTTTAACTTATACACTGCAGACTTGCATGATTTGATGAGCGATGGCATACAAATTATTCAATACGCGGACGATTTATGCATTTATGTCACCCATAATACCTACGATCGCTGCATGATAGACTTAAGACGTACTTTTGACAGGTTACAAAACTGGTTCGACGATATGGGTTTTAGTGTTTCACCAGAAAAGACAGCTGTGATGTGTTTCACAAGGCACAGATATCAGTTAGTCGATAATTTCTCTATAGGTAAATACACTATTCCTATCGTAAAAGAATATAAATATTTAGGTATAATTATAGATAGTAAACTTCTATGGACCAGTCACATTAAGTATGTCAAACAAAGATGTGAAAAGGGAATTAATCTTCTGCGCTTCCTCTCCAAACAGAGCTGGGGCGCGGATCAACAAATTTCCTTAATGTTCTACAAGTCTTATATTCGCTCGATTTTGGATTATGGGTGTACTCTCTATGGTTCTACCTCCAATACGAACCAACTTACCCTTGATCGAATACAATATAGAGCTCTGAAAATATGTTTGGGAGCAATGGCATCTTCACCAAATCATGCCATTCTGGCAGAGTCTCAAGAACTTCCTCTTAGTTTTCGAAGACAGTTTTTAGCAAATAAAAGTCTATTAAAATATAGATGTTACAACAGTGATTTGATCGCAAAAATTAACTTTCTTGTAATTGAGAATTTGACAAATCATTATTGGAAAAAGAAAAACTCTCCTCCTTTGTCAGATGCATTTATTGATACAAACTTATTTCAAAATGATATTGTTAAACTTAATAAAATACCATTGTATGCACACAGTTTCGATTCTATAATTGACAAACCTATCACCATATTCCCTCGGTATTCAGATTGTAATATCTTAAACCAAGCCATGATAAAATCCATTGTAAATGGTCTCGGGTCGAACTTAACTAAAATATATACAGATGGGTCAAAAACGGAGCTAAACACAGGTTCGGCATTTTTTGTTTCAAACATAAATCATATTGAAAAGTACAGAATCTCAAATTATTGTTCCATTTTTACCGCCGAGTCCTTTGCTATTGAAAAGGCACTAAAATGGTGTGCAACTCAAACATGCACGAATGTGGCAATAATTTCAGACTCAAAATCAGCATTACAAGCTATTAGCGGTCACCCAATAAACCAATTCCGAAATGCCTTAATTTTGAACATTAAAAAATTAATTATGGATCTTAAACAAAATAATGTAACTGTTTCGTTTATTTGGACGAAAGGACATTGCGGAGTCGAAGGTAATGAAATTGCGGATATAGCCGCAAAAAGTAGTCACAGTTGCCACCATATGGACAAAGTATTTAATTTAAAAGATTTGAATAATGCTCTCCAACCTAATATCAGAAGGAAATGGGAAACTGATTACAAAAGAATTGCAAATAAATCTACAAACCCTTATTTCAAAATTCACCCTACACTTCCAAAAGACATTCCTCATTTCACCTTTAATTATAATAGAGCACAAATGTCAGTATTGACTCGTTTAAAATTGAATCATGCTCGCTTTCCATCTCACTTATATAAAATTGGAATACTTAACTCTCCTGTCTGTAGTTGTGACAATGTATCCATTGGTGATCTAAATCATATATTTCTAGAATGTTCTCTGAACTCTCAATCTTCTTCAATTCTGTATCAAGAACTAATTCATCACGAGTGTCCATTGCCACTAAATATTACAGCTCTCCTTTCTTCCCCAGATAAAGCGGTACTAGATTCCATCATTAATTTTATCAGAAATTCAAAAATAGCGGTATAGTTTAGAAATAGACAATATGAAATCATTTAATGTAATTAAGAATTTACATGTTTTGTGGCAAATTAGTCCTGTCGCCAGGGGGGGTACAACGGCCTCCTTAATTCAGATGGACTTACCCAAGTTTTTTTTATATATTTTGACCCGTAGAATACGAATTTTTTGGGTAACAGTTGATCCGGATGTCGATAAGATTGTTATAGACAAAGAACTTGAGGAATTACATAACAGTGATTTCTCGCAAAACAAAACATATTTTTGTATTTTTTGGGTCATTTTAAGCAAAAAATATTCCTACAAGTTTTTTCGTAGAATGCATAGTTTTCGAGATAATCGCGGTTGAACTTTCAAAAAATCGAAAAATTGCAATTTTTGAACCCGAATAACTTTTGATTAAAAAATAAAGTAGCAATTCTGCTTACCGCATTTGAAAGTTTAAGTCAAATTATATCGGTTTTGATTATTTGCATTGCTAAAAATTAATTTTTTTATTGTTAAACTAATCTATAAACACATAGGTTTCCCGTGCCTAATACATGCGTTTTACCGCATGCTACGTAGAAATTGCCTCGCTTGCACTTGTAGCTACTCTACCTACTCGTTCGATTTTAAATGAGAAATCATAGAAAACATCACTCACATACTAGGTGTTTACTACAGTTTACAGCTTTGTTTAACAATAAAATAATAAATTTTTAGCAATGCAAATAATCAAAACCGATATAATTTGACTTAAACTTTCAAATGCGGTAAGCAGAATTGCTACTTTATTTTTTAATCAAAAGTTATTCGGGTTTAAAATTTACAATTTTTCGATTTTTTGAAAGTTTAACCGCGGTTATCTCGAAAACTATGCATTCTACGAAAAAACTTGTAGGAATATTTTTTGCTTAAAATGACCCAAAAAATACAAAAAGATGTTTTGTTTTGCGAGAAATCGCTGTTATGTAATTCCTCAAGTTTTTTGTCTATAACAATCTTATCGACATCCGGATCAACTGTTACCCAAAAAATTCGTATTCTGCGGGTCAAAATATATAAAAAAAACTTGGGTAAGTCCATCTGAATTAAGGAGGCCGTTGTACCCCCCCTGGCGACAGGACTAAATAGATTTTGTCTGATGCCAGGATCTCTCTCACACACACACAACAAAGTCGGAACGTGGTTTAAGCTATCACGACTAGTGGCAATCGATTTAGCGTATAAAAATACTATGAAAATGACTACAAACTTGCTGTAGATAGCGTATTTCGAGCTTTTCGGCGAGTAAACAATTATTTTGTTATTAACGATTCAGTGACCAAAAATACACCAAAGAAGACCTTAACACTATCAATTTACTTACAGTCTAATAATTCCTGAAAAATAACTAATTTTACCACAATTTGTTAATAACAATTAAACGCACCACATTTGGGCTTCCAGACCACTCCCATTGGATTCAGCGACCCAAAAAACCTATAATACCACCATCAAATCGCGGCTACCTAAAAGTGTCCACGGGACCCCCTATGTTGCGACTAGACTAATATGTAAGCGCGCTTTGTGTTTATTATATTCAAACTGAAATTATTTCTGCCGGCACAGTACCTGAGGTTGGAAATATTAGAGAGGAGCTGAAAGGGGTGTGCTACGGCAAATATGTAAAAATGTTTTGATCATATATGTCTGAAGAGAAAAACGTATGAAGAGTGCGTATTGCCGGTGATGATATACGGAGCAGAGATCCTAACATCAACGAAAAGGTCAGCAGAAAATCAAAGAGTGACCCAGAGGGCCATGGAACGAGTTATGCTAGGAATCAATCACAAGGAGAGACAGAATACCAAATATTACCATCAGGCAAAGAATAAAAATTAAAGACATAGAACATCTACTTAAAAAGAAATGGAGATGGGAAGGTCATGTAGCAAGAACACCGAACGACAGTTGGACTAGTGACTAGATAATTATTGGAATGGTGACCGCGGGTGGACAAATGAAGTAGAGGTCGACCACTAACGCGCTGGAGTAACTCTGTAAAGAGAACTGCCTGAAACTGAATGATGGGAGCTCAAGACAGGGAGACATGGCGAAACTTAGAGGAGGCCTATGTTCAGCAGTGGACGATAACGACTAGATAATGATTCTATGATTTACGGCATATATTCGTTTTTAAATAATACTTAGTTTACTTACAGTACAATTATATTTATTGCAGTCCGTCCAAAAGTGAGAAGCAGAAAACTTGCGCCTAAGTGTCATGGTTACTCCGAAAATTAAAGTTTGTCCAACAGTTAACATTCCTCCAGTGGCGTGATATAGGGGTAGAGGATTATAGAAATTGTCGTTTTCGCCTAATGAAAGGAAGTAATTGATTCCAGTTACAGCAAAATTGAATCTAAAAATATAATAAACATAAAAATAAAATTAAACATTACTTTTAGATATTGATTTTAGATTTTATCGACTAAAATATACAATAGTTTCTTGTATTCCTTTGAGTGTAACTACATACGTTTTCACTTTTAGATTTTTGTATGTCGTTCTTTTTTTTCTATTTCTTTTTGATTTCTCATTTTATGCACTATATTATCATGTATTATTAGTAGGTATTCCTGAAGTTTCCCTCCCCAGATCTTTCTCTGATATAGGGCAGTAATAAAATCAGTACCAAGCCGTATCCAAGTATACGAAAACGATGAAAAGACAACTAACTGGAGGCACACTGAAAAAACAGGCAGAAAGATGTCTACATAAAAAGAAGAAAAATAAGAAGAAGACGTTTACAGATTTAGCTTTTCCGTCCTTCATATCAGAAATTCCTCTCTGTTGCTTTTATCGTGGGTCTTGACTTCCTTCCGTTTTGTTGTTTCATTAACGTTTCTTAAATTAGTTTTTTAACTTTCTGTGTGCATACTAGGTTGGCCAAGATGACTTCCATTCTCAATTATTTGTAATGTCTTCTTCTTCTTCTTGTTTTTGTATAGATATGACTCTGTCGGTTTCTTCATTGTGGCTCCAGAAGTTTCGTTCCATCGTTTTCGTGGTCTTCCCACTGATCATCTTCCTATTGGGGAACCGTCTCTCGCTGTCGTTACTACTCTAGTTGTTGTCATTCGGCTTATGTGGTCACTCCATTCTACTCTTCTCTTTCTGACCCAGTTATAAATGTTCACCACCTTGCATTTGCGTCCTATATCTGTACTTCTAGCTCTGTCCCATAGTATCTTACTTTCGATTTTTCGAAGAGTTTTCATCTCCGCTGTTTCGAGCAATCTTTTTTTGCTGTTTGTGTCAGGTCGTGTTTCTGCCGCATATGTGATTATTGGTCTGATGACTGGTGTGTAAATTCTGCCTTTCATTTCTTTGCCTGTTTGCTCTATTCGCTTGATCTTCCACTTCTGTTTCGAGCTTTCCGTAGCTAGATAGTGTGATGCTTAAACTCCATCACTTGTTCTATTATCTGATCCTCCAGCTCCAATTTACGTCATATTAGATTTGCTGTTATATATCCTGTTATGTAACAGTGAGGAAGAAAGGGCGAATTTAGAGCATAAATGGAAAGAATTCGAAGATTCAATATTAAAAGAGGCAAGAGCAACATATGGATATAGTAGAAGTAGTGATACCAAGAAACAAAAAAAGCTGGTGGAGTGGAAATATCAATAAGGAAGTTAAAGAAAAGAAAAGATTGTGGAAAAATTATTCACAAAGTAGAAGTCAACAAACATATGACATATACAAAATACAAAGAAATAAACTTAAAGAAATGACCAAAGAGGCAAAAAAGGATAGCTGGGAAGAGTTTGGAAGAAAAATGCAGGAAAATAGTGAAGGGAACAAGAAGCTATTTTACAGAACACTAAGAAACATGAAAAACCCAAAAACAGTCAATCTTAATCAAATAAAAGATCAACAGGGAAATATCATAACAGACGAAGAAAAAATTATCGAGCGATGGCAAGAATATTTTACAGGGCTACTAAATAGTGAAAATAAAATATTGATAAAGGAAAATAAAAATGGGGTCGACAACATAACCGAATCAAATGAAACTGGAATACAAATGGAAGAACTAGAGGAAGCTCTGAGTAAATTAAAGTAGGTAAAGCACCAGGCTATGATCAGCTAGATGCAGAATTATTAAAATTACTAGGTGCAAATGGCATGAAAGGATTGCTGGAAATACTAAATATGGCATGGAAAACTAAAAATATTCCATCCGAGTGGAACATCGCCACAATCTTGCCCATACAAGAAAAAGATACTACGGGCTGCGAAAATTATAGAGGAATATCTCTCTTATGCGTATGACTAAAAGTATACGAAATAATAATAGAAAGTAAAATACGTGAGATGATAGAACCAAGTCTAATAGACTACAGGCCCATGTCCAAAATGGATGGGTCATATGAACCACCAGGTGACGTATATAGGACGATATAAGAGCATAAAATAATAAGATTCAGCACTATGCCGTCACTTGTAAGCAGTCCAACTGAGTGCTGGTAAGAATTCAAAAGTGCAGGTAGAGTGGGTACATTTTGGTCATATATTTTTGTACGGCATTTTTACCATAGATAGATTCATGAAAAATAATAAGAAAGCACGCAGTGCCGTACAAAAATGGCGAGCCACAAAGTTGGTAAATTTTTTTGATTTTCTGACAATTTCCAGGGTAAATTTGGTCATTTGATTCTGTACGGCATCAGTTTCATACTGTTTTAATACAACTTCTAATCCATTATTCCGCAACGCCTTACAAAAATCATGCGACAAGGGGAAAAAATCGAGGGTTGCAATCTCCTCTCTTTCCGTGGTCCGGGGGTGATTTGAAAAAGTACGGCTTCGATTCCAAAACATTATTTAGCACTCAAAAGTACTATTAAAAATAATGCCGTCAAAAAATTATTGTTCATTTGAATGTATATTAATACTTATGTTAATTTCATGGTATACTTGATTTATAAAGCTAAAAATATCATTTGACTCTGTACGGCAACTTTTTCTTTACCATTATATTGTAAAATATAATTGTTATATAGTATTGCCGTTCAAAAGTAACTGTTCTAAAAAAAATTATAGAGAAATACAAAAACAGAAATTTTTTAAAATATTGCCACAGCTTAAAAATTCATAGATTAATAAAATAGCAATTTTATACATTTATCCTTTGTTTGAAATAGTATTAAGATAAATAAATTAGGAAAAAATGATGCCGTATATTTCAATGCATACCATATCTTTTAGGTTGATGATAATGGCGCTACCATTTTAAAAGTACATAGTATTTTATGGTCATTTGATACTGTACGGTATTAACATATTTTTGAAGAGAACAATTATTATTGATAATATATGATAAAATCATTATGACGTCTAACTGAAGTGAAAGGGTGTGTAGGTATATAATATCCAAGAATTGAAACTGTAAATCCCAGTATCAACAGTTTTGTATACTTTTTGGTTTAATATATACTTCAAGCATTATTGTTACATGTATATAATTGATTTGTTTCATTGTAATGATGTGAATAAATAAAACAACTACTATTTTTTAAAAAATTACTACTAGAAAACGACTACTTAGCACACAGTACAGTATTATAGCAGGTGTAGATAATATGCCTACAAATGCTAAACGTCGTAACATAACGTTGCTCCTTAAGCGATATAAATATGTGTAAATTATATTTATTTAATATTTTTAAATTTTTATTACTTTTTTATCGATATGAACTTTCAGATTTGTACGGCGTTAACTTTTTATAAATTATTGCATTAAGTACAAATGAACTATCTAAATGCCGCATAAAAATATATCGTCATAAATTTCACCTTATATTTCGTTATATGGATTTTTCGTACATTTCGTTCTGTGGAATTTTCCTTGAGCTTTTTTTTTTCTACAAACCTTTGGACCAACGAAAATGTACGGCATGTAAAATAATGTTATCTATGCATAAAATACTTTCAAAATAAATTAATTTTATGTTGTTTCAAATCACCCCCCGGACCACGGAAAGAGAGGGGATTGCAACCCTCGATTTTTTCCCCTTGTCGCGTGATTTTTGTACGGCGTTGCGGAATAATGGATTGGAAGTTGTATTGAAACAGTATGAAACTGATGCCGTACAGAATCAAATGACCAAATTTACCCTGGAAATTGTCAGAAAATCAAAAAAATTTACCAACTTTGTGGCTCGCCATTTTTGTACGGCACTGCGTGCTTCCTTATTATTTTTCATGGATCTATCTATGGTAAAAATGCCGTACAAAAATATATGACCAAAATGTACCCACTCTACCTGCACTTTTGAATTCTCACCAGAACTCAGTTGGACTGCTTACAAGTGACGGAATAGCGCTGAATCTTATTATTTTATGCTGTTATATCGTCCTATATACGTCACCTTGTGGTTCATATGACCCATCCATTTTGGACATGGGCCTGTAATCTATAGCTGATGCACAAGTGGGATTTAGACCAGCGCACAGTGTACCTACAAGACCACAATTTTACTTTGCAACAAATAATTGAAAAAGCTATAGTCAAAAATGAAGAAATCTATTTAGCATTCTTAGATATGAAAAAGGCGTTTGATATGGTGGACAGAACAGAAATCTGGCAGATCCTATAATAGAACAAGAATGTAGATGAAGAACTGTTGAAGGTGCTATGTAGTCTGTATGAAAATACTAATAATCAAGTAAGAACAAGAAACAGAACTTAAAAAATCTTTGAAAATAACGATGGAGTTAGACAGGGTGGTGTATTGAGCCCCTTATTGTTTATAAGTGTGATGGACGAAGTAATAAAAGCTTCCTGGCCAAAAACAAAAAAAAAATATTGCAAATTGCAGGATACAGAAACATGCAAGTAGTCAAAGTAGACGCATGCGTATTTGCAAATGATGTAGTGCTTACAGCAAAAACAGAAAAAAGACCTTCAAAATAACATGACAATGTGGACAGAAGAATTAAAATCACACAACTCAATAGTAAACACCGACAAAACTAAAGTGATTGTAGTAACAAAAATCAAATCAAAACTAAACATTAACATTGAAGGAAATAGAATCGAACAGATAGAAGTATGTATACAAGTATTTAGGAATAAGTTTGAATAATAAAGGTAGGTACATAAGAAGACGAGATTGGTGACAGAATAAATTCAGCAACTAGAAGATATCATGCACTATACAAAAACTTCTTGAACACGAAGAAAAACAACAACAAAAACAAAAATGATCGTATACCAAACAGTGTACTATACTAACCTATAAATATTAATCTACGGGGCAGAAAACTGGGTACTCGATGGAAAACAAACAAAGCGACTGCAAGCAAGTGAAATGAAATACTGAGGAAAGTGCTGGGTGTAAGAAGAACAGACAGAAGAAAAAACGAAGAAATTAGACAAGAACTTTGAACGAAACCACTAAAGGTTAAAACAGAAGAACAGAAACTGAAATGGTGGGGACACATGATCAGAATGAACGAAACTAGACACGATTGACAAATCTATAGTGGATATGCGGTCGAAGCGATCGAGGTTCAGGCCCCAGCCCGGTGAATAGAAAAATAAAAAGGCTGACGTCGTAGTCTAAAATTCTAAAAAGAATCTACGACTTGGTCTGGAATAAGCTGGTGTCTGATCGGCCTATGGAGGAGCGGTACGGCAAGGGATAAGGGCTTGCGGCTCGGTGACACTCCTCCATAGATCCCTACCGGAAGGGCGTTGACGCCTAAAAAAAAACGGTGTATATATACAGGGTGTCCCCGAAAATAGCGCGTTCCTTAAAGGTCTAGATAGAAGGTACAATGTAGAGCAAAGAAATCTTATGACATTTTTTTCTAAATTCCGCCGTTTGATCAAAAAAAGAAAATACATTTTGATATGCAAATTGAAGTCTGACAACAACGTAGGAGCGCAGTCCAGTCCTCTGAATCGCGATTTTCGGCTCTTATTGGAGCCTCATCGGAGAGAACGTAGGCACTGTTCTCCATATCCTAAATGACCAGCATCGAGAGTTTTTTCCACCCACTGCAATCAAAGTGATGGTATTAGGTGACTAGCGTCATCTGGCAATTGAAAGATGAAGTAGTTTTCAATCCTAATAGCAAAATTAATAATATTGAAAATATTAAAAACTTTACTTAAAGATTTTTAAAGTGAAAACTTATTGGTACACTTTCCTGGTGACACCTCCAAGGCTTCTACGATTTGCAAGCACATGGATGCTGCAGTGAATACAAAGGGAAGGAATTCTACACTATGCAATTCACATCCCCCGTTTACAGCTTGGTAAAGTTCCAACGGAAAATGCACCTGGTTACTCTAGGGAGTAATACGACTATAAAATAAAAATGTATACCATTTTTATTCAGTTGCAATGCGAAGGCAAAACAATCTTACTTTTCAATTAGAATACGGAGCGCAGTATAATGGTATAGATTTTTTATTTTTTAATTTATAGTCGTATTAATCCGTAGAGTAACCAGGTGCATTTTCCGTTGGAACTTTACCAAGCTGTAGACGGGGGATGTGAATTGCATAGTGTAGAATTCCTTCCCTTTGTCTTCACTGCAGCATCCATGTGCTTGCAAATTGTAGAAGCCTTGGAGGTGTCACCAGGAAAGTGTACCAATAAGTTTTCAATTTTTCAATTTAAAAATTTTTAGTAATGTTTTTAATATTTTCAATATTATTAATTTTGCTATTAGGATTGAAAACTACTTCATCTTTCAATTGCCAGATGACGCTAGTCACCTAATACCTTCACTTTGGTTGCAGTGGGTGGGAAAAACTCTCGATGCTGGTCATTTAGGATATGGAGATGAGGCTCCAATAAGAGCCGAAAATCGCGATTCAGAGGACTGGATTGCGCTCCGTATTCTAATTGAAAAGTAGGATTGTTTTGCCTTCGCATTGCAACTGAATAAAAATGGTATACATTTTTATTTTATAGTCGTATTACTCCGTAGAGTAACCAGGTGAATTTTCCGTTGGAACTTCACCAAGCTGTAGACGGGGGATGTGAATTGCATAGTGTAGAATTCCTTCCCTTTGTCTTCACTGCAGCATCCATGTGCTTGCAAATTGTAGAAGCATTGGAGGTGTCACCAGGAAAGTGTACCAATAAGTTTTCAATTTAAAAATCTTTTAGTAATGTTTTTAATATTTTCAATATTATTAATTTTGTTATTAGGATTGAAAACTACTTCATCTTAAAAATAGTAGGTTTGTAGGTCAGTTGTATCCGGTAGGTAAAATAATGAAAATGTCAACCAAACCGATATCCACATCTGACGTCTAGTCACATTATTAAAGCAAAAAATAACTATTTTGCAGATAGGTGCCATGTCAACAACCCCAAAATCACACCTAATAGTAAATAAACAGGGGTTTGAATAGGTTAAATTTCCAAAGTGACAACAAGTTCTTCTACGCCACGTTGCCATGTCATTCGAATTTATGAAAATAAAAATTCACTTATATGGCGAACAATGTAATTTTTTTCTTGGAAAGGTTAACTTCAGAAAAAAATAAAAAAAAAAACGTTAATAATAAAAATCATTTTTTTAATAATATTGTGGCTTATTTCCCATTCTAAATAGTTAAAATCAGAAAAAAATGTTGTAGGACTTTTTTGTTCTAAATTGTGTATTTTATCCATACCTTAAAGGAACGCACTATTTTCGGGGACACCCTGTATATATTAATTTTTGCAGCATACGTTGTAAATCATCTTCGATTTGAGAGATCAGTATTGCATCGTCTGCATAACAGATTAATTTAAGTTGCTTTTCTCCCATTTGGTATCCTTTTATAGTTCTGACTTTTTTATTATTTCATCGATGATCATGTTGAACAATAGAGGACTCAGGGTCCTCTTATCCTATTGCCAGCTTCAATTGGGTCAGTTAGTTCATCTTCGACTTTTACTTTTATTGTGTTGTTCTGGTAGATGTTATTTGAAATGGGTCACTTATTATCCAGTGGTTTCTCTGTTTAGAATGATTTACTTTGATTTTTATTTAGAATAAAATACTTTGATAAGTAAAAGATAAAAGGACTAATAATTGATACCTAAAATAATTAGAAGATTTGTCCTTCTGATTTATAACGACACGATAAAGTATTAATTATTGGCAGTTATTATTACCAGTTTATTATCAATTACATACATATTAATGTTTGCGTGTCTGAACTGATTATTTCTTTGTTTAGTATGAATCATTGTGGCATTCATTACGTCGGCGATTTCGTACAGGAATTATATTGTTTGCTATATTAGTGTTATTAAGTTATCTTTTGTGCTAATACTAATACGAGGCTTATACATATATCATTTATACACCTAAAGAGACTTGGGTACTCCTACATTATGGTCCATTCATTACGTATGATATCACAAGTAAAATTCAAATGAGACATGGAATATGGCTGTTTAAGATAATAGAACAGTACCTATTTGTAGACATGATACAACAAAAACTAAAAAATTCAGTCTTACAACAGAAAAAAATTACAAAAGATCTATAAAAGTTATTAAAAAATAGCCAAGGATATTTTGGCAATCAAAAGATTAGGAAGGATTGTTAGAACATTTTACCTAGATTACGTGTAAGCAGAAGAAAGGAAGGAGTTAGAGAGTTTTAATAAATGAACATTTCTAAATTTAAAATTTAAATATAAAGAAAACGGAAAATTTTAGAATTGAAATAATTAAGAGTTAACTGGTTATTCGTGAACAACATTGCAAAGGCATAAAGCTTTGAAACGAAACAATAAAATCTAATTATTTGGTATAGTTTTATTTTGTTAATTTTCTGTAAAGTAGTATCTGTTATTTGTTAAAGGTAATGTAAGTATTCCAAGGGAAAATCAAATCCAAGATAGGGAAATATTTAGGACAACAGGATAGGAAAACCAGGTGCTAAGCTTCTTTAACAAGGATATTCTTCTTTTGCCTGGATCTCGTTTTCCAATTATTTTTCCCTGCAGGATGGTTTGTAGCACGGCATATATGGATTAATTTCGCATAAAGCGTCCGAAGTATTGTATGTAACTTTCGAGATTTGATGTTGGTCAGTACTCTCGGTCCTTCTTCATTCTACTGAGGACCTCCTTATTTGTGACTCGGTCAGTCCAGGGGATTTTGATTATTCTCCGATATAACCTCATCTCAAATGCTTCCAATATTATGAGCATATCTTCGTTTAATATCCACGATTCAACACCATCATAAAAAAGGACAGAGAAGAAGTAGCATCGTAGCATTCTTAATTTTATACCAAGCGAGGGGTTGTGGCTCTTGAAGTAAGCTTCCACCCGCTTGAAGGTGGATCTAGCTTTTCTGATGTGCGCTCTTATCTCTTAGTCGTTGTTCAATTCTTCATTTATTATGGTGCCGAGGTAGTTGTAGTGCGTCACTCTTTCTACAGGAACTTGGTTGATGAAGAGTTGACCGTCTGTTATCTGCTTCTTTCTAACGATTATAACCTTTGTCTTCTTTACGTTTAATTGTCCATTGTTGACTATAATACCTACGTGATTTTTTCATAAGGACTTGTAGGTCTTCTCATACATACATACATAATCGATTGCCTCTTTTACCATTAGGTGTCGAGGATTCCTCCTTTATATAATACTCTCTGCAAATTTACGCCACTTCTTCCTATCTGCTGCTAAAACTTTTGCTTCTTGCCACGATGTTCCACTTTTCTTAAGTATTTCGTTTACACTAGTGTTCCAGCTTTTCCTTGGTCTGCCCCTCGTGCTTTTACCCACTGCTTTGGCCTCCCATGTCATTTTCACTTGTCTGTCACCACTCATTCCTATCATGTGTCCAGCCCATTTTAACTTATTTTCTTAAACTTTTTCGTTGAGCGATTTTACCTGTAATTCATGTCTTATATCTTCGTTTCTTCTTTTGTCTAATCTTCTTGCTCCCACAACTTTTCTTAAGTATCTCATTTCTGTAGCTTGTAATCTTTTTCTTTGTCTGTCATTGAGTACCCAGTTTTCTGCGCCATATATTGTAATTGGCATATATACGGTTTTATATACTGTCATTTTGTTTTTCTCGATATCTTTCTCTTTTTTGTTTAGGAAATTTTTATACAGTGAATAATAATTTCTCGTTGCCAATTTTACTGAGATTAAGTTACTTGTCCTGACCTGGTTTTTGTGTTGACATACAAACTCTTTATTACACTTACAAGCTCTTCATCTACTTCCTTGTTTATCAGGCTTTGCCATATTCCTTTTCTATTGACCATATCAAACGCCTTTGTCATATCTAAAAACGCCAGGTACAGTGTATCGTTTTTTAACAGTGTTTTTTCAGTAATTTGCTGTAGTGTGAATATAACTGATCTTGTACGCTGTGTGATGGTCTAAATCCACTTTGTATATCTACCAGTCGAGGCTCAACTATTTCTCGTAGTTTCTTTTCTAAAATAATTTCGTAGATTTTCAACGCTGAGCAGAGAAGTGATATACCCCTATAATTATTGCACTCTTTAGTGTCTCCCTTTTTGTGTATAGGCAGTATTATTGAAATGTTCCAATCCTCTGGGATTTTTTGTTTATCCACGCTAGGTCTTCTCAATTGTCCGCAAATCTGGTATCATCTGCTTAATAGGTATGATGTTCTTTAGCCGGTACCCGTTAAGTAGAATAGCTTTTCGAGTTTCGTGTAAATCTTCGATAAATATTCTTTCAGAATAGATATTGAAGACTATAGGAGACAAACAGTGCTGCGCCAGCATGTGGTAGCCCCTGTGTGCAAGACCTTTTATGGCGACCAAAAAATACGCAATTTAAAAAAAATAACTAAAAATTCTCTAAAATAACTCTAGTGGCGCTCCTTAATTGCTGGCGCCTGTGTGCGTCGCACACATTGCACACGTGGACGGCGCGGACCTGGAGACAAAATACAGCCTTGCCACACTCCACGCATGATTTTTACATATTCGGTGCCAGACATGCCAGACATGCGAATACGTCGAAATTGGCGACTCTGCAATTTTGGAATAAGACTTGTATTGAGGACAAATCCTCTCTCGGACCAACAGCATTTATGAACCCGAAATTGGTTGGGACAAATTTGACTTTCACAAGGATTGCAAATTCTCTTATGGATTATCTTTAGGAATAATTTTAGAAGGTGACTCATGAGGCTTATCATACGGTATTCTTTGCATTTTTTGCCTCCTGGTTTTTTTGGTAGCCTAATAGACTCAGATTTCAGCCATTCAGTTGGTATTTTCCAGAGTTGTATAATATGTTGTTAAGTATCTTTGTGATTATTATTATTGATTCGTTGTCCATTAGTTTGAGTAGCTATGTATGCTATTATCGGTGCTTACTGCTTTGTCATCCTTTAGCTGTGTTACTGTAGAATAAACTTCCTGTTGTCTGTTGTAATAAATATCCTTGATTCATCATTTACCTCTTCTTCTAGCTTAAAGCTATTATCTATTTGGTCTTCAAATAGTTTCTCTAGGTATTATTTCGTTAAAATCAAGGAAAAAAATTTATGGCAATATCGAAAACTCAAAGAAACAACGAAAATGTTTTTATCATAAGAAATGATCACTTCCAGGTAATCATTTCCAAAAATGATTACTTCCAGGAAATCAAAATCGGAATAAAAATAGAGCAAATTTTAACAAAATGAGAAAAGTGCTCTGCACAAAAGCTTTACAGTTGTAGCTAAGAGTTAAGTTCGGTAGGTGCTAGGTTTTCTCGACTTTGTTTTATGGAATGGAAGCTTGGACGTTAAATGCGGAATCAATGGAAAAACTGAAATCATTAGAGCTGTGGATGTGGGTGTACACAAGAATTCTGAAAAGATCGTGGACAGAACACGCCACAAAATGAAGAGGTTTTGAGAAAGGTGAGAATAAAGAACTGGAAATCTTAAATACTATCAAAATAAGAAAATTGGAATATCTAGGACATATTACTCGTGGAGAGAGATATATCTTGCTCCAATTGATTATGCAGAGAAAGTTTCAAGGAAAAATAAGCATAGAGAGACATAGAATACCGTGGCTGCGCAACCTGAGAGAATGGTACGAATGTACATCAAATAAACTTTTCAGAGCAGCCCTCTCTAAAATCTGAATAGCTATGATGATTGCCAACATCCGTCACGGAGATTATTGCACTTGAAGAAGAAGCTCGTTTAATGTGGCTTGGATCCTCATTTTCGTAATAACGTGTTTTAGCGTAGTCTGTATTTACTGCATAATTTTTTTTCTAAATCTGATTTCGTAAATATTAAAAAATCCTGTACCAGATATTATCACCAATCTGAGATGATAAAGGTTACCCTAATAAAAAAAGCAATTATGTGTAAACAATGTATAAACAAGAGATTATTTTCTGCCAAAATATATTGAGTTTATTGTCAACATACACTTGATACCGAAACCAGTTTTATATGCTTGTAGTCTGGGCTGATTATCGGAGAATAGGCCATTTTTCGGAAAAGTTATTTACCAGCAATTTTATTGCTGGAATCGAATTATAAGATCCTATATATTAATAATATAGGTATGCAAAGTCCTCAGATAGTGTGCTACTTTTTTTATAAACAAAATGGCGCCTGAAAATCGTGTTTTTTTCAATTATTGCTCTAGAACTCCGAAGATTTTAACTTTACAACAAAAATACTCAAATAAAAATTCACCGTGATTAAATTCTGCATAGAGACGTGTTTTTCCCGATCTGCTCCGACGAAAATTTTCCTCAGAAAATGCGGGTTTTCCCAACAAAATCTTTAATTTTCAAATAAAGTTTTAGATAAGTAATTATTTACCAATAATTAAATAATTTGGTGACTTAAAAGCCTTCTTGGTTTAGATTATAGTTCCGGAAGCTGGTGAAAATTAAACGAATATTTTAGCAACAATTCAATTGTTAATTAATAATTTACGGTCGCAATAATAACCAAAATAATTATGATACACTGATCAAACTTTGAAATCTTATAAAGATGAGATGTCTATTTAACATTTTGTTGACAAAATATAAATTTTTTATTTTTTTGCATAATATTAAATGTTTAAAAAAAATAGTTATAAACAAATTAACGTTTCTCAGAAAGTTTTTATTATATTATAATTTTAAAAAATAGCTAAAATGCGCATTTCAAATATCTTAAAAATGAATGCTTTAAAACTTTTTTGCAACCATTTGCAAAAAAGTTATGAAACAGCAAAATAAACATAGGATTACTACGGTGTTAATAATTTTTTTTTAATTCTTTCGAAGCGTAGAAGTGAGTTTAAAGTACAAGCTAATTATTTATAAAACAATATCGATTATCAGCTTAATGGTTATATTTTAATTAAAGATTATAAATATATTTTTTTGTAATTTACACGCGCGAAAGTAGAATAATACAGTACCGTAGCTACCCGCCCACATACACAACTCGCGCGAGTTTAAGCGTGTCAGTCGCTTCGAGTGAACATTTTATCTCCGGCTCTGTATCAAGCCTAGTTTGGCGCTAAAAATTACAAAAGAAAGTATTTTTAGTCTTTGATTAAAATATAACCAGTGCACTAATTTTTGCCATTCTTTGTGAGTAATTAGATTGTACCATAGACTCACTTTTAAGCTTTGAAACAATTAAAACAAATTATGAACAATGGAGATATCGTATATTTATTTTGCTGTTTCCTAACTTTTTTGCAAATGGTTGGAAAATTTTTTTTAAAGCATTAATTTTCAAGACCTATGAAATACGCATTTTAAGAATTTTTTAAAATTAGAATATAATAAACAATTTCTAAGAAATGCTAATTTGTTTATAACAATGTTTTTTAAACATTTAAAGATTATGCAAAAAAATGAAAATTTTTTATTTTGTCGACAAAATATTAAATAGGCATCACACCTATATAATCTTTCTAAGTTTGATCAATGTCTTATGATTATTTTGGTTGTTATTGCGACTGTAAATTGTTAATTAACAATGGAATTGTTGCTAAAATATTCGTTTCATTTTAACCGGCTTCTGAATTTATAATCTATACCAAGAAAGCTTTTATTTCACCAAGCTATATAATTATTGATAAATAATTACTGGCCCAAAAAATTTATTTGAAAATTCGAGATTTTGTTGGGAAAACCCCCATTTTCCGAGGAAAATTTTCGTCGGAGCAAATCGGAAAAAACATGTCTCTATGTAGAATTAAATTGGAGTGAATTTTTATTTGAGTATTTTTGGTGTAAAGTTAGAATGTTCGGAGTTATAGAGCAATAATTGAAAAAAAAATACGATCTGTCGGCGCCATTTTGTTTATAAAAAAAGTAGCACACTATATGTGGACTTTGCATACCTACATTAATAATATATAGGATCTTATAATTCGATTAAAGCAATAAAATTGCTGGTAAATAACCTTTCTTTGTACTTTACTAATTAGACCAACGTATTATAACTATTTTTTTTTCAAAATTTAAAGATTATGCAAAAAAAAGAAAAATTTATATTTTGTTGATAAAATATTAAACAAGCATCTCATCTTTATAATCTTTATAAGTTTGATCAATGTATCATGATTATTTTGGTTATTATTGCGATCGTAAATTGTTAATTAACAATTGAATTGTTGCTAAAATATTCGTTTAATTTTTACCAGCTTCTGGAATTACAATCTATACCAACAAATCTTTGATATCACTAAGTTATTTAATTATTGATTAATAATTACTTACCTAAAACTTTATTTGAAAATTATAGTTTTTGTTAGGAAAACCCGCATTTTCCGAGGAAAATTTTCGTCGGAGCAAATCGTGAAAAACATATCTCTATGCAGAATTTAATTGCGGTGAATTTTTATTTAGGTGTTTTTGTTGTGAAGTTAAAATCTTCGGAGTTATAGAGCAATAATTGAAAATAATACGATTTGTCGGCGCCATTTTGTTTATAAAAAAAGTAGCACACTATCTGCGGACTTTGCATACCTATATTATTAATATATAGGATCTTATAATTCGATTCCAGCAATAAAATTGCTGGTAAATAACTTTTCCATGAATTTTGCTAATTAGCCCAGAGTATTGTTGAAACTGTCTAATTTTGGAGATAAATTATGATAAATATATTTTAACATTACTTCATGATAATCAATTTAATCAATTATATATTAAAATTGAATTAGAAAATGTTATAGCCGTTCTATAAATAGTTACGTAATACCAAACAGTTTATTAAACCGGTTAAATAAAATCTGTATTTTAATAATTAACCGGTGTAGTCCGATCAGGGAACGCAAAATTTTACGAAAATCTCCAAAAAAATAAAGGAAGGATGAAAATTTGGGAATAGGTAGTTGAAATTGTCTATTATTATATAAGAAAAAGTTTACAATTCTACATCCCCTCCATTTTACAAAAATTGGAAAATACGGGGTGAACAATTTTTTCTCGGGGTTGAAATAAAATATACGTTCAAAATAAGTCCGGAATTGGATAAAATGACTAATTCTAAGTAACTTTTGTTCTATAGAGTTTTTTACTAAGTCAATACTTTTCGAGTTATTTGCGAGTGAATGTGTTCATTTTTAACCAAAAAAAAAATGTTTTTTCACGGTTTTTCGGAGATAACTCCAAAAGTAAGTATTTTAGCGAAAAAAATATTCTTCGCAAGAATATAGCTTAGAAAAAATTTAAAAAAATGGTGTATGCGTGAGGTCTGCAACCTCAGTAGAAGCAGAGTTGCAGCTAATGAAATGTAGGTTCTTCTTCGTCAAATTCTAAATCGAATATTTCAATGTGAAATAACCAAACAACGGAGCACTTTTCGGGGAAAATTCATTACAACTTTTTAAAGTGTTTAAAAAAGTTTTATTTTGTTTTAAAAAAAAACTTCTGACATTAAAAGTAAGTGAGTTATGCTCAAAATATTGTTGGTCCCTTTTATTTTTTGGTAAAAAATGGCGAAAATCACCCCTTAATTAGCTACTCAAATAAAATTAATCGTTACCGCTTTACAAGTTACTTTACTTATGTATTGTTTATATTATCTATAAGTTTCATTCGTTGAAAGTGCTCAGTTTTGAAAAAAATTGGGTTTAAAATAAAAGATTTTTTTTTATTTTGAAAAAATCGTAATTATTTATGGAATTAACTTAAAAACAATTAGGAATACCAAAAATCTCAAAGAGTAATAAAATGTACGTTTTGCTTTTCTGAATATTTTTGATTTTTTGTTTTCTTGTTAGACCTATGCTATGGCTGTTCAAAATTTGCCTAAACTCGCGATTGTTATGCTATGGCTGTTCAAAATTTGCCTAAACTCGTGATTAGTTACTAGTTCAAGCCATTTTAACTACAGCTTTTTCAAAACGATGCACTTTGAACCGATGAAACTTACAGATTATATAAATAATACATAGACAAAGTAACTTGTGAAGTGGTAATGTTAAGATTTATATGTGATGCTAATTAGAGGGTGATTTTGGCAATTTTTTAACAAAAAATAATAATTTTGAGCGTAATTCACTTATTTTTAATTTTACAATTTTTTTTTTTAAAACCAAAATTAACCTTTTCTTAAACACTTTAAAAAAGTTAAAAATGAATTTTCCCCTAAAAGTGCTCCGTTTTTGGGTTATTTCACATTGAAATATTCGATTTGGAATTTGACGAAGAAGAACCTACTTTTCATTAGCTGCAACTCTGCTTCTACTGGGTCTCCTCATGTATACACCATTTTGTTCAATTTTTTATGGGCTATATTTTTGCTAAGAATATTTTTTCCGCTAAAATACTTACTTTTTGAGTTATCTCCAAAAAACCTTCCAAAAACATGCTTTATTTTGTTAAACATGAACATATTCACTCGCAAGTAACTCGAAAAGTATTGATTTAGTGAAAAAACTCTGTAGAGGAAAAGTTGTTTAGTCATTTTATCCAATTCCGGTCTTATTTTGAATGTATATTTTTCATCTTCGAGAGGGGGATATTCCCCTCCATTTTTGTAAAATAAAGGGGATGTAGAATTGTAAGCTTTTTCTTATATAATAATAGACAATTTCAACTACCTATTCCCAAATTTTCATCGTTCCCTTATTTTTTTTTAGGGTCAAATTGTTCTTTGATCGGGCTAGTATATTGATTGACTTTTTAGACTGGGGCATTTAACACTAAAACACCGAAATAAATCGATTTTTAAATACAGCACCTTAGAGACACGAGTTTTTTGCATTATGTTCAGGATGACGTCAGGAAAAAATTCTACTATTCAAAAATGGGTGGACATGCATAATTGCTCTTTAAAGTGAATAAAATGCCTCAAAAAGTACATAAACATGTCAAAATTAGTATAGTAAGGACCCAAGATCACTGCAATGGACGTCATATTTTAGAGTTTCGAGGGATTTTGGCATTAAATTGATGCAAACGGAAGACTCATGGTCTCGTGGGTTTTTCGGCTCGTTAAATGAATGAGCACGAATATGCCATCAGAATTGGCCTACGGAATACCTGGTGCCCAGTGTCACTACTAGGACACGTCATCTCCTGGAGTTTCGAGGGTTATCGGCATTATTGATGCAAATGGATTACTCGGGGGTTTTTGAGGCTACTAAACACAAATATGCCATCAGAAGAGAACCCCAGAGTACCTACCTGGCGCCCAGGGCCACTGCAAGGGATGTCATCTCTGGAATTTCGAGGGGTTTTAGCATTTAACTGATGTAAATGGATTACAGGAGGGTTTTTGAGGTCACTAAACACGAATACGCAATCAGAACCGACCTCCGTTTTCGACATTCAATTGATGCAAACAAAATACTGGAGGGTTTTTTGAGGTCGCTAAACACGAATATGCCATCAGAACCGACTCCCGAAGCACCTGTTGCCCAAGGTCAATGAAAAGTGCGTCATCTTCTGAACTTTCGAGGATCTTCGGTACTACATTGATGCAAACAGATTACTCATAGGTTTTGGGGTTACATGAATACACGATCAGAACTGACTCCCGGATTACCTTATGAGCAAGGTCGCTGCAAGGGACGGCATCTTTGGGAGATTCGGGGGTTTTCGGCATTAAATTGATGCAATCGGTTTACACATAGGTTTTGAGGTCGCTAAACGCAAATACGCAATCAGAACCGACCTCCGGAGCACCTGGTGCCCAGGGTCACTGCAAGGAACGTCATCTTTGGAAGTTTCGAACGTTTTCAGCATTTAATTCATGCAAATGGATTACTGAAAGGTTCTTGAGTTCGCTAAACACAAATATGGCATTAGAACCGACCCCCGGTTCACCTGGTGCCAAGGGTTATTACAAGGGGCGTCATCTTCTGGAGTTCGAGGGGTTTTCGGTACTATATTCATGCAAACGGGTTACTCATAGGTTTTTCGGGTTGCTGAACACGAATACTCCATCAGAATAGACACCGAAGTACCTGGTGCCTAAGGCACGTAATATTCTGGAGTTTCTAGAGTTTTCGGTACTAAATTAATGCAAACGGACAACTGAATTTGACATGTTTATGCACTTTTGGATGCATTTTATGCCATTTAAAGTGCAATTATGCATTTCCACCCATTTTTGAATAGTAGACTTTTTTCCTGACGTCATCCTGAACATAAGGCAGAAAACTGTAAGTCTCCCGGTGCTGTATTTAAAAATCGATTTATTTTGTGCTAAATGCCCTCGTCTATTTTATAGTACAGATAGTTTGATCTATTAGGGATTTTACTATTATTAAAATGTTCAACAGAAATATTTGTGCTACAGAACGCCTTCTATGATAGGATTTCTGTCACATTCCTGAAGATTTAACACGTTCCTTTGATTTTTTACTAACACTCACTTGGTGTTCTTGATTTTAACTTTCAGTTCCATCTCTCATTTTTTTGTATCTAAAATACTAAACTACCAACCAAAAACAACTAAAAGACATGCCGTGATCATGGAAAAATACACGAATAAAGAAGTCAACGCCTACATTCCCGGTGAGACACATTTATGAGAGAGTAAAAGTAACAACTAGTGTTAGGACAGGTAAAACAGAAACTGATAAACATGTGAAAGTAGGATTGCACCAAGGATCAGTTCTTAGTTTTTATTTATTCTGATTAGTGCTGGATCAGATAACAAGTTAATATATGATGATAATGACATGTAGTGTTAGTAGGAAATATCCGGATTTTGTTCCCTACACTCACATATTTGTTCCTCCATAGGATTTCTCTCAAGTATTCCAATATTCTCGCTGAATTTTTGACTTGTTTTTCACTTCCTTTCCATATCTATCATACAATACATCTATTCCGAGGTAGTTGAGATTCATGACTTGTTATATTCATGACATGTGCTGAGTGATTTCCGAACGCCATTATAAAGTATGTGAATATCGTGTTAATGTTAGGTGCTTCAGGATGGTTCTCAGTTTTGCAGAAAAAATTTTTATCATGGAGAAATATTGTCGGTCATACGAAAAAGGCCGCGAAAACGGTCCAAGCTTAAAATCAACAATGGTTCCAGTAGGACGGGACAAACTGTCACACTGCCAGGGAGTCTCTTCGAATACTGCACGCTAATTTTGGTTTGGGGAGATTGGGGAGACGGGGAGCATCAAAACATTCCGTATACGTATTTGGCACCTAGGACTTTTCTATTGGCTCTTTGCGGCACGCGGCCATGTTTCAACCAATAGGCGGTGGGGTGCCAAACACGTATATGGAATGTTATTTGGTGCGAAATTCATATAAGGAATGTTAAATATTCGTAGACTAAAAAAGACGATATTTTATTAAAGTCAGTTAAAATGAGACTGATTTTAAAATATTTGATAAGGTATTATTAAAGAAAAATAAAACAAGAAATAGCTTTAGCGTAAAAGTTCAACCTTTTTCATTTTATAGCGGGCTTGGGGGATCCAGTAAATTTATTACAGAACATTAGATTAATAAAAGCATTAATACCATTGGTGAAAATTATGTTATAGATAATAATGTTTTAAACAAAAATGAAACAGCCGAACAACAAGAATTTCCTTTGGCAGATTTTATTAACACGTTACAAGATAAAAATGTAACATTTGGAACTGATTCATCAACATTAAAATTATTGCACGAAAGGTTATCCCATATTAATACCAAAACGGCTTGGGAAAGTTTTTTAAACACGACAGGAAGTTCCTTGGCAAGGCGATTTGGAAACTAACGTCAATATAAGAGTGCAACCAACATCAGCCGAAGAAAGATGGGAGTTACTAGAGAGTCAAAAAGACCAATCTGGATGACCACCTAAAGATGAACCTTCTACAAAAAGGTTAAAAAGGTGTCACAATCTTTCGTCAAATATCGCAGCAAAGCAAACAAATGCAACTAAACATGGCGAAGAACAATGAATTTCTCATAAAATTACATTTAATTTTTTTATTAATTATGTAAATATATTTCGTTTTATTTCCTATTACATTGTTTTATCTTTCTTTAATTTTTTAATAATACATTAACAAATATCTTAAAATCAGTCTCCTTTTAACTGACTTTAATTAAAAGTCGTCTTTTTTGGTCTATGAATCTTTAATGATTCCGTATATTAATTTCGCACCAAAAATCCATTCCATATACGTGTTTGGCACCTCGCCGCCTATTGGTGAAAATATGGCCTCGTGCCGCATAGAACCAATAGAAAAGTCCTAGGTGCCAAATACATATACGGAATGTTTAGATGCATACGGGGAATGCTGAAGGAGACTAGAATAAAAGATATTTTTCGTGCCAGAGGGCATCTTCAACATCTGTTTCATCGGGAACGTCGTCGTGAATAATACTCCAGGGAAATAAGCTAGAAATAGACCATGTTCCGGGCACTCAAAGATCCAAGTAGCTGACTACTTTTTTAGTTACCTACCTATAGGAAGAAACCTACCTGTTTCCTGCCTAGAGTTCGCGTCCGTTTTTTAATTATTAACAATTTATTGCAAAAATCGCGATTTTTTTCCAACTCATTCAAAAGCTAAGGGTTGACATAAAATTACCAAATTTAATTTTTTAGAACCTTGGAAACCCTTCAATATGCCGATTGTTGAAAGTTAAAAAGTTAATTTGTTGCTACGCAAACTGCAAAATAAGTGAAAATCGTTATTTGTTAATAACTTTTACTAAAACTACCTTAAAACTTTAGTGTTTCACCCGAAGTTGGATATTGGGGTACTTAACAAACCCTCAAAATTTGATACCGATCCATTGGTTAGTTTAGGAGTTATTCTATTTGTTTATCCCAGAGACCTTTATTTTGCAATAACAAGACAGAAAATAATGAAGATATACCAATTATGCGTATGCCAAATGAAAGTAGAAAACTGATGCTATCAAAATGTACTAAAAAAAGATAAAAAAATTATCTAATATAGTCAAAAATCCTAATGCCAAATTTTTGAAATTTTGTAGTTTATAAACATTTAGAATAACGTCAGTCGTTTTTTATTTAGAATAGCTTTTAAAATATTGTCCGTAGAAAAAATCCATTTACATATTAGAAAAGCTGGTATTTTACACAAATTTTTCAAAAATGTAGTTTAATTGGTGACTAGTCTAGGTAAGTCAAGGGGGAGCTGGGAGCCGATAAATGCATTATTTCAAAAACTAAAAAAGGCAACTTAAAACTACTATAATTTTCTATATCTCGGGATCTACTGAATATATTTTGATCGTTCTTTTTTAATTTGTATGTAATTTTTCTGCATTTTAAAATTACATATATGCAATTTGTCTAGACATTTATTAATTAATAAACAGTCTAATTTGTTTAAACAATTTTTGAGAAAATAATTTGTTCCCAAAAATCCATGATTTTAATCATACTACCATTATTACTCATAGAAAAAATTAGGTATACTTTAATAACTAAATGATCTTCAATAAATAATTATCTAATAAAAATAATTTATTTATTAAAGTGTACTTTAACTTTTTCTATGATCATTAATGATACTATGATTAAAAAAATATATTTTTGTAAAAAAATATTTTTTTAAGAGTTATTTAAACAAATTAGGCTGTTTATTAATTAATAAACTTAACAAATTGCATATTTGTAATGTACGTAGAAAATACATACAAATTAAAAAAGAAAGATCAAAATCCATTGAGTTGAACCGGAGATACAGAAAATTGTATTAGTTTGAAATTGCTTTTTCGGTACTTTAACTCGGTGGATTTGTAGGTTTCCCCTAGTAATCGTTTGAACTACATTTTTGAAAAATCGTAGAATGTGCTGTGAGTGAAGGTACAATGTTTGTGCAAAATTTTTAACAAAAAATAGAAATCCCATCATTTAAAATTGCATTGATGAGATTCCTTAATTATTATAAGCAAATTAGCTGTGAATTAAAAAAAACACATGGCTAACTTTGTCTCAAATGAACCCAGGCTAAATTTTGTTATTTGAAAATTTGTGTTAAAATACTAGCTTTCCGAATATTATAAAAATATTGTTTCTTCTGACAAAATTTTTAAAGTTATTCTAAATGTTTATGTTATAAGATTTTTGACTATATTAATTAATTTTTTTTCTTTTTACTTTATCGTACTATAAACGTAGTATAGTATAATAGATAAAGTTATAGGATCGTGCAAAAAATTTTTTTTCAGATTTCACTTTTTTTAGACGTTTTGAGTCCCCCTGAGACTAAAAAGCAAATAAAAAAAACATGTCGGAAGTATGTACGTACGTACATACGTATGTCGCCACCGTCCAGCAAAAACTACCGAACCGATTTTGATGAAATTCGGTTTGAGTAAGTTTAAGAGAATTTTGTCGAGAAACTAAGCTTTAAAAAAAAACCTCTCAAAGGGGGGCCGAAAGAGGGGGGTTATTTAGGGCCCATTTTTGCAAATTTTGACCGAAATGAATGAAATTCAACTCAAAGTAAGATCATCGATAGGTAAATAAAAATACGGAATTTGACATTTCCAAATTCAAAATGGCGGCCAACATGGCCGACCGCCCACCCGACACATTTCCCTACCTATCTAAAAACTTGTTTAAGATAAGTTTAATTTGAAAAAGTCGTTATATAGCCTAAAGATGGGGCTATAAGGAGGATGTTATCGTTTTTCAGAAAAAGTTACGGGTTGCCTATATTTAAGGGGTCAAAATTTGACATAAATTTGAACTAGATTTTCTCAAAAATGGCTCCAAGGAATTTTTTTATTGTTTGACATATTTTTGATATCCTATCGGTAAATTGAATGACATTAGTCAGATTTCTTAACTCCCCATAGGAGGGGAGTTATGAATTTTCTATAAAAAAATATTTGAGTGCCCGTAACTTCCTTCTTAATAGAAACTAAAATTTGAAATTTTGCAGACATATATGGTATTTTATTATCTATTATCACAATAAATTTTACCAAAAATATGGCTTCCGGTTGAACCGAAAATGAATAAAAAATCTTAATTTTTTAGATACGCCCTGTATATTTTTAAATATTTTGAAAGAATCCAAAATTACCTTTCCAATGGCATAAAATTCATTGCGGTAGCTCAAAAACTCAAAAAGTTACGCTAAATAGAAATTTTGCTATAATCTTATGTGTGTCCTCTCTCACGCGATCATAGGAGAGCATTATTGTAGGGCAGTCAATGAGGGTATTTGGCTCCGAATTCCATCCTACTACATTGATGTACTTGATATTTTCACAGTAAGTAGGGAATAGCTCAAGAAACAAAATCTACCCTATATACTATGGCGCTTTTATCTTGGGGCGGTTCCCACTTCTTCAAGGGGGTGGAAAATTTGTTGGTCAAAATAAGCACGGAAGTGGCTAAAGAACCTATTTCTAAGCAAAAACTGGTCTATATTTTTTTTTGAGAACTCAATACTTTTTGAGTTATGCGTAGTTGAAAATTGGCCATTTTCATTGAAAATGACACCTTTTCGGACGGATTTTTTGTGAATACCTTAAAAACTATGCATCGAACTAAAAACACTATATAAAACATTTTTTAGATTATAAATAATAAAGAGATTCGTTCCTTCGTAAATGTTCTATTTATAATACAAAAAGAGATATGGTAGGTGAAAATAGTTTGTTTTTTGGTGCATGCTCAAATTGGTGTATTCAACTTGAAATAACAGAGGAACGGTAGGTTTTAGGTGTATGATGCTACCAACACCTTTTGTAGTGTTTGAAAAGGCCTTTAAAACGAGCACCGTTAAATGCCGGTTACATACAAATTAAGCGAGATATGGTGCAAAAAAAATATATGACTAATGTACTTTAAGGAAAAATGAAAAGTATATACATTTAACTCCCCATCCGCCATAATTTAAATGCATTGTTTTTCTTTTGCAATACCTTTTAATATAGTGTTATTTCTACTTTCAAAAAGTTGAACGGATTTAAAATGAATGGTTTTTGTAAAAAATGTGATCAAATTATAAAATGAATTTTTAAATTTTCTTAAAAATCTTCCTTTTTCTCCATGTAATTCGAAAATAAAAATATTTCACCCCTGAGAAGTGGTGGGAACCGCCCCCATGATAAAAGCGCCATAGTATATAGGATAGACTTTGAATTAGGAGATTGGGCTACTCCCAAAATTTCATTAAAATCCATGAAGTAGGATAGAATTTGGAGATAATATCTTGTTCTTAATATCGCGCATTGACTGGCGTAATCGAAATAGAATGAAATGCAAATATTGTAAACTATTAATTTCTCAGAAAAATGAACTAATTTGAAATGAAAGTATGACTATAATATTCTATTGATTTATGCAATAATCTATACATCTATAGTGTATCCCCGAAATATGGCATCGAACATTTTCTCAAATGCAGGAAATAATGATGCGTAGAACCATAAAATACTTTCAAGTACAGAAAGTGTTTCTAAAATATCAAAATAACGAGTAACTTTGTTATTTTTATAGAATGCCAGTATCTAGTACCATAACGATAATAGATCGGTACGATAAAGTTCTCGGGCGGCCCTTCCGTCCAGCGTTTTTTAATACATTTTGATATTATCACTCTTCTACTTTCATTTGACATACTCAGAATTGCCATATCTTCATTATTTTCTGTCTTATGTTATTGCAAAATAAAGGTCTC